>NC_090381.1:57032284-57358905 GCF_036365525.1 Heterodontus francisci | reverse complement strand
ACAGCTCCATCATAACCTCCCGGCTCCTATATCCTATGCCTCGGCTAGTAAAGGCATATCCCATATGCCTTCCTAACTACCTTATCTACCTGGAATCACTCAGCAGGTCTGGCAGCATCTGTGGAAAGAGAAGCAGAGTTAACGTTTCGGGTCAGTGACCCTTCTTCGGAACTGACAAATATTAGAAAAGTCACAGATTATAAACAAGTGAGGTGGGGGTGGGGCAAGAGATAACAAAGGAGAAGGTGCAGATTGGACCAGGCCACATAGCTGACCAAAAGGTCACGGAGCAAAGGCAAACAATATGTTAATGGTGTGTTGAAAGACAAAGCATTAGTACAGATTAGGTGTGAATACACTGAATATTGAACAGCAGCAAGTGCAAACCTGAAGAAAAACAACCTGAAAAAAACAGTGGGTAAGCAAACTGAACAAGCTAAGATGAAATGAAATAAATGCAAAAAAAGATTGTAAAAAATGTAAAAAGGAATGTAAAAAAAAGGAAGAAAAAATAACTAAAAATGTAAGTAAAATGGGGGGCTGTCATGCTCTGAAATTATTGAACTCAATGTTCAGTCCGGCAGGCTGTAGTGTGCCTAATCGGCAGATGAGATGCTGTTCCTCGAGCTTGCGTTGATGTTCACTGGAACACTGCAGCAATCCCAGGACAGAGATGTGATCATGAGAGCAGGGGGGAGTGTTGAAATGGCAAGCAACCGGAAGCTCAGGGTCCTGCTTGCGGACTGAGCGGAGACGTTCCGCAAAGCGGTCACTCAGTCTGCGCTTGGTCTCCCCAATATAGAGGAGACCACACTGTGAGCAGCGAATACAGTACACTACATTGAAAGAAGTACAAGTAAATCGTTGCTTCACCTGAAAGGAGTGTTTGGGGCCTGGGATAGTGAGGAGAGAGGAGGTAAATGGGCAGGTATTACACCTCCTGCGATTGCAGGGGAAGGTGCCCTGGGACGGGGATGAGGTGGTGGGGGTAATGGAGGAGTGGACCAGGGTGTCGCGGAGGGAACGATCCCTTCGGAATGCTGACAGGGGAAGGGAGGGGAAGATACGACTGGTAGTGGCATCACGCTGGAGGTGGCGAAAATGGCGGAGGATGATCCTTTGGATATGGAGGCTGGTGGGATGAAAAGTGAGGACAAGGGGAACCCTGTCACGGTTCTGGGAGGGAGGGGAAGGGGTGAGGGTAGAGGTGCGGGGAATGGGTCGGACACGGTTGAGGGCCTTGTCAACCACAGTGGGGGGAAATCCTCGGTTGAGGAAAAAGGCGGTCATATCAGAAGCACCGTCATGGAAGGTACCATCATCAGAGCAGATGCGTCGGAGACGGAGAAACTGGGAGAATGGAATGGAGTCCTTACAGGAGGTAGGGTGTGAAGAAGTGTAGTCGAGGTAGCTGTGGGAGTCAGTGGGCTTATAATGGATATTGGTAGACAACCTATCCCCAGAGATGGAGACAGAGAAGTTGAGGAAGGGAAGGGAAGTGTCAGAGATGGACCATGTAAAGGTGAGAGAAGGGTGGAAATTGGAAGCAAAGTTGATAAAGTTTTCTAGTTCGGGGCGGGAGCAGGAAACGGCACCGATACAGTCATCAATGTACCGTAAAAAGAGTTGGGGGAGTGGTCCTGAGTAGGACTGGAACAAAGAATGCTCGACATATCCCACAAAAAGACAGGCATAACTAGGACCCATGCGGGTACCCATAGCGACACCTTTTACTTGAAGGAAGTGCGTGGAGTTGAAGGAGAAGTTGTTCAATGTGAGAACAAGTTCAGCCAGGCGGAGGAGGGTGGTGGTGGATGGGGACTGGTTGGGCCTCTGTTCCAGGAAGAAGCGGAGAGCCCTCAAAACATCCTGGTGGGGGATGGAGGTGTAGAGCGATTGGACGTCCATAGTGAAGAGGAGGGGTTGGGACCAGGAAACTGGAAATTGTCAAAATGACGTAGGGCGTCAGAAGAGTCACGGATGTAGGTGGGAAGAGACTGGGCCAGCGGAGATAAGATAGAGTCTAGATAGGAAGAAATAAATTCAGTGGGGCAGGAGCAGGCTGACACAATGGGTCTGCTGGGACAGTCCCGTTTGTGGATTTTGGGAAGGAGGTCTGCACCTTCTCCTTTGTTATTTCTTGCCCCACCCCCACCTCACTTGTTTATAATCTGTGACTTTTCTAATATTTGTCAGTTCCGAAGAAGGGTCACTGTCCCGAAACTTTAACTCTGCTTCTTTTTCCACAGATGCTGCCAGACCTGCTGAGTGATTCCAGCATTTCTTGTTTTTGTTTCAGATTTCCAGCATCCGCAGTATTTTGCTTTTACCTTATCTACCTGTGCTGCTGCCTTCAGTGATCTATGGACAAGTACACCAAGGTCCCTCTGACCCTCTGTACTTCCTAGGGTCCTACCATCCATTGAATATTCCCTTGCCTTGTTAGTCCTCCCAATATGCATTACCTCGCACTTCTCAGGATTAAATTCCATTTGCCACTGCTCTGCCCATCTTACCAGCCTATCTATATCGTCCTGTAATCTAAGACTTTCCTCCTCACTATTTACGACACCACCAATTTTCGGGTCATCTGCAAACTTAAACATTCACCACCTTCAACTTTCACTCCCTCCATCACCAACACACAGTGGCAGCTGTGTGTACCATCTGCAAGACGCACTTCAGTAATGCACCAAGGCTCCTTTGATAGCACATTCCAAACCCTCGAGCCCTACCACCTTGAAGGTCAAGGACAGCAGATGCATGGGAAAACCACCACCCACAAGTTACCCTCGAAACCACACACCATCCTGACTTGGAACTATATTGTGTTATGACCAAGGCAGGAGGTGTGCATTCTTAATTCAGTCCCACTTCTCCACAGGTCACAGCATATCAATAAATTTTCCCATTTACCGTATCAGCCAATTAGATACTCTATTTGTCCCCAGAATAAAGCACACCAACCAGGTTTCTTTAACCAACAACAAAATTAACCGTTTATTAGAAAACCAAGTCTTAACCAAGAATGAAGTAAATTGATACACGAATTGAGATATTAAAGCCCCTTATTTTTCCCTAGCCCTCATGTACACGCATATATATCCAAAAACCAGTTAACCAGGATAAAAAGGGATTCTGGTTTACAGCAGTTTCTTAGGAATAAAAGGGATAAGACAAAACTTAGACTGCCATGATCTGGAAGGAAGTTCTTTGATTTGGTGAGGTGTCCCAAAGTCTAATAGTTGGATGCCACTCAAAGTCTTTCCTGGTGAGGTTGATGAACAATCTGTGATGGGTAGGCATTCAAAGAAATTCAACGGTAAAAGCTTCACATAGGTCTTCCATCAGAGGTGTAGCAACAGGTGTCAGTTCTCACATTTGATGCAAAAGTCCATTTTTAAAGATGCATGATTTCTGCAAATTCAGAGTTTCTTTGAAAATGCAGGACGCAACAGTATCACTTCATACAGGCTTTTGCTTTTCAAGAGCAAGGATTCTTTACAGAGAGGTAATACTTTTCTGGTTCTTCTTCTGATCTCCAGGTAGGTCAAAATCAAATTCCAATTGCCTGCTTTTGTCCAAACCCATTGGCTTTTAAATTTCAAAAATGAAACCAAATCCTTCCAGAAACAAGTCACATGCCAAGTCATAAATTTGCTCTTGTCACAACAGAGGGTAGCTGTTAGGTCAGGTTTATGTGCCCGCACCTAATGACTGCCAGTATCTTGCAGACCAGGCAGATTAAGATGTTAATCAGTGTTCAATGCTGATTTGATGCCAGCACTGCCATTTTTAAATCCATGCTCCAGCCAACATGCTGTCTCAATCTTAAATGGTATGAAGGCCAAGACACCAGTGCTATTTAAAGGGTTTAAGAGCTACTTAGAGGTTAGTTACTGAATTATTTCTTCCGGTTGCTGGTATGTTGTTCATGCTTTAGAACGTTCCTATGCTTGGCTAAAGTTTGAGTACTCTACAGGGACTGGTCCAGCTGGTGCTGTCTTAATTGTGATCTACTGACTTCTCCCTTAGTGGAATGCCCATGTGACCACCGCCCTCATTAACATATGTTCTCCCATGGGTGCTAGTACGCATTGCAGCTGGTTGCAAGTCAGGGAACACCAGTGGAAAGGAGGGGACAGACCACATGCATTAAGGTGAGTCTTTATTGGATTCTCAGTGAGTGGACATCAGGATGGCTGGAAACAAGTAATTATGAGGTTGTCTCTTGCCTTCTTGCTTGTCCCTCAATCTGTCTGGTCTCCAGTGCAGGGTCTTCACCATCCATTGCTGCTTGCCTCTCTCCCTCCTCTTCATCCTCCTCATTGGTGGATAAGTGCCTTTAAGGACTCTCATCATCATGTAAGGCCTCCCCCCTCTGCAGTGCTAGATTGTGCAGAGCACAGCAGACCGCCACAATACGTGAGACCCTCGCTGGGGCATACTGCAGGACTCCAGCAGGTCAATGGAGGCAGCGGCAGTCTCATCTTCAGTAGCCCAATAACCTGCTCGATGGTCACTCAAGTGGAGCCATGGCAGGTGTTGTATACCTCTCCTCCACTACATTGCAAGGGATCCTCATAGGAATAAGCAGCCATGTCTTCAATGGGTAGCCCTTGTCCTCGAGAATCCATCCCTATAGATTATAACTCGTCGTGCAGCAGGGTGCATAAGTTGGTGATGGTATTCCTGGAGAGCCATAGTCTTTGCTGACAATGGTGCTCAGACGTTTAGAGGCAGCTGCTCCAGGTCCGGTACACCTTCTGGTGCTGGTGGGTCCTTCTTGACATGGCTGGCTGCTGCTGCTCTTGTCGTGGAGCTTCACAGGCAGGCACAGCTGCCTGTTGGCCCTTCCTCTGTCGGGGGCGTCACATCACACCACAGGGGTCCAAAAATATAGGGTGTATGAGACCCATGCCTGGTGATCTATGGGTCTGCAGATCACTGTCAATGCAGAGACGACCCTGCCTTGACAACTGAGTTTTTGACAATTCTCCCAGCAGAGCTCAGAGCCCAACCTTGCTGATGGCCCACCCTTTGTTCCAGCAGTACGAGCAACCAAACACATTACACAGCAGTTTGGTAACTCAACACAGTCCCCCCAAACCCACACTAAACTCTTTCAGAGCCCCAAGACGCTGAACTCCTTGCAAAACACACATCAACACAGTCCCACAATGGCCTCCGCACCCGCCTCTTCCCCTCTGCAACAATGCTCGGGGCTGCCTCCTTGTAGTGACAATATGGCCTCTTGCCTTGGTGGCGTCAATCTTTAACAATTGTGAACCCAAAAGCACATGAGTGCTGCCCGCCATTCACAAAACGAGGGCCAATCATTCAATCAGAAATAATTATATTTAAATGTATATGAAAAAGTAGTTCTGCAATTTAAAATAGCTTTCCATTATGTTGGCATGTCACTGCCGCTATGGTGCTTTCCTGCTGCTGACAAAATCTGGAACCAACATCATGACACCAGATTTCCGGGCGGCAGTTCTGATGCAATTCTCCTTCCCCCCAGGTCACCATACCCTCCTTAAACGGTCAAATTAAATTCTGCCTGGATTGAGCATAAAGGTTTGCATGAATTGCAAGCTTCCTTATTGTACCATTGACAACAAGCACATTGTCTTGGGTGCACCTCATGTTAACTTGGCCTTTTTCATGAACTTAAAAGGGATTAAACTTCCTCAATGTGCAGCTGGTGTGCGACCACAGGTAGCTCATCATGCAGGTGAGTACCCATTATCCTGATTCCTTCGTTCTGCTGCAGTCCTCTGTGCAACCTGCATTTGATCCACTGCAGCAAGTCAAAGGCTGGCTCCTGGATGACAAGGTATATCCACTCATGGTATGGGTCATGGCTCTGATCCAGAACCCATACACATGTGCATACAATGTCTGTAATGAAAGCTACTCTGCCACAAGCAACATTATGTAGCATCAGCAACCTCAAGCAACACTTCACTGCTTTGACCTGTACTGCAGTACTCAGTTAAATGGGTATCAGGATTTGTGGTAGTATGCTGCATGCTGGCACAACTTGACCATTTTGAGTCAACAGCACTTGCCATCATTTATTGGATGAGAAGCTTGAGAGCAAAAGGATGAGGAAGTGGAGGCACAGGAAAGACACCAGGAATTGTAGGAAGACCAAGAGGAAGGAAAGCGACAAGCTAGGCAGCTTCGTCCTGCCTGGGCTCTACATGATCAAATAATTCATGTACCATACAAGTAATCTCAGCTACACCTCTCCATTGACCAACAGTCCCAAACTCCTTTCCTTTCCTCTTTCACTGACCATCACATTGTCCTCTTAACGACAACACAAATACACTTTCTATTCCGATTTTATGCATTAATCATTAGTAAGCTATTCACCCTTGTGCATTCCTTTGGTGCCTGCTTTCCGTGTGGCTCTGCCTGTCCTAGTGTTCCAAGGAGGTGTTGTATGTTTGGTTAGTCGAGCTAGGAGAGATTACTGAGTCTTCAGTAAGTTTTAACAATAACCAGTTCATTACATATTAAAGAACTATATACAGCTTGACTTAAGTATGTCTAACTCCACTAATGCTGTGCTGCTTCTCCTTCAAGTTTCTCACTCCTGTGATCGCTTGCATCATCATAGTGGAAGGTGTTACTCACACTGTCCTAGACATTAATCCTTTCAAACCCTTATACTGTCTCTCTGCAAGTCTTTGTTCATATATATATATTTATACGTTCATTTTTACTTTTACATACTACCCCATCTCCCCCAAGTCTCTGACATCACATATTCAATCTGTCAGGAGGCTTCACAACTCTCTCTGATCATGCTGTTGTCAAACTCGGAAGATCAGTAGACTTTCTCTGAACACTTGTTTCTTCACTTGGATGGCCTTCATTGAGGTTTGCAGTATCCGGTGCTTTCTGAATTTCAGGCTCAACATCTGGTTCATCCAAATGTATTATTGATTGATGTCCTTGATGAATAGAGGTATGATTTTGCCTGTTTCTTCTTCTGGTACCTTCTGAAGTATGTACTAAATACGATCTCTGTTGATTCTCATCTCTCTGGATGATTGCTCCTTCACTGCCTTGGTCGGGCACCCATACTGGCTGACCGGACAGTAGGGATTTACATCCGGGATTACTCCCGGACTTCCTTAAACCTTCCTTCTTGGTCACTTTTTCTCCTTCCCTTTCTAAACTTTTGCGAACATGTGCCTGCCTGCCCTTTTTTGTTCTCGGCAGGGGTCCTTTACAG
Organism: Heterodontus francisci; assembly: GCF_036365525.1. NCBI lineage: Eukaryota > Metazoa > Chordata > Chondrichthyes > Heterodontiformes > Heterodontidae > Heterodontus > Heterodontus francisci. Next base: position 57,351,653 of record NC_090381.1, on the reverse strand, counting down.
TTCACCAGCCCTCTGCTGGAGGGTCCTCCTAACACCAGTACAGGACTTAAGGGTCCAGGTTTCACTGTAAGTTGGGCTTTCCCCTCAATCTGGCACATGTGGCAACTCCTGCAGTAGTCCACCACATCTTTGTGGAGTTTTGGCCAGTCAAACTGCTGTCTTATGCAGGCTTTGGTCTTTCATATACCAGCATGTACAGCCACTGTAGTCTCGTGGGCTCTTCTTAATATTTCTCTCCGGTACCTCTGTGGCGCCACTAACTGGTGAACCACTATCCACTCCTTGCTCTCAGATCTGTGAGGAGAACTCCATTTCCTCATCAGTACCTCACTCTTTAAATAGTAGCAGTCAGGGATTCCCTCTGCTTCACTTTCAGACCTGGCAGCCTGTGCTAACCTTTGCAATGCTGGGTCGGCTCGCTGAGCCTCTGCTCGAGAAAATCCAGTTGATTCATTTCCTGGATCTCCTAACTTTCCAAAGAAAGTCTCGGGCAGGCAGACCTCATGGTCATCTGCCTGCAGTACCAGAGCTGGTTTGATCATGGCCTGATCCATTACACATTCAAGGAAACTGCAGGGGTCCATCTCCTGCCACTGCCCTGTCTCTCTGACCTCCTGCAGCCTTTCTTTCACTACTGGGGGGCCTACCATCTTCACCCCCGCCAGGTCATTACCTCAGAGCAGGTAAACCCCATCCACAGGCAAACTAGGGACAATCCCTACGGTCACCAGTCTCAAAAGTAGGTCGCACTCCAGGTGCACCCGGTGAACAGGTACAGGCATACACTGCCCTTTAATACCATTAGCCACCATTTTGGTGGTCATTGCACTCTCTGGGGGAAACATCAGGTCTTTTCCCAGTAAAAGGAATCTAGTGGCCCCTGTTCCCTAAGAATTACTATGGGCTTTCTTGTCGCACTCGAGGGATGTGGGGTTACTTTCCCTTCAAACACAAAACCCTGATAACCTTCAGGAATCCTATTATTTTTTCCTGCACTTGCAGCTGTAAGCTTCCTGGGTCTCACTCTTACTGCAGTTAAAGCCATAGCTTGTTCTGTTGTGCTTTCAATCAGGGTCCCGTCGTCACTGAGCAGGTGTGCCCTGATTAACCCTACTGGTTTTCCCTTTAGTTTCCAGAAGTCGGCTTTTAAATGCCCTGCTTTATTTCAATGGATGCACACAGGTCTCTGGGTCTCCTTCCTGCCCACAGCACCTTCCTTTTTGGCTACAGGAGGGGCCCCTGTGTCTCCTGCTTTCCTTTCTTGTGCTTCTATCACCTTCCCCCCCTTTGTCTTTTTTGGATTTGTGAGGGTGATGAGGAAAGGTTCTCCCCTGGGAAACTGACTTATAAATGAAAGCAAACTCATCAGCTAGAACGGCTGCTTGCCGGGCTCTCTGAACCCGCTGCTCCTCTACGTGGGTCTTTAACTAGGACTAGTGGCTAGTGACTAGGAGAGAGTGTTTAAATTCCTCTAACAGAATTACTTCTCAGAGATTCTCAAAGCTGAGCTGTACTTTAAAAGCCCTCAGCCACTGCTCAATAGCCAGCTGCTTACTTCTTTCAAACTCCAGATAAGTTTGATTAGCTTGCTTCTTGAGGGTTCTAAACTTATGGCAAGAGGCTTCAGTTATTAATTCATATGCCTGGAGGATAGCATTTTTGGTCAATTCATAATTTGATGAACTCTTATCTGGCAACAGGGAATAAACCTCATGGGCTTTTCCAGTTAGCTTGCTCTGTAGTAAAAGAGGCCAGGTCTCAGCTGGCCATTTGAGCTGGCTTGCCAGTTTCTCAAAGGACACAAAAAATCATTCTACATCCTCCTCTTTGAATTTTGGAATTAGTTGAGCTAGTTTTAACAATTCTGTACCCAGCCTTGAATTATGCTCCTCCATATTGGCCATGCTTTCACTGGGGTTACTCTGTCACCCCCTAGTTAACTCAAGCCACTTCAGCTCTCTTTCTTCACATTCCTTCCAGAAAATTCTTTCTCTCTACCTCTCCTTCCTTTCATTCTCTTCACGTTCCTTCTGGAAGGCTCTCTCTTTCTCAGTCTCCTGCCACTCTCTCCCTTTCTTTCTCCTCTAATTCAAGTTTCCTCTGTTCCAATTGTAGGTTTGCTAGCAATACCCTGTCAGGGTCTACTTCTAACCCTGTTTCTGCTTCTTCAGATTCAAGGAAAAAATGGTTAGCCACTAGTCTTAGGCGTTCAGGCTTTCTAGCCTTGCCACGTACAGTGATCTCACACTGCTCAGCCATTTTCCTCAACTCCTCCATTGGCAGTGCTTTTAACTTATCCCAAGTTACTTCACCCTGGCTTGGGGAGCTAGTAGCTTCAAGTGCAGACATGTTAGTATTCAAGCGCACAACCCCAAGAAAACGTGACTTGAATCTTGAACTTTTTTGATTGGGTGTTATGACTGACCACTCCAGTCAAAGATCCCAATCAAAATATATGATTCTGATTGTGGTGGGAGAAACGCACTGTTAATTCATTCCCTTCCTTCCACAGATCGCCTATCATATCATTTTAAACTTTCCAGATTAAAGAAAGACCCAGCCAAATTGTACCATCTATTAACCACAACCCCACCCCCCACCTCCACCCCGAATGAGGCTAACCAAGCCAGGTGTCTTTAAATCAACAAATAATTGTTTTATTAGAAAAACTAAATTCTTAAACACTACTAAGATATAAACAACATTTAAAATAGAAAAATTAGAGTGCTTGCATATTACGCTGCTGCTGAAGTGAAATCTTCCAATGTGGAATTGACCAAGGTTGCTTGAAGTCCTCAAAGCCATCCAATAGGGGAAAAAGAAAATGTTCTTCAACAGTAGAACAGTCCATAGTCTAATTCAACAGTACATGATGCTTTCCTTTTCCAGCGATGAATTTCAACAATTAACAACTTGCAAACACTTTTTAATGAATCAATTTTGCTTTAGAATTTTTGAGGGATAAAAGATTGTCACAGTCTAACTTCCCTTCCTTTAGTTTAAATTATCAGACATCTCTGTTCTGTTCCTGCTGGTCCAGCTGTCCTACTATGTCTGTTAACTGTCTTTAAAAAGCCAGCTTTTCAATTAGTTTCAAACGTCAATCGGTAACAATGTATCTGTCGATGCTCAGTCTGAGTGGCTGTATCCCGGGCAAGCATACACTCTTTGAATCACAGTCTCCGAATGGCTGTATCCTGGGGCAACGAGAATACATTATTTGACTCAGTTTCTGGGTCTTGCTGCCTTAAAGCAGTGTGGCTCCTTTTCCAGCCTTATAGGCACACCGCATTCTTCCTGAAAAAGCAAGCTACAAGATCATAACAATTGGGAACAATTTGGCTTCCCGCTTCCAATTTCTCCCATTTGTCTGTGGGTCAACTCTGGATGCTAGCACCCAAAGTTTTGTTATAACCAGGTGAGAAAGAGGTCTAGGGTTCCCTTTCAGCCTTCACCTGGTCTTACTGTAACAAAGTCTTATTTTTAAACACACTGTTTATAGCTCCCCCTTGGTGAATCCTTGTTCACTGCTTTCCAATTATAAGGCAAATAAACCAGCACAAACAGGCATTCTTAGGTTTAAAGAAGAAAAGTTGATATTTATTAAACTTAAACTCTAATTCGGTAGTGCCTATGGATACACAACGCTCCCATGCTAGCATGCATACGTGATACACACATGCAAATAGAGACAGAAAAGAGCAGAAGAAAAATAAAGCGGAAAACTTTGAGGCAGTATCTGAAGAGTTTTTGTTATGGTTCTTCGAGCTCACTGTAGAGTCATTGATTGTAGGTAGATCTTGCTTTTCGTTGGGGCCCAGAATTCTTCCTAAACCTTGTTTGCTGTAGGAGACTTTTCTCTCTTGGGAGTCATGTGTCTTCAATGGATTCAGAGGCTTGTGAGAAAGAGATGGGAGCAAACAGGAGCGATCTTCTCAGTCCAGGAGTAAACAGACACTCTCAGTTCAAACTGTTAGTACAATTCAGAAAATCCCAGGTTACCAAGCTGGGTAGACATGACCATGTCTTGGATTGTATCATCTTAGCACTCTCTGGAATGCTCCTCTTACACACAATACCTGGTGATCAAGGTCCATCGTGGTTTGAATGTGTCAGAGAATGGTCCTTTGTCCTTCCAATCACCATCTGTTAATATGAAAATGTATTTTCCAGCCACAGCTGATCTGTTTAACAAATCATAGAGTCATAGATTCATAGAGTGATACAGCAGCGAAACAGGCCCTTCAGCCCAACAAGTCCGTGTCGACCATCAACCACCCATTTATACTAATCCTACATTAATCCCATTTCCCTCTCACATACCCACCTTCCCTCAATTCTCCTACCTCCTACCTACACTAGGGGCAATCTTTTTTTTACAATGGCCAATTTACCTATCAACCTGCAAGTCTTTGGCATGTGGGAGGAAACCGGAGCACCCGGAGGAAACCCACACGGTCACACGGAGAACTTGCAAACTCCGCAAACAAGAACTTGCAAAGTTCTTTCTTCACTCCAGTAACAGTTGAAAATCAATGTTCATGACAAAATTAATGTGCCTCATTCTTGGCAAGTGGGGGCCTAGCATTACAACAGTGTGTATGGTAGGACTGACAGTACCTCACAGATTTGTTGCTGTCCCAGTATGATTATCTTTTTCACTGATGGTCCCCAGGGTTCAGCATCTGTGTCTAACTGAGCAGAGATTTGAGAGTGCTCTGCTCATGCTCACTTGTGAACTTGAGTCACTAAGTGAAAACCATACTAATTATGAAACAGGAGCCACTGACATATGTGTATCTGCACTGTATGTGCATGAGTCCTGAGATGGTGCATCCTCAGAAGAAATAAACGCCTCTGAGGAATCATCATCTGGCAGGTCCCCGGATTGTTCTTCTACGTGTGAAGACCCTGGAAGAGAGAAGATAAGGATATGAATTAGTACCTGCTGGAGAACAATATCTCCTTCCTGTTCTTTAATGCACACAACAGTACATTAAGTGAGGTGTCATTAAAATGGCATGCAGCCTTTGAATGGCCTGAGTCCATTTTGTAAGTTTGCCATCTCTTTCCAAAACCCCCCAACTCCTCCAAATTCCATCTTTTAACTAGCTCTTTAACTCATCATGTTGAGATTTTGGCATGCGAGTGCATGTCAGACCCTTATATGATATTGTGAGTCAGAGATATTTAACTTTGTCATGAGGCAGCTGCAAAATCTCAGTCTCTCTATTTCCAATGCTCAGGGATGTAGATAAACCATTAATCTCCATGGCCTCTCCTTCTGATGATGCCAGCTACACTATCTGTGGTGGGCTAACTCTGGTCCTTTCCCTTGTGTGCTGTGCTCACTTCTACAATGGGGGAAAGAACAGAACTATGAGTGCCTGTAAGGCATGTCTTCACCCAGTAGATTCGGTGCATTCAGTAAGGCTACCAGGCAGATGCATGATGCATCACATTGCATACAGATAGGGGTGAGTGGTAGTGGTGAATGGATAAATGGGGAGATAAGGAGTGCGTCAAAACTTAACAATGGGTGCTCTTCAAACTTAAGTAAGTGTAAGAAGTGAAGTGATGGAGTACATTGTTACATCTCAGACTGAAGAATCACACTCAAAGTCACTGATTTAACTTTAACAAAGATTAACAAGTCTTTAGTAAACATTTCTGTTCGCTACAGCAGCATATGCTTATTTGACCTTACAACAACCCCCAGGTCAGGTGTTTTCTCCAAAACACTGAGTTACTTTCAGTTTCACTTCCAAGTACCATAATGTCTGTAATACTCAAGCCCACACATACAATCATGACATTCCTCCCTTATCAGACTAAGACATGTCCTATTAATTTCCTAACTCACTGAGTAAATGAATTTCTTCAATTACATTTGCTTTCAAGGGCAGAGTTTGGCATACACCCTTTTTGTTTTGAACATAATCACAAAACAAAATCTTTGTATCCCTTCGGTGGTCTCCTGTCGAGCCATGGTCTTCCAGTTGTCTCAGGAACTCTGGTCACCACATCAGGATTACAATATGTCATCGGCCCCTCTGGAACTGATATTTCTCCCTCTGGATAGCAAGCTGTCTGCCTGCCAACAGCATCATTGGCTCAGACATCTGAATTGCCAGATGTCAACTTCGCCTCAGCTCCTACATCTGGTTCATCTGCTGTTGTGTCTTTATCATCATGATATTCTTTAATGCATGAAGAATTTCTGTCATGCAGTACTCCTTTTGGCATCTGCACAGTCACACTGTTTTTCTTCTTGGCAATAACCGTGTACGACTTGGGATGATATGGTGTATCCATCTTACCCGGACTCTCCTGTCTCAGCAATACTTCATCACCTGGCATCACATCAGGCTGTTTAGCTCTCCTTCTGTGGTCTGCATAAAACTTTGTAGCACCCCTTTTCTCAGCATCTTGATCTCAAACTTCCTGATCAACTCTAATGCTCCTCAGCTCTGGTATCTTGGTCCGTATGTTGCATCCAAATAACAACTCAGCTGGTCTCTTTCCCGTTGTTATGTGTGTAGTTTCTCCGTACATGGCCACATATGACAACGACATCTCCTTCCAATCATTACCTTCAGCCTGAGCAATCCTCATCTGCTTCTGTAAGGATTGGTTTTGTCTTTCCATTTTCCCATTTGCCTGTGGCCATTTAGGTGTTATTCTCTGTTAGTGAATACCTGTGACTTGCATGTAATCTGCAAAGGTCTGTGAAATGAATTGTGGCCGATTGTCTGAATACAAAGTGACTGGTAGATCATGCCTTGCAAATATTTCAGTCAATGCAAATACCGTTTTCTCTGCTGTTGTAGACTTCATTATCACATGCTCATAATAATGGCTGCAATAGTCAATCACCACTAGTATGGACTCTCCTGATGGAAATGAACCTAAGAAGTAACTGCAACATCCTCCCACGGTCCAGCCAGTAAGAGTGTACTGCGTAGTGGTTCTGGTGGATTGGGTCTACTGACAAATTGAAATCCATGACATGTTTTGACAAACTGCTCCACATCTTTGTCCAACCCTGACCACCATGCTTTGGTTCGTAAGTTTTGCTTAGTACCAACCACTCGCAAGTGACACTCTTGAGCTAGCATCACCAGTCTCGGCCTAAGCTTTTGTGGCACTATAAGTCATTTAGCTCTGAGAACATACTTCCCAATTGTGCACAGTTCATCTCGTATGATGATGTATGTTTTGAATGGGCAATTCTCCCAATTTCCAGCTTGGGTTCTCTGTCTGATGTCATTCAATTCTGGATCTTTGTCTAACTCTCTTTCAATCTCTCTAGTTGTTATTGCTGTCGGTGTAGCATGAACTGCCACAAACCGTACGAATGATTCAACTTCTTTCTCAAGGGAAGATCTGTGTGTTTGTCCTTCAACTGGCTCTATGATATCTTGGTCAACCACTTCCTCGATCTTTGCCTCAACTTTCCCTCTCAAACCAAAAGTTGTTCTCTGTACAGGCTGAGCTACAGGCTTCACGATCTCGTCAACTGTTAATCTCACTTGGCGGTTGTGCAACTTCACAATTCCTTGAAACACTGATCCAAACTCCTCTTGAAGTTCCACATAAAATTTCACAGAATTCACTTTCAACACAATGTGTAGCACCCTCAAGGCTTGGCCAGTTTCTCTACTCAGAAGAGGCTCACCATCCTCCTCAATCACTACGATTTCTGCCTCTACACTCTGATCTACAGCTCTGACATTCACAGTGAAACATCCAACAGTTTGAAATGGGGTTTTAGATGTGTAACGATAAAGCTTTTTGACACATTTTTGAGAAATGCACTTGATTCTCTTTGTATTCAATTCCTCCCACAATGTTCTGCTGATGACATTACTGTCACTGCCTGAATCTACAATAATGCTCAATTCAACACCCCCAACAATCACTGGAACTTTCTCATGGTTGCTTCCATTGACAGAAAACATGTACTCATGATTGCTATTTGTGTCCTCACTCTCAATCTTCCTCAAACCGTCTCACAGTTGTACTACTTTCATCTCTCTTCCCTTTACATGGTTTGCCAGGCTTGCCACTCTGTTCAGCTTTGTTCCAGCACTTCTTGGCAAAATGGTCTCGGCCCCAAACTTTCTGCATATCTTTCCCTTGGCAGGGCAGCAATTATCTCTTCCGTAGTAACCCAAGCTGCTACATCTGACACACTCTCTCTCAGACCTTTGCTGTTTACATTTATGTGTACCTGGATGCTGTAGTGTCACTCGGTGAACCTCAGATTTTGCCGTGCCAATGTCGGAATTGGGACCAAGTTTCATGCTGTGAACTTGTCCATCCACTGCTTCCAATGCATCCGCTATCTTCAAAGTGTCATCCAATGTTAAGTCACCTCCTCTTTCCAGCAGCCTACTTATCTGCCTTGTAATGTTGGACCACCTGATACATTATCTGGTTATCCAAATCCATCGCAACATAATTGCATCCGTCTGGCACCTGCCACAAATGAGTCACAAATTGGGCTACTGTTTCCCCCTCGTTCTGTCTCATTTGATGGAAAACATGCCTTTAGAATATGGCATTTGGCGTCACCACATAATGGTCCTTCAAAGCTTTCACTGCACATTCATAATCCGCCTTTTCTCCCTTGTCAGGCAACGTCTTGAAAGTCTCCCTCACTGACATACCCACATTGAATAGCAATAAGACTGTGCTTTCTGCACCTCCATCGTTTCATCCAAAAACAAACTGTGACTGTCAGCATATTGTCACAGAACCATATTTATTTTCTCCTTGGATTGAAACAGTGTGCCTTTAAGATTGTTAAAAACAGTGTACCTTTAAGACAGGGGGATATTCTGATTCAATTGGATTTCTGAAGCACTTGTTGCCTAGGCCACAGCACAAGAGAGAGAGGTCACATGGTATAATGTTTTGATTTGACTGTGTGTAAAACTGTCAAAAAACGCTGAAACCAGTTTTGAGAGACTCTCCAGCGAAATGTGCTACTGAAGAGAAGAGCTGTCTATTTTTCTCAGCATAAATTCTACAAGACGCTACAGGCTGAGTTAATTGCCTAAAGAGGAAATAACTCTTTGAAAGACCATTTGTATTACTGAAGTAAAGTTTCGACTGAGAGACTGTCAGGTTTAAAATTCAAGTTGACCTATTGCTGAGCTCATCGTTGAAAGAACTGTTTGATGTCTGCTGCAGCCAAAGTGTTTTGAATGCCTAAGACCAGACTATTTCATCAAGTCCACATGGAGACTTCGAGTAGCATTTGATTATTTTCAGATTCGAATATCTCACCCATCAGGAATGTAACCCACAAAGACTTACTTATTTATTCATTCTTAAGAAACAGCTAATTTTTTTAAGCACCACTTTTAAAACTGGTTAACTGTTAGTTTTGAATGCATGTGTGTGAATGGAGGAGTTAGTATAAAATAAAAAGTTATAAGGTCTTCAGACATAGGTTTATCTTAATAGTGTTTAAGATTTAGTCTTTTTAATAATTAGTTCATTTGTTGTCTAAAGATACCTGGTTTGGTGTGTTTTATTTTGGGGGTTACTAGAGTATTTAATTTGACTGTTTTCCAGTTGGGTGTGAAAACTTTAATAATATGCTGCGACCTGTGGAGTGACGGGACTGAATTGATAGTACATTGCTCCTGCCTCAGTTGAACTCCTTCAGCCACACTTTCCATTTCACACTGATGGTACTGGCATCACCCATCGGATCAAATGGCTCAATTCCAGGACTGCAGACATATCAGCTCCAGCAAATGCCATGACACAATCCTAAATATCTCTGAATTTACCTCTTTATTGTTTGTCTTTCTAACCTTGCCACCATTGGAAAAGATTGGGTTGTTCTCCTGAGAGCAGAGTGGTTCAAGAGGAGATTTGATAGAGTTGTTCAGAATAATGAACGCTTTTGATTGAGTAACTGATGAAAAACTGTTTTCAGTGGCAGAAGGGCTGGTAACCGAAGGACACAGATTTAAAGTGATTAACAAAAGAAACAAAGGCAACATGAGGCAAACAAAAGCAAAATACTGCGAATGCAAAAAATCTGAAATAAAATCAGAAATGTTGGAAACAATCAGCAGGTCTAACAGAATCAGAGGAAAGAAAAACAGAGTTAATGGGCTGGATTTTGCAGCATGGCTGCAAGTCCTGGTAGTGGGACCAGGTGCAGGTATTGCTTCCGTTCGAGCATTCAGCAGCCGGCCAATTAACTCGGGGGAGGCAATGGGGCCTGTCCAATTGAACTCCAAATGTGGGAAATGAGGTGGCGAAAGCGACATCAGGTGATGCTGTCGCAGGTGATGGCGCCATACTTAAAGGGCTGCCAACCCTGCATTTGTGGATGATTGCTTTGAAAGAGCCCCTGCCTTCCTGCTGTGAAGGAAACTCGGCCTCCCTGCTGTGAAGGAGCCTGCACCTGCCTTCCTGTTGTGAAGGAGCCTGTACCTGCCTCCCTGCTGTGAAGGAGCCTGTACCTGCCTCCCTGTTGTGAAGGAGCCTGCCCCTGCCTCCCCGCTGTGAAGCAGCCTGTACCTGCCTCCCTGTTGTGAAGGAGCCTGCCCGTGCCTTGCTGTTGTGAAGGAGCCTGTACCTGCCTCCCTGTTGTGAAGGAGTCTGTACCTGCCTCCCTGTTGTGAAGGAGCCTGTACCTACCTCCCTGCTGTGAAGGAGCCTGCCCCTGCCTTCCTGCTGTGAATGTGCCTGTGCCTTCCTGTTGTGAAGGAGCCTGTACCTGCCTCCCTGTTGTGAAGGAGCTTGCCCCTGCCTTCCTGTTGTGAAGGAGTCTGTACCTGCCTCACTGTTGGGAAGGGGCCTGTACCTACCTCCCTGCTGTGAAGGAGCCTGCCCCTGCCTTCCTGCTGTGAAGGTGCCTGTGCCTCCCTGTTGTGAAGGAGCCTGTACCTGCCTCCCTGTTGTGAAGGAGCCTGTACCTGCCTTCCTGCTGTGAAGGTGCCTGTGCCTCCCTGTTGTGAAGGAGCCTGTACCTGCCTCCCTGTTGTGAAGGAGCCTGTACCTGCCTTCCTGCTGTGAAGGAGCCTGTACCTGCCTCCCTGTTGTGAAGGAGCCTGTACCTGCCTTCCTGCTGTGAAGGTGCCTGTGCCTTCCTGTTGTGAAGGAGCCTGTACCTGCCTCCCTGTTGTGAAGGAGCCTGCCCCTGCCTTCCTGTTGTGAAGGTGCCTGTACCTGCCTCCCTGTTGTGAAGGAGCCTGTACCTGCCTCCCTGTTGTGAAGGAGCCTGTACCTGCCTTCCTGCTGTGAATGTGCCTGTGCCTTCCTGTTGTGAAGGAGCCTGTACCTGCCTCCCTGTTGTGAAGGAGCCTGCCCCTGCCTTCCTGTTGTGAAGGAGTCTGTACCTGCCTCACTGTTGGGAAGGGGCTTGTACCTACCTCCCTGCTGTGAAGGAGCCTGTCCCTGCCTTCCTGCTGTGAAGGTGCCTGTGCCTGCCTCCCTGTTGTGAAGGAGCCTGTACCTGCCTCCCTGTTGTGAAGGAGCCTGTGCCTGCCTCCCTGTTGTGAAGGAGCCTGTACCTGCCTTCCTGCTGTGAAGGTGCCTGTGCCTCCCTGTTGTGAAGGAGCCTGTACCTGCCTTCCTGCTGTGAAGGTGCCTGTACCTGCCTCCCTGTTGTGAAGGAGCCTGTGCCTGCCTCCCTGTTGTGAAGGAGCCTGTACCTGCCATCCTGCTGTGAAGGTGCCTGTGCCTTCCTGCTGTGAAGGTGCCTGTACCTGCCTCCCTGTTGTGAAGGAGCCTGTACCTGCCTCCCTGTTGTGAAGGAGCCTGTACCTGCCTTCCTGCTGTGAAGGTGCCTGTACCTGCCTCCCTGTTGTGAAGGTGCCTGTGCCTCCCTGTTGTGAAGGAGCCTGTACCTGCCTTCCTGCTGTGAAGGTGCCTGTGCCTCCCTGTTGTGAAGGAGCCTGTACCTGCCTTCCTGCTGTGAAGGTGCCTGTGCCTCCCTGTTGTGAAGGAGCTGAACAGAAACCTACTGCCACAATGGCAAGTGGAAGACTCCGGATGGCTGCAGTTCACCTCTGAACTGCAAGGGCAAGGTGGGAGGTCCTCTTCCCCAAGGACGGGAGAAGGTGTCCAGCCTGCCTGGCAAAGCAAGCCTGGACAGAGATCGCAGAGGAGGTCAGCAGTCATGGGGTCACCCATAGAACCTGGATCCAGTGCCACAAGTGTGCCAGTGACCTCATCTGGTCTGCCAAGGTGAGTACTCCATATCTCTTTTCCCTTTCGGGTTTACATGTTGCAACGCGAGAGGGTCATAGAATCATAGAGAATCATAGAGTTATACAGCACAGAAACAGGCCCTTCGGCCCATCGTGTCTGTGCTGGCCATCAAGCACTGAACTTTTCTAATCCCATTTTCCAATTCTTGGCCCGTAGCCTTGCATGCTATGGCGTTTCAAGTCTCATCTAAATATTTCTTAAATGTTGTGAGGGTTCCTGCCTCTACCACCTCTTCAGACAGTGCGTCCCAGATTCCAACTACCCCTGAGTGAAAACTTTTTTCCTCAAATCCCCTCTAAACCTCCTGCCCCTTACCTTAAATCTATGCTCCCTGGTTATTGACCCCTCTGCTAAGTAAAAAGTTTCTTCTTATCTAACCTATCAATTCCCTCATAATTTTGTACACCTCAACCATGTCCCCCCTCAGCCTTCTCTGCCCTAAGGAAAATAAACCCTAGCCTTTTCAGTCTCTCTTCATAGCTGAAATGCTCCAGCCCAGGCGACAACCTAGTGAATCTCCTCTGCACCCTCTCCAGGGCAGTCACATCCTTCCTACAGTGTGGTGCCCTGAACTGTACACAGTGCTCATCTAAATACTTCTTAGATGTTGTGAGGGTTCCTGCCTCTACCACCTCTTCAGGCAGTGTGTTCTAGATTCCAACCACCCTCTGGGTGAAATTTTTTTTCCTCAAAACACCTCTAAACCTCCTGCCCCTTACCTTAAATCTATGCCCCCTGGTTATTGATCCCTTCATTAAGGGAAAAAGTTTCTTCCTATCTATCCTATCAATGCGCCTCATAATTTTGTATACCTCAATCATGTTCCCCCTCAGCCTTTTCTGCTCTAAGGAAAACAACCCTAGCTTATCCAGTCTCTCTTCATAACTGAAATTCTCCAGCCCAGGCAACATCCTGGTGAATCTCTTTGCACCCTCTCCAGTGCAATCACATCCTTCCTATAGCATGGTGACCAGAACTGTACACAGTATTCCAGCTGTGGCCTAACTAGTGTTTTATACAGCTCCATCATGCTCTTATATTCTATGCCTCGGCTAATAAAGGCAAGTATGCCATATGCCTTCCTAACCACCTATCTACCTGTGCTTCTGCCTTCAGTGATCTATGGACAAGTACACCAAGATCCCTCTGACCCTCTGTACTTCCGAGGGTTCTACCATCCATTGAATATTCCCTTGCCTTGTTAGTCCTCCCAAAATGCATTACCTCACATTTCTCAGGATTAAATTCCATTTGCTACTGCTCTGCCCATCTTACCAGCCCATCTATATCTTCCTGTAATCTAAGGCTTTCCTCCTCACTATTTACGACACCACCAATTTTCGTGTCATCTGCGAACTTACTGATCATACCTTCTATATTCACGTCTAAATCATTAATGTACACTACAAACAGCAAGGGTCTCAGCACCGATCCCTGTGGTAAACTACTGGTCACAGGCTTCCACTCGCAAAAACAACCCTCGACCATCACCCTCTGCCTCCTGCCACTAAGCCAATTTTGGATCCAATTTGCCAAATTGCCCTGGATCCTATGGGGTCTTACCTTCTTAACCAATCTCCCATGCAGGACCTTATCAAAAGTGCTTGGTGGAGAGGGAGTGACCAGCCATTTGGTGGCAAGAGGGTTAGGAAGCATCATCTGTTGCCAGACGCATGGATGGATCTCAATGAGAGGTCATGTCTGACTAACTTGATTGAATTTTTTGAGGAAGTATCAAGGAGGATTGACGAGGATAGTGCAGCTGATGTGGTCTACTTAGATTTTAGCAAAACTTTTGACAAGGTCCCAAATGGCAGATTGGTTAAAAAAAACAAAAGCCCATGAGATCGAAGGGAATGTAGCAAGTTGGATACAAAATTGGCTCAGTGGCAGGAAACAAAGGGTAATTGTTGACAGGTGTTTTTGCAAATGGAAGGCTGTTTCCAGTAGAGTTCCACAGGGCTGAGTACTAGGTCCCCTGCTTTTTATGATATATATTAATGATTTGGATGTAAATGTACGGGGCATGAGCAAGAAGATTGCAGACGACACAAAAATTGTCCACGTTGTTACGACCAGGTGAGGAAGGGGTCTCAGGCACCCCTTTCGCACCTTCTCTGGTTTGAGCGCAACAGGGTTGATTCTTTTTTAACACAGTGATTGAATTTACCACCTCAGTGAGCACTTGCTCTGGTTTCTCTAATATAATTGCCAAAGAACCAATCAGGCAGATTTTCTTGAGTTCAAACAAGAAAAATATAAGTTTATTAACCTTAACACTCTAATCAGGTTAATATTACTAAAATATGCTGCGCACCCATGCTCACATTCACACGAAAGACACACACACAGACACAAATAAATTATAGAGGGAAACAGAGTTGGATTGTTGGAGTAGAGTCTGAAATAAATGGAATTTAAATACAGTTCAGCAGTCTCAGAGTCCTTAGTTGAAATTATAGCCCTGAAGTCCTCGCTGGGCATGTGCACGGTTCGGGCTTGCTTCTCAGGCTCCGGAAGGCAGAAGAGGGGTTTTTGACTCCTGTATCCTCTTTGTTTGTTGTGGTGGTCTGTAGACTTGGCTTTACCAGCTGCAACTGAGACTTTTCTGGAGCTTAACTGGAGAGAGGGGGAAAGAGAGAGAGTACTCCTCTCTCGATGGCTTACAGTTGCTGTTCTGTCTTCTGACTGACCAAGCTTAGCCTCTCCAAAGCTGCACAGTACTCACATGACATTCCCAAATATCTTTATTGGGTTAATGGGACCCTTCTGGAAAGGTCTCTGAGATTCAGGCTTTAAGCTATTCAGTCACACTTGGAGGGGGTTGGCTCTTTCAAAGTCAATGTGTGTCGATGGCTCTTGACGACCACATTGATAAGGCGATCTCAGGTAATTGAATCAGAGAGCACACCATTGTTCTGGCTCGGTTGAGTCAATCATGTTTGTCTCCATTCTGCTCAGTTGATGATTCATATGCAAATTGTCATGACAAATCTTGGCTGCTAGCTTTTCTTTTCAAAAAGTCATTTGTCACAATTTCCATTAAAAGTCTCAAGCAAAGTTCCAAACGATTAAATTAATATTTTACTTTTGGCAAATAGGGCTTTTATAACACCTCCATACCGCACAGAATGGAATGTGACCATGGGAGCATTTCATTACAGGAGTTAAAAAGAAAACACAGGACAACACACATTCATTTTTCATTCACTCTGGCTCACTCATGAATCTTAAAATTTGTTGCAGCTTGTCTATTTTTCTCTGCAGCAGCAGTGCTGATTTTAACTGCCCTTTTCCATTGAGGTTGGTCTGGGATGGTTAGGTGTTGTCCAATGGGTTTAATGTTTCTTTAGTACCAGTTTGTAATAACCTGGGAACGGGCATCTCAATAAACATGTGGTTGTTGGAGAAGCTTGGTGTCTGAAAATTTCCATGATTGTCTCGGGTAAGTTCTCTTTTATGCACAAGCTTTAACCCCTCAGCTGCTGTTTCTGCAACACATGGTTCGAACCCTTCAGGTTGTCGTGCCTTTATAATTTCTCTCACTATGGTGGTATTGGGTAATGAATTGGTTTTAAGCCCTTTTAAGGCATCTAATATTTCCTCTGGGCCTTTGTTTTTACTGGAGGTTGAAGTGAAGTTGTTGGATTAGATTAGATTTGAGCTGGATTCTGCAGTGGGTAGATTCACCTTGTCCTCACTTTGAATGCTCTGGTGAGTCATACAAGTGCTGCTCACTTTAGGGCATTTTTGTTTCCTTTTTCTCTTGACTGTGGGGAGGGTCTCTTGTCTAACCTCCACCATGTCCTCTGGGACATTCCTACTCACAGGCATCTGTTCAGCTTCCACTGAACTTCCCTGTGGCACTTCGACCAGGAGAGGCATCACCTTAACTGTTGGTTTGCCTTTTTGGGTCCTTTCCTAGTCCCTGCAGGTTTCTCTAAATGCTGTTAGCAGTCTTGGTAGGATGCTTCTTTGGCCTGCAATTACGTAGGAGGGTGTGATGTCTAATTTTTCCAACATTTCAGGGTTGGCTGACCGGACAGTAGGGGGTTCGAGTTGGGAATTCTCCCGGACGTCCTTTAACCTGTTCTCACTGTTCTTTTCATCCCCTTCCTCCCTCACTGTCTGACAGACCTGTGCTTGTCTCTCCACTTTTGTTTTTGGCAGAGGTCCATCACAATTCACCAGTCCTCTGCTGGAGGGTTCCCCAAAAGCTGGGTTCAGGAATTAGGGGTGTAGGTTTTACTGCAGGTTGGGGCTTCCCCTCAACCTGGTACATATGGAAAGTTTTACAGTACTCCACTACATCTTTCTGGAAATTGGCCAGTCCAACTGCTGTCTTATGCGGGCTTTGGTTTATCGTACACCATTGTACAGCCATTGTAAGCTCGTGGGCCATTCTTAATATTTCTTTACGATACCTCGGCGGCACCACTAGTTGGTGAACCGCTGTCCACTCTTTGTCCACAGGTCTGTGAGGAGAGCTCCAATTCCTCATCAGCACCTTATTCTTTACATAGTAGCAATCAGGGACTGCCTCTGCTGCAACTTCAGTTTGGGCAGCCTGTGCTAGCTTCCTTAATACTGGGTCATCTTGTTGAGCCTCCACTAGGGAAGATTGGTTTAACCCATTCCCTGGATCCTCTAACTCCCCAGCGAAAGTTTTATACAACCAGACTGTAGGGTCATCTGTCTGCAGTGCCAGTTCAGGCTCCTCTGGGGGAGCTGGTGTGGCCATGGCCTGAGTCACCACACAATCAGGGGAAATGCAGGGGACTGTCTCCTGTAACTGCCCCGTCACTCGAACCTCCTTCGGTCTCTCTACCAGTACTGGGGAAGCTACCACATTCACCCTCACCAGATCATTACCGAGGAGCAGGTCGACCCCGTCTACAGGCAAACTAGGGGCAATCCCCACGGTCACTGGTCCTGAAACTAGGTCGCACTCCAAGCACACCCGATATAAAGGTACAGGTGCCCTCCGATACCATTCACTACCATTCTCATATTCACTGTACTCTCTGGAGGAAAGGTCATGCCTTTGGTGGCCCCTGTATCCCTGAGTATGATGATGGGCTGGCTTGCCCCACTCAAGGGGTATGGGGTTACTCTCCTTTGGACACAAAATCCTGATAACCTTCAGGGATCTTGTTAAATTTTCCTGCACCCACAGCAGTATGTTTCCTGGGTTTTACTGCTGCTGCTGCAGTTAAACCCATAACATGCTCTGCTGTGCTTTCCATCAGGGTTCCTTCTCGTACACTGGTCGGGTGACCCTGATTAATCCTATAGGCTTTTCCCGTTGTTTCCAGCAATCAGCTCGGAAGTGATTGCCTTGTTACAATGGAAACACACAGGTCTCCGTGTCTCACTCCTGCTCTCAGTACCATCTTTTTTGCTTGAGGAGGGCACCCTATGTATCCCGCTTTCCTCTCTCTCCCAGGACTGTTTGGGTTCCAATCACTCTCCCACCTTTTATCCTTTTTGGGGTTGTGGGGTGACTAGGGAAGAGTTTTCCTTGGGGTATGGACTTGTATATGAGAGCAAACTCATCAGCCAGATCTACAGCTTGCCTCGCCCTTTGAACTTTCTGTTCCACCACATGGGTTTTTATAGAAAGGGGAAGTGAGTTTTTAAATTCCTCGAGAAGAATCACCTCTCTGAGGTTTTCATATGTGGGCTGTACTTTAAGGGCCCTTATCTACTGGTCAAAGAAGCTGCTTACTTCTTTCAAACTCAAGGTAAGTTTGATCAGCTTGTTTCCGGAGGGTTCGAAATTTCTTACGGTACGCTTCCAGTACCAGCTCATATGCCCCGAAGATAGCATTTTTAGTTAATTCATAATTTAATGAGCTTTCATCTGGCAACAGTGAATAAACCTTATGGGCTTTTGCTGTTAGCTTGCTCTGTAGCCACCTCAACTGTCTTGTAAGCTTTTCAAAAGTGATAAAAAATTCTTCCACATCTCCCTCATTGAATTTTGGTATCAATGGGAGAACTTTAAGAACTTAGCACACGGTCCTGAGTTAAAGGTAGCTTCCGTACCAGTCATGCTTTCACTGGGGTTACCATGTCACCACCCCCCGCCAACCCAGCTAATTCAAGCCACCTTAACTCCCTTTCCTCCTGCTCCTTCTGGAAAATTCTCTCTTTTTCCCTCTCAATTCTGTCTTTTTCTTTCTCTTCTTTCTCTCCTTCTCTCTCTTTTTCCCTGTCTTCCAACCTATCATGGTCAAAACAGAGAAGGCATGAAAGGGGAGACTGAGACCCCTTCCTCACCTGGTCATAACATAAATTTGGGGGCTCTAGTCTCTGGTTGTAACTCACAAACAAACGAGAAATTGGAGGTGGGATACCAAATTGATCCCAATCAAAAAAAAAACTTCAATACAGTTTTTCTTGTGGTTTGTGTTGCTAGAATACTAACATATCCACATCCAAAGCCAATACCTTCCCCTATGTCTTCCAATTCAAGTCTCCTCTGTTATAATTCTATTTTTGCTAACGTTACCCTGTCTGCATCTCACTTCAACCCTATTTCTGACTCTTCAGGTTCGAGTGAAAAATAGTTGGCCACATGTCTTAGAATTTTGGATTTCTTAGCTTTTGCACGGAAAGTAATCTCACATTGCCCAGCTACATCCCTCAACTCTTCCATTGATAGGGCCTTTAACTTGGGAAGGTACTGGCTTTGGATACATGAAGCTCCACAGCAGGTATAGTGGATATGAGGAAACCCTTCCATGTATCTCATGCAGATCAGGGTCATGTCAAAGTGCGGTGAGCTGGAGAGACTGGGGGCCAGCTGGCCACCTCTGAAGAGGAGGAGGAATCCTCAGGGGGTGCACCATCACATCATCCCCTGCACCCTCCACCAGCACCAAGGTTCCTTAGCCAGCACCTTCCAAACCCGCGACATCTACCAACTAGAAGGACAAGGACAGCAAATGCATGGGAACACCACCATCTGCAAGTTCCCCTCCAAGCCACACATGACCTGACTTGGAACTATATCGCCGTTCCTTCACTGTTGCTGGGTCAAAATCCTGGAACTCCCTTCCTAACAGCACTGTGGGTGTACCTACCCCACATGGACTGCAGTGGTTCAAGAAGGCAGCTCACCACCACCTTCTCAAGGGCAATTAGGGATGGGCAATAAATGCTGGCCTGGCCAGCAACGCCCACACCCCATAAATGAATAAAAAAATATATACACTCAGGACGGTGGGTATCAGTTCAAGCTTAGATTTAGGGACACAACCTGCACAGCACAGACACACCTGACCAGCTGATGGAGGCTATGACAGCCAAGGCCACTGACAGTCAGAAAACTGTGAGAGGCCAGGCCCATGCTGAGCCCTAGGCTGATGGCGCGTCTCTGGAGTCATCGGCAACATGGCAACTGCTGCAGCTGCAGTTTGAGATAAGGGAATATCTGCCAGAGCTTCCAGAGCCTATGTGCACCCATCCCAGCCATGAGTGCTTCCATGTCTCTGGATGTGTGTTTACATTACTTTCTCCATGGAGGGAGTACCAATTCTCATGAAGAGCCTGATCCAGCAGACCACTCAGCAGATGCTGGAGTTGTGTGCTAACCTGCCTGCCATTGCCTTGTCCATGAGTGGCAAGGTTAAAGGGGGATGAGGCACCTGGAGTCTCCACCGTGTCCTTGCACTTCTCAGGTGAGCAGGGAGGTACAAGTGTGCCTCGCAAGGGTGGAGGAGCAGCTGCCTTCTGCATCTGGGGGCTCCTCTTAAAGTGCTCCTTCTGTGAACAGTGCTCCTCAGCCTCTCTGCCAATGACACCAGTGCGTCAAGTAGCCACAATGTCTGAGGAGACTCCTGCACCTGTGCAGGATCTTTTCAGTATGTCGAGACCCTCTGGGCCTCAGATAGCCAGAGGATGAATGCCAAGGTCACACCAAACTTTGCAAAACTGGCAGCAAAGTCAGCAGCCTGTCACCACCTCAGCTGACAGTGCAGAGTGAAGCACCATGTAGGAGATTTAAGAAGAGCACCTAGCTGCACTTGAAGTTCCTGAGTGAATAAAGCCTCGCGTTCATTGTGCCATTCAATAAAGGCTTCACGCACTGTTGCTGCTGCTCCTTCCAATTCTTACTGCCCTTTGAGACCTCATCTACAGCCTGGCTCCTCCAGTGGATTGGCAGCGATGGACTATGCCATGTTTAGTCAGCTCCTCAGCCTTGCATTACCTGGTCAGCAGTCTCTTCTACATCCTCACGTCGGAGGAGGCATTGTGATCCATGATATCCCTATTATTATTCAATGCCTCCCTCCTCTGCAGAGCCAGGTTTTGCAGAGCACAGCACACCACAAAGACATGTGATACTCTTGAAAGTTTCCACCTGATCGATCAAGGCACCTGAATCACATCTAAAGTAAACCTATGGTCTGTTCGATGGTCACTCGGGTTGCCAACAGCAGGTGTTGAATCTCTCTTCTGCATCCATGCATCGGTTCCCCACAGGCGTGAGCAGCCATGTCTTCAATGGGTAGCCCTTGTCTCCCAATATCCATCCTTGAAGGCAAGCGGGGAGACCAGAAAATCTGTGATCGCACCTGGGCGAATCCAGTGATGGTGTCAAACACAATGGACCTCTCTACCTGACTGTCCAGGTTGGTTCTGTAGTGCACATAGTCACTGGCCCTCTTTGAACATGGCATTGGTCACCTTGATGCATCGACGCGCCGCAGACTGGGAGATCTCACACATGTCTCCAGTGGATTCCTGGAAAGGTTTGGAGGTGTAGAAGTTGAGAGCCACAGTGATTTTCAGTACCACTGGCATTGGGTGTCCACCAACCCCTATGGATCTCAGCTTGTCCTGCAGCATGGTGCAGAGATCAGTGAATACCTCCCTGGAGAGCCACAGTCTTTGCTGGAATTGCCACTGAGACATCTTTAGATTGTTTAGCCTCAGCTGGTAAACTCTTTCCTGGAGATAAACTCTTCTGCCGCAGGAGGCTGTTAGCGTACCCCTTTGTGTCCATCTCCAGTGTGCCCACCCCAAGGCTGGCCCTCTTGTTAGTCCTGAGGTTGCTGATGTGCCTGTACAGGTGCCTGGTCTTCCCTCACTCTCAGTTGCTCCTCCTCCTCAACAGGGGTCACAAAGCCTGAGCGGATGAAGCTCATGGCAGGTGGCCTCTCTCCTAGTCCATGGCCTTCTATCCAGATAGCTCCCCACTTTCCCTGAATTATTCCTTGGGAGCAGGTGCCCCTGCCCTAATTGCACCCTGGCATCATGCTCCCACAGTGTTGGCACCATCCCCCCTTCTGCCATTGTCTGGCAATGCCATTTGTGTATCACTCTCCCTAACAAAGCATGCTGGCTCTCTCAATGGCTGCCTGAGAGATCCACGACTGAGCTCTCGCATCTTTGCAGCTTCCTTTAACCAGACAAGGCTCTGAAGCCCCGCCATTCCCCTGTGCGATCAGTAAAATCAGAAATGTGCCCTACAATTCCAGGTAATTGGCCTCAAAAACACCTTAATTGCTCTCCAACCACATCAATGTGCAATGTCTGCCCTCCATGTCGGCCACCATTCGTAAAATCTGGAAACATCACACTTCCGGTTCAACACATGCTGTTTGGATTTTACGATCTCCCTCTCCTGCCTCCGAACACGTTCCTAATGGCCACATAAAATTCACCCTTTTAAGGTGATAGAGACATAATGGCGCAGAAGGAGGCCATTTGGCCCATTGAGTTCATGCCGGCTCTCTGAAGAACAATCCAAGCAGTCCCATTCCCCTGACTCTATCCCCATAGCCCCTGCAAGTTTGTTTCCCTCAAGTGCCCATCCAATTTCCTTTTGAAATCATTCATCATCTCTGCTGCTGCCACCCTTGTCGGCAGTGAGTTCCAGTTCATTACTACTCGCTGTGTAAGAAAGTTCTTCCTCACATCCCTCCTGCATCTCTTGGCCAAAACCTTAAATCTCTGCCCCTTAGTCCTGGTACCATCAGCTAATGGGAACAGCTTTTCTTTGTCTACCCTATCTAATCCCATCATAATCTTGTACACCTCTATCAAATCTCCCCTCAATCTCCTTTGCTCCAGGAGAACAACCCCAGCTTCTCCAATCTAACCTCGTTGTTAAAATCCTTCATCCCTGGAACTATTCTGGTGAATCTGCTCTGCACCATCTCAAGGTCCCTCAAATCCTTCCAAAGTGTGGTGACCAGAATTGGATGCAGTACTCTCGTGAGGCTAAACCAGAGCTTTAGAAAGGTTCTCAATATCTCTATTTATGAAACTCAAGATCCCATATACTCTGCTAACTATTCTCTCAATATGTCCTGCTACCTTCAAAGATCCACGCACATGAACCTCCAAGAACCTCTGTCCCTGCATATTCTTTAGAACTGTGTCATTTAGTCAGTGACATTTCATCAGAACTGAGAAAAGTTAGAAATGGAATCAGTTTTGAGCAAGTGAAAGGGTGGAGGGTGGGAAGAACAACAAAAGGGAAGGTCTGTGCTAGGGTGGAGGGCAGGGCAGATTAAATGCCAAAAGCGACATGAGAAAACATTTTTTTGAACACATCGGACTGAATTTTGCTGGCCCCTCGACACTGCGGGTCGCAGCCCGGGAGACGGTAAAAGTTTGCAAGGAGTAGGGCCCACCGCATATTACTGGTGGCAGGGGGACCTCGGTGTGGTGCTGCCTGGCGGCAGGCCCTTCATCTGAATATTCAAATGAACCTAAATAAGATGCAAATAAACTTACCTGCAGTTTGTGGACTCCATACGGAGTTCCAAAGTCAAAACCTGGTGCGGAGGGGCGAGGAATAAAATTTTCAGGGCGGGAGGGGTGGGGGAGCGGGGAAAACAATTTTTATTGGGTCTGGGGATGGTGGGAAGGGGTTGAAGGGCAAAAGTAAAGAGGCTGGGGGGTGTGGAAAGTGTGGGTTGGTAATAAAGTTTATTTTTCTGCTAATGTCCGTTAGAAAAATATTGGGAGGGGGATGGGAAAAGGTCTCCATTATGTATTTAATTTTTGTCAAATAATCCTTTACAATATGCCTTTAAAATCTGAAATTTCTCCTCAAGGCTTGCAAACCTTTAAAAATGGCACAGGCACCTGAGCGATGGTGCCAGACACCGTTGCCGGGGGCGCGGAGGCTGCCCCCTCCACGGGGGCTCCTCGGTGGCACGTCTGTATCGGAAAGCCGCCGAGTTGAAAGCGCCCCACCGCGGAGCGCGGTGCACTGATAAAATCCAAGCCATCAAGTTGTGTGATCTGGAATGCATTGTCTGAAAAAGTGGTTGAAGCAGACTGAAGTGGAACTTTCAAAAGGGGATTGGGTAAACATTTGCAGGGTTATGTGGAAAGAGAGGAGGTGTGGGACTAGTTAGATAGCTCTACCAAACAGTAGGGCATGATGAGCCAAATGTCCTCCTTCTGTGCTGTATCATTCTGTGATTCTTTATTTAATATTGTAATTTTATGACAGAATAGAAAAAATATTCCTTTCATTAGTACTTCAGTCCATCACTTTATTGGTAATCAAGGAAATCAATCCTGCTTCCCAGAAAGAGGACTAATTTCTTTCACATGCTGTTCAAGTTCCAAACATCAGTAAATAAATTCCAGTAAAGATGCAGTGGAACAAAGAGAGCGAACATGAATAATGGAAATGCACCAAAGATTATTGCTATCGCATTCAGCCAAAGAACAAATGAGGTCACAATGTAATCAAGTGAAACCGGCAATAAAAAATATAGACACTGGTTAATAGATTACGTCTGTGACTGTTGTTTAGAGACAATGGGCTGAATTTAGTGAGCCCTTTGCAGGTCCCAGCAACGGACTCGGAAGTGGGCTCTGTTCCTGCTCGTCACATGGGCAGCCGGCCCACTGCAATCATGTAAATAAAAGCAAAATGGTCACTGACCTGAAAAGTTAACTCTCCTTCTCTCTCCACAGATGCTGCCAGCTGAGTATTTCCAGCATTTCTTGATTTTAGTACTGCAATCATGTGGCGGGCGGCCACTATGCATAATGGAGGTGTAGGACATGCGGCAGGGGCCGGATGCAAGACGCCGAATACAGTGCCAGATGATTCTGGAGTAGGTTCTATATTTAAAGCTCTGTCAGCCCTGCTTGCATTGTTGCCTTGAACACCATTGCTGCTAGCTCTTCAAAACTGAGACTTTTTTTATTCATTTGTGGAATGTGGGCATCACTGGTCAGGCCAGCTTTTATTGCCCGTCCCAAATTGCCCTTGAGAAGGTGGTGGTGAGCTGCCTTCTTGAACCGCTGCAGTCCATGTGGGGTAGGTACACCCACAGTACTGTTAGGAAGGGAGTTCCAGGATTTTGACCCAGCAACAGGGAAGGAACGACGATATAGTTCCAAGTCAGAATGGTGTGTGGCTTGGAGGGGAACTTGCAGGTGGTGGTGTTCCCATGTATTTGCTGCCCTTGTCCTTCTAGTTGGTAGAGGTCACGGGTTTGGAAGGTGTTGTTTGAGGAGCCTTGATCCGTTTCTGCAGTGCATCTTGCAGATGGTACACACTGCTGCCACTGTGCGTCGGTGGTGGAGGGAGTGAATGTTTGTAGATGGGGTGCCAATCAAGCGGGCTGCTTTGTCCTGGATGGTGTCGAGCTTCTTGAGTGTTGTTGGAGCTGCACCCACCCAGGCAAGTGGACCTTATTCCATCACACTCCTGACCTGTGCCTTGTAGATGGTGGATAGGCTTTGGGGAGTCAGGAGGTGAGTTACTCGCTGCAGAATTCCTAGCCTCTGACCTGCTATTGTAGCCACAGTATTTATATGGCTACTCCACTTCAGTTTCTAGTCAATGTTAACCCCCAGGATGTTGATAGTGGGAGTTTCAGCAATGGTAATGCCATTGAATGTCAAGGGGAGATGGTTAGATTTTCTCTTGTTGGAGATGGTCATTGCCTGGCACTTGTGTGGCTAGAATGTTACTTGCCACTTATCAGCCCAAGCTTGAATATTGTCCAGGTCTTGCTGCATTTCTACACGAACTGCTTCAGTATCTGAGGAGTCGCGAATGGTGCTGAACATTGTGCAATCATCAGCGAACATCCCCACTTCTGACCTAATGATTGAAGGAAGGTCAATGATGAAGCAGCTGATGATGGTTGGGCCTAGGACACTACGCTGAGGAATCTTGGAGCTGAGGTGATTGCCCTCCAACAACCACAACCACCTTCCTTTGCGCTGGTATGACTCCAATCAGCAGAGAGTTTTCCCCCTGATTCCCATTGACTCTGGTTTTGCTAGGGGCTCCTTGATGCCATACTTGGTCAAATGCTGCCTTGATGTTAAGGTCAATCACTTTCAGCTCACCTGCAGTGACTTCAGACCCCTCCCCCCCCACCCCAGACATGGACCCCACAAGATGGCAAAGGCAAGACACAGGGGTGGCCCCATGATTTAGCAATACTTCCCTCCAGATTCTCCTCCAGACTGCAAGGGAAAGTTGTGAGGTCCTCTTCCCCAGTGATGACAAGGAGAGGTTCTCCCACTTGACCAAGGAAGCCTGGATGGAAATAGCTGAGGAGGTCAGCAGCCGTGGGATCACCCACTGGGCATGGGTACAGTGCCGCAACAGGGTCAATTACCTCCTTTGTTCTGTCAAAATGAGTGTTCCACATCTTTCTCCTTATTAGTGTTTGCAAGTGGCTATGCAGGAGGAAGTGAGACATGGGGAGGGGGCAGTAAAATGGTGATGGCAGAGGGGGTTAAGCATCACCTCACTCTGACAGATGCATGGTTGCATCTCAGCCACAGGCCACCTTACTTCACAACTCACCCCCATTAACTCACCTGAGAGCATGAGCTATATAGGATATCCCAGTAGGGGACGAGGGGCTGACACTAGCATAACTGTCATGTTGATCTCTCTGCGAAGTATGACTACCTCCTTCTTTCCACTTGCAGGACAAGAGACCCAGAACAGCAGGGAGACATCTTGGACTGGAGGAGGCTGCCCAGATCTTCGGTCTCTTTCCACAGCAGAGGAAGAGGCATTAGAATTAACAGGGAGCCAGGGCAGCCGCTCCATATCAGATAAAGAGACTGGAGTCTCCGTGCAAGAGAGTGAGGATTGTCTTTCATTGACACGCAGTTCACTTCTGGAGACCCACATCATTTATGGTTGGCATGATGAGATTGCCACAGCTTAACCCACACATGTTTGTGTTCTCTCATGCAGGTCGGCGTCTGCAGGAGAGACCAGCAGAAGGGGGACAGCCGTCAACTGAGGAGGAGGAACCGCAGTCAGAGGAAGCACCATCCCATGACTCTCCTGCACTAACGGAGATAATTTCACCTCGGTGGGTTCCTGCTTGACTGTAGAATCAGAGTCACAAGCCAGTGAGAGCATCACACGCATGCCTGAGCAGCTGGCTGAGGCTGTGACAGTCAAGACCACTGAGCCCAAGGCTGATGATGAGCCTCTGGTGTCAACAGCACAGGGCTTGCTGGAGCTGCAGAGACAGGTAAGGCAACATAGGTGGAGATGCCAGAGTCAATGTGCAGCCATGAGCAGATGATGGAGGAGTCCATCCATGCCATCAGTGCTGCTGTGTCTCAGGCATGTGAGTGCATGGCTTCCTCCATCGAAAGGTTGGCGACCCGGTTGGAGAGCCAGATCCCACAAATACATGCAGACCTACACACCATCAGCTTGGCCGTGAGCTTTACGCAGCAGTGGCAAGGCAAGAGAAGGATGAGGTGCCTGGAGTCTTCTCCAGCTTCTTGTCCTTCTCTGTTGAGCAGGGAGGTTCAAGTGAGCTTTGAAAGACAGCTGAGCTCCACAGCTGGGAACTCCCCAAAGGATGCTCTGAATGTGGACACCAGCTCCTCAGCCCCTCTGCCAGTGAGCCCAGCTTCAGCAGCTGTGACAACTAAGGAGAGTCCTGCACCTGTGCAGGAAACCTTCAGGCAGCCAGGGCCCTCCAAACTTCAGGCAGCCATACAACAGCTGCCAAATTCATCACAGATCAAGGGGCAGCGGATCAGCAGCCTGCCTCCAGCTCAACTGCTGTCGCAGGATTCACACCTCATAGAAGAACTCAAAAACATATAAAGAAAACCACAGAAAGACTTGGGGGTTCACGGGTGTTTGAAATTTACATGTGCTACATCATATAAAGTTCTTTTGTTCTTGCAATTAACCTTCATTGTGTTAAAGTGATTATTCTATCATGCATTTATTGTGAGCTGCTGACTTCCCCCTTCCCCTTAGTGGATGCCAATGTAAGCACAGCCCTCATTTGAATAGGGTCTCCCATGGGCCATAGTGCGTGGTTCAGCTGGGCGCTAGGCACAAACCAAATAGAAAGGAAGAAACAGACTGCATGCATTGAAGTGAGTTTTTGTTGTTTTTACTCTGGCCACCATGGTGGCTGGAAGTGGGTAAGTATGAGATTGTCTCTTGCCTCCTTGGTCAATCGCTCAATCTGCTTAGCCTCCAGTGCAAGGACTTCAGCATCCAGTGCTGCTTGCTCATCTCCCTCCTCCACATTCTCCTTGTTGGTGGAGGAGTATCGCTCAGTCATGTCCTCTTATTGCAAGGCCTTTCTGCTCTGCAGTGCTAGATTATGCAGAGCACAGCAAACCATAATGATACATGCAAACCTCACTGGGGAATACGCAGGGTTCCACCGGATCTATCTAGGTAATGGAATCTCATCTTCAGCAGCCCAATGGCCTGCTCGATGGTCGCTTGGGTGGAGCCTTGGCAAGTGTTGGAAAAACTCGGATTGTTTTCACTCGAATGACGGAGATGGAGGGGCGACATGATAGAGGTTTACAAAGTTATGAGCGGCATGGACAGAGTGGATAGTCAGAAGCTTTTTCCCAGGGTGGAAGAGTCAGATACTAGGGGACATAGGTTTAATGTGCAAGGGGCAAAGTTTAGAGGCGATGTGCGAGGCACGTTTTTTACACAGAGGGTGGTGAGTGCCTGGAACTTGCTGCCAGGGGAGGTGGTGGAAGCAGATACGATAGCGACATTTAAGAGACATCTTGACAAATACATGAATAGGAAGGGAATAGAGGGATATGGGCCCCGGAAGTGCAGAAGGTGTTAGTTTAGGCAGGCATCAAGATCGGCGCAGGCTTGGAGGGCCGAATGGCCTGTTCCTGTGCTGTACTGTTCTTTGTTCTTTGTTCTCTCCTCTGCTGCAAGGAACCACAGCTCTACCCTTTGAAAAGTTTGAATTTGGAAAGGATATCAGCTGCTTTCCAATTAACACACAGGAATTTTACCGACATCTTGCTGGCATTACCAGCATTTTCTGCGATTTTCTAGGAAAGTTTCAAAGTGCTGCAGATCTGGCTGCCTGCAGTACCTGTACTTGCCAAGCACTGTTTCTGAATTCTGTGGCAGTACAGGTCTGTGGTGCTGTCACTCCCCTTCACACATTTTTTCAGGCCCTGCCCATGAAGCGGTATTTTGGCATGAATGATACCACGGTGTCCCAAATAGCTGTAATGGCTGCGATAGCTTTTTGTTTTTCAGCCTTTTTTAAGCCTGCCTTTGAATCAACCTGCACTGGCCCAATCCAAATCGACTGATCGTAACCCTTTGCTACCGATTGGGTGGCCCTGTGTACAGTTACTCACTGTTCCCAATGGAGTACTGCCTACTGATGGTGCTTCATCTGTCATAGCCCTGTTGGCAGCTTCAGCTTCCCTCACAGACCGCTGGTGTAATCCCAAGCTGAATCTGATGCTCTCCCGATGTACCTTAAAAGCTCAAAATCTTCACATTCCCATTTGCTGCCACCATATAGTGTATGTCTTGCTTGGTCAACTAAACAATTCCAACAACTGTGTCACATGATGGATGACATCATATCCTGTCTATTGATGTGTACAGATGATGAATATACCCACTTAAAGACATACTACAACCCCTCTCTGCCTGACTGTCAGGGTTGGCCCAGTAGCACTTCTTGATGCAGTGGTGAGTTGCTGCCTGGGAGACCCCACATATGTCCCCGGTGGATCCTTGGAATGATCCAGACGCATAAAAGTTTAGTGCCACTGTAATCTTCAGGGCCACTGGCATAGAGTGACTCCTGAATTCCATAGGTTGCAACTCGTCCTGCAGCAGGGAGCATAAGTCGGTGACGTCCTCCCTGGAGAGCCATAGTCTTTACTGACACTGCCGCTCAGACATCTGGAGGGAGCTGATTCGAGTCCGGTGCATTCTCTGGTGCAGGTGGGACCTTCTTGACATGGCTGGTTGCTGCTGTTCACGTTATGGAGCTTCACGGGCAGGCACAGCCGCCTCTTGGCCATCCCTCCATTAGAGGCACTGCAACACACCATGGAGGTCGGAAAAGACAGTGCGTATGAGACCCATCATGGTGATGGTCAAGGTGACCAGTGAGCCTCCAGAGCGCAGTTGAGGCCAAGATGACCCTGATTTGGCAGCTGTGCTTTTGCTACTTCTCCCGGCAGACTCCCTGATGGCCCTCAGTGCCCACCCTCGTTGATAGCTGACCCTCTCACTCAGCAGTATGGACATCCAACCCTCTCACCCAACAGTTTGGACACCCGATGCAGACACCCAAAACCAACCCCCCACTTGTAGACCACCCGAAACCCTGCTCAGCCAGCACTCCCACCTGAGACCCCCAATCCCCTTGCAGAGCCTCCAAGACCCAAGCCCCCCACCCCACCGCAAAGTACCCAAGACCCCAACACCACAGTGCAGAGCACTCTATGCTGACAATGGCATCTGATCTCTCCTCTTTTGCTATCCAGTGCTGGTCATGGCTGCCTACCCGTCACAGCACTGAGACCTCGCATCGGTGTCACCAGCTTTCGATGGTCGGAAATCCAAAGGCACATGAGAGCCATCCACTGTCAATCCCCAGACTCCCATTGAATGGTAATGAATTACATGCTAATGCATTAAAAATAAGTGTTCTACAATTTAACTTACATTCTTGTGGCGTCCCGCCGTCAATGCCGCCATGATACTTTCCCACTGCTGAGTAAATCTGTCATGATGCCAGATTTCTGGGCAGGCGCTTCTGACATGATTCTCTGACCTCCCCATGCCTCTATCCCACTCCAAATGGCTGCAAAAAATTCAATCCAATAACTGCCAATGCATTGTCTTCTGTTGGTACACCTAAATCTTAACAGAGTGATGAGACTAGAGGTCTGCAGAATCTATCCTACTTGGATACCTTGATCTCATTTCACAGTGAAACAAATGTTCTAGTTTTGCTTTAAATATGAAACCCAATTTTAGGTTTTTAATCCACCTCATTTCTGTTGAATCTGGGGTAGGAAAGCAATTATGGAATATTGCTGCCACCAGTCAGTATGACTCCCTGTTTTTTGTTGCCAGAGAGACAATGATTTTTGTCTACATCCATGCAAATACAAGAGGATGTACTCACATATCACAGCAATTATGGAATAATATCATGGATCCCACTTGCCATCTTTAATGCAATAGTGACACTGAACATAAGGTACTCCAGCAGATAGCTAACATCCAGGCTAGAATTTAAGTTGTGGCGGAGACCCTGCCCACTGGCCAAAATGTTGGTGCGGAGCCCACCTCCACGGGGTCTGGAAGCCACGCAATGGTTTACGTGGCCCAGGCCCCTAATTGGCCTCAGAGGGGCCTTCTGCCCCTCTGAGGCAGGAAGTCCTGCCTCCAAGAGCTGCCAGCCGATCAGCGGGTTGGCAGCTCTCAGTCCCGGCAGTGCCAGCAGAAGTAGTGGCCACTGCTGGGAATGCACCCAGAGAGGAGTAGCAGGAGGAGGCCCCAGAATGCAGGTCAGTGTAGAGGGCCTCACCGGGGAAATCAGCTCAGCCTTGGCAAAGCAGGGGAGTGGAGGGGGGTGGGTTGAGGTGGGGTGGTGAAGAATATGCTCCAGTGGGGTGGCTAGTGCCTTGGGGGGGGGTCCCTCTGTGGGTGACAAGGTGTCCGATCAGGAGGGGCCCCGCCCCACCCCCCCACCCCCCCCCCCCCCCAGCCTACAAGGAGGTCGCCATGTTTGAGTGGGCGGTCTCCAGAGTTGCTGAGAGCCCCGCCACTGGTAATATACCAACGGCAGCAGGATGAGGCCCTTAAGTGGAAATTAATTGGCCATTTAAGAGCCTTAATTGGTCTGGGGCGGGCGGACCATTTATCACCTCCCCCGTCATTTGTAAAATTGCAGCGGGGGCGGGAAGGCGATTGGAATGGCACCCCCTGCCTCCCACTCAATTTTACGCTCTCCCCCGCCTCCAGCCCGCTCCTGCAGTGGGTGTGAAATTCCAGTCCCAGTGTTGCTACGGTGAGTAGGAGTACAATAAGAAATTTGGAATCTTTTCCAAAGATATGCAATCCCCTTTAGCTGATTTTCTGGCCACCAGCCCATTTCACTGCTGCTGGTGCCAGAGGCCTATTCTGGCTATTTTTTCTCTCCTTCCTCAGGAAGGCTCCAAGGTGCAGGGGGAAAGCCCACTGGGATCCTGCCAACATTGTTTAAGTGAGGCTAATCCCATAAAATTTGCCAGGGTCAGTGGTAGGCAAATGCAAAACCTACATGGCTGACTTTCTGCTGAGTTTTCACGAAAGTGGGAAATCCCATCAATAACATCTTGTGAATAATAACTATAACTTCAAAATTCCTGTTTAAGTATGTGCCCATTTAAACTGTTTTCCCAATCTATTATCGCCTGTCATTAAAATCATTAGTGTCATTTTAATTCCTCATCATTAATGAAGCTATTGGGTTTGGTGATTCTTCATGATGCTCAAGTGGATGTTGCAGGTTCCGGGATTTAGATGTTTCAGTAAGAACAGAGAAGATGGTAAAAGAGGGGGGGGTGTGGCATTGTTAATCAAGGAGAGTATTACGGCGGCAGAAAGGACGTTTGAGGACTCATCTACTGAGGTAGTATGGGCCGAGGTTAGAAACAGGAGAGGAGAGGTCACCCTGTTGGGAGTTTTCTATTGACCTCCGAATAGTTCCAGAGATGTAGAGGAAAGGATAGCGAAGATGATTCTCGACAGGGGCGAGAGTAACAGGGTAGTTGTTATGGGGGACTTTAACTTTCCAAATATTGACTGGAAATACTGTAGTTCGAGTACTTTAGATGGGTCAGTTTTTGTCCAGTGTGTGCAGGAGGGTTTTCTGACACAGTATGTAGACAGGCCAACCAGGGGCGATGCCACATTGGATTTGGTACTGGATAATGAACCCGGCCAGGTGTTAGATTTAGATGTAGGTGAGCCACTTTGGTGATAGTGATCACAATTCGGTTAGGTTTACCTTAGCGATGGGCAGGGACAGGTATATACCGCAGGGCAAGAATTATAGCTGGGGGAAAGGAAATTATGATGCGATTAGGCAAGATTTAGGATGCGTAGGATGGGGAAGGAAACTGCAGGGGATGGGCACAATCGAAATGTGGAGCTTATTCAAGGAGCAGCTACTGCGTGTCCTTGATAAGTATGTACCTGTCAGGCAGGGAGGAAGTTGTCGAGGGAGGGAGCCGTGGTTTACTAAAGAAGTTGAAGCGCTTGTCAAGAGGAAGAAGAAGGCTTATGTTAGGATGAGACGTGAAGGCTCAGTTAGGGCGCTTGAGAGTTACAAGCTAGTCAGGAAGGATCTAAAGGGAGAGCTTAGAAGAGCGAGGAGAGGACACGAGAAGTCATTGGCGGATAGGATCAAGGAAAATCCTAAGGCTTTCTATAGGTATATCAGGAATAAAAGAATGACTAGAGTTAGATTAGGGCCAATCAAGGATAGTAGTGGGAAGTTGTGTGTGGAATCAGAGGAGATAGGGGAAGCGTTAAATGAATATTTTTCGTCAGTATTTACAGTAGAGAAAGAAAATGTTGTCAAGGAGAATACTGAGATACAGACTACTAGGCTAGATGGGATTGAGGTTCACAAGGAGGAGGTGTTAGCAATTTTGGAAAGTGTGAAAATAGATAAGTCCCCTGGGCCAGATGGGATTTATCCGAGGATTCTCTGGGAAGCCAGGGAGGAGATTGCAGAGCCTTTGTCCTTGATCTTTATGTCATCATTGTCGACAGGAATAGTGCCGGAAGACTGGAGGACAGCAAATGTTGTCCCCTTGTTCAAGAAGGGGAGTAGAGACAGCCCTGGTAATTATAGACCTGTGAGCCTTACTTCGGTTGTGGGTAAAATGTTGGAAAAGGTTATAAGAGATAGGATTTATAATCATCTTGAAAAGAATAAGTTCATTAGCGATAGTCAGCACGGTTTTGTGAAGGGTAGGTCGTGCCTCACAAACCTTATTGAGTTTTTTGAGAAGGTGACCAAACAGGTGGATGAGGATAAAGCCGTGGATGTGGTGTATGTGGATTTCAGTAAGGCGTTTGATAAGGTTCCCCACGGTAGGCTATTGCAGAAAATACGGAAGT
Organism: Heterodontus francisci; assembly: GCF_036365525.1. Lineage (NCBI taxonomy): Eukaryota > Metazoa > Chordata > Chondrichthyes > Heterodontiformes > Heterodontidae > Heterodontus > Heterodontus francisci. The sequence goes on along the minus strand of NC_090381.1, from coordinate 57,317,995 downwards.
ATGGGATTGAAGGTGATTTAGTGCTTTGGATCAGAAATTGGCTAGCTGAAAGAAGACAGAGGGTGGTGGTTGATGGCAAATGTTCATCCTGGAGTTTAGTTACTAGTGGTGTACCGCAAGGATCTGTTTTGGGGCCACTGCTGTTTGTCATTTTTATAAATGACCTGGATGAGGGTGTAGAAGGGTGGGTTAGTAAATTTGCGGATGACACGAAGTTCGGTGGAGTTGTGGATAGTGCCGAAGGATGTTGTAGGTTACAGAGGGACAGAGATAGGCTGCAGAGCTGGGCTGAGAGATGGCAAATGGAGTTTAATGCGGAAAAGTGTGAGGTGATTCACTTTGGAAGGAGTAACAGGAATGCAGAGTACTGGGCTAATGGGAAGATTCTTGGGAGTGTAGATGAGCAGAGAGATCTTGGTGTCCAGGTACATAAATCCCTGAAACTTGCCACCCAGGTTAATAGGGCTGTTAAGAAGGCATATGGTGTGTTAGCTTTTATTAGTAGGGGGATCGAGTTTCGGAGCCACGAGGTCATGCTGCAGCTGTACAAAACTCTGGTGCGGCCGCACCTGGAGTATTGCGCGCAGTTCTGGTCACTGCATTATAGGAAGGATGTGGAAGCTTTGGAAAGGGTGCAGAGGAGATTTACTAGGATGTTGCCTGGTATGGAGGGAAGGTCTTACGAGGAAAGGCTGAGGGACTTGAGGTTGTTTTCGTTAGAGAGTAGGAGGAGGAGAGGTGACTTAATAGAGACATATAAGATAATCAGAGGGTTAGATAGGGTGGATAGTGAGAGTCTTTTTCCTCGGATGGTGATGGCAAACACGAGGGGACATAGCTTTAAGTTGAGGGGTGATAGATATAGGACAGATGTCAGAGGTAGTTTCTTTACTCAGAGAGTAGTAGGGGCGTGGAACGCCCTGCCTGCAACAGTAGTAGACTCGCCAACTTTAAGGGCATTTAAGTGGTCATTGGATAGACATATGGATGAAAATGGAATAGTTTAGGTCAGATGGTTTCACAGGTCGGCGCAACATCGAGGGCCGAAGGGCCTGTACTGCGCTGTAATGTTCTATGTTTTAAGTAAGGTGTGATTATCACAAGGTTGTGAAAAATGTAACAAGTCAAAAAGATCTTAAAATAATTCCCAAGGAGAACATTGAAGGAGGGTCTGTTCAGGCAACAAAAATAATACAAACACTAAATAGCATCTTTGCACAATAATGACTTCATTGTATGATTCCTGACAGAAATGTCTTTGGTTTGAATAACATTTACTAGATAAGGAAGGCTATAAAAGGTTCTGTATAATTTTCAAGTGCAAAATAAAAATTCTGAGTGGTCTAACCTGAAGTTCACCTGACCTAAACTTGCTGAAAGAGCAAAGTTCCACAAAATCTATGGAATTATTTCTGACAGCTTGGTTACTGCAAGGTATTTTATCCTTGTTGTTAATTTTAGTGATGTTACAGCTGATTTAAATTCAGCAACATGATCCTGATGTTTATTAATTACAATACAAAGAATTAATACTTCCTGTTTAACCAGTGTATTCACTAATATCACATCCTGGCGTTGCTGTCCTTCCATTTGAGAAGAATGTAAGCAAATTAGTTTTCATGCAGTGTCCAAAGCATTAGACACTTAAGACAAATTTGCTATGGTTACTGGGCTCAGCAAGGCAGATAAAATGCAGAGTAAATATTGATGTTTATAGTACTGAGTACTGCTGATAACCAAATTTACTGACATGAATACAGATAACTATTTAGATGGTAGTACAACAAAATCTGTGGAACAATTGCTCATTAATTAGGAACAATAGAACCATGGAAGGTTACAATATAGAAGGAAGTTTTCAGCCTAGTACGCCTGTGCCTACTCTTTGCTACAGCAATCCAAAACCAATCCTAATGGTTTGCTATCTCCTATTGGTTCTGTAATGTTTGCCTCAATTAAACAGCCAATGTTTTCTACCTCAGCTACTTTATGCCGTGCTGCAACAACTATCTGTTTGAACAATTTTCTCCTCGCCTCTCTCCTCATTCTTGGTAACAGTTCTATACTAATGACCCTTCATCACAAACTTCCACAATCTTCAATGAGAAATGTTCTTGTATCTTGTCTTTTCCCATAACTATAATTTCTCATCCATAAGCTTGAGCTCATCTAAAACTCTGCTACCTCGATCCTAACTTGGATCAAGTCCTGTTCACCCATCACCCTTGTGCTCGCTGACCTACATTGGCTTCTGGTACGGCAACACCTCAATTTTAAGATTGTTATCTTTGTTTTCAAATCCTTCCATGGCCTCGCCCCTTCCTAACTCTGTAACTTCCTCCGCCCCTACAACCCTCTGAGCTTTCTGTGTTCCTCCAATTCTGGCTTCTTGCACCTCATTCGTGGGATGTGGGTGTCGCTGGCTAGGCCTGCATTTATTACCCAACCCGAATTTCCCTTGAGAAGGTGGTGGTGAGCTGCCTTCTTGAACCGCTGCAGTCCAGGTGAGGTAGGGACATCTACTCTGCTGTTAGGAAGGAAAGTTCCAGGATTTTGACCCAGCGACAGTGAAGGAATGGCAATGTAGTTCCGAGTCAAGGTGGTGTGTGACTTGGAGAGGAACTTGCAGGTGGTGGTGTTCCCATGCATTTGCTACCCTTGTCCTTCCAGTTGGTGGAGGTCGTGGGTTTGGAAGGTGCTGTCTAAGGAGCCTTGGTGTGTTGCTGCAGTGCATCTTGTAGATGGTACACACTGCTGCCACTGTGCATCGCTGATGGAGGGAGCGAATGTTTGTGGATGTGGTGCCAATCAAGTGGGATGCTTTATCCTGGATGGTGTCGAGCTTCTTGAGTGTTGTTGGAGCTGCACCCATCCAGGCAAGTGGAGAGTATTCCATCACACTCCTGACTTTTGACTAGTACTGTTGGAAGTGCTATCTTTTGGATGAAATGGCCCCATCTGCCCTCTCAGGCGGGTGTAAAAGATCCAAAGGCACTGTTTCAAAGAAGAACAGGGGAGTTATCCACGCTGTCCTGGCCAATAGTTATCCCTTAGTCAACATCACAGAAACAGATTATCTGATGATTATCACACTGCTGTTTGTGGAAGCAAGCTTGTATGCAAATTGCCTTCCGTGGTTCTTACATTGCAACAGTGACTACACTTCAAAAGTACTTCTTTGGCTGCAAAGTGCATTGAGATGTCTGGTAGTTGTGAAAGGTGCTATATAAATGCAATTCTTTATTTATATTTTACCTTGTTCTCTTCTCTTTTACCTTGTTCACCTTCATGGCTTTCTATTTCCCTCCTTGTTTTTGATAAAGTGTCTACCAAAACTCATTTTCACAGCCACATCTCCTTCCTCAATGACTGTCTCCGGCTTCGACTTATTCCACGTGGATTCCAAATGCAGTTTCACCCATCATGTTTTGAATCCACCCAGGATCACAGGTATCTCCGAGAAATACAACGTTCCTCAGACTGCTATTCTCGCCGCATCCTGAGATCCACACTCAGTGCTATGCGCCGCCACATGCACACACTGGACCTCTCTCTCCAGCAGCACCGTTTCACCTTATCTCAGAGCTGTTCTACTCTGCAGTTTCATTTCATCCTTCGTCTCATCCGACACATCAACAAAAAACTTTTTTCTTCCTTTCAGGTGTCAAGGAACGCAAGCTCCAGCAGCTGTTGGGGACTAATGCCGCTCCCGATCCTTCTTCCACTTCACTTCCCTCTGACCCCACCCCTTCTGATCTGACCCCTTGCCGTGTATTTACTATACCCTCTGACCTCCCCCTCTCTGATGCTGTCCGTTCTGTACTCAGAAAAGGTCTCAGTTTTATTCCCTTACGCCCCCTCCTCAATGAATTTCGCGCTCGGCATGACGTTGAGCTTTTCTTCCGTCGCCTCCGCCTCCGGGATCACTTCTTTGACCAGGAATCCTTCCCCCGATCAGTAAACCCACTCATCCGCCTCCAGCATTCTCCCTCTACCTGGACCCCTCCCCCTGGCCTCTTACCCGCTCTTGATCTTTTCACTGAAAACTGTTGGCGTGACATTGGTCGTCTCAATTTCTCTGCCCCCCTCACTCACTCTAACCTGTCCCCATCTGAACTTGAGGTACTCCGTTCTCTCAGGTCTAACCCCAACATGGTCATCAAACCTGCAGGCAAGGGTGTTGCAGTTGTTGTATGGCGTACCAACCTTGCAGAAGCTCAGTGCCAACTCTCAGACACTTCTTCCCACCTCCCTCTGGACCATGACCCCACCACCTAACATCAAGATACTGTCCACAGGACTGTCACTGACCTCATCGCCGCTGAAGATCTTCCCTCTACAGCTTCCAACCTCATAGTCTTACAACCTTGGACAGCCCGCTTCTACCTCCTTCCCAAAATCCACAAACAGGACTGTACCGGCAGACCCATTGTGTCAGCCTGCTCCTGCCCCACTAAACTTATTTCTTCCTGTCTTGACGCTATCTTTTCTCCACTGGTCCAGTCTCTTCCCACCTACATCCGTGACTCTTCTGACGCCCTACGTCATTTTGGCAATTTCCAGTTTCCTGGCCCCAACCGCCTCCTCTTCACTATGGACATCCAATCTCTCTACACCTCCATCCCCCACCAGGACAGTTTGAGGGCTCTCTGCTTCTTCCTTGAACAGAGGCCCAACCAGTCCCCATCCACCACCACCCTCCTCCGCCTGGCTGAACTTATTCTCACATTGAACAACTTCTCCTTCAACTCCACTCACTTCCTTCAAGTAAAAGGTGTTGCAATGGGTACCCGCATGTTCTAGTTGTGCCTGTCTTTTTGTGGGATATGTCGAACATTTCTTGTTTCAGTCCTACTCAGGCCCCCTCCCCCAACTCTTTGTCCGGTACATTGATGACTGTATTGGTGCCGTTTCCTGCTCCCGCCCCGAACTGGAAAACTTTATCAACTTTGTTTCTAATTTCCACCTTTCTCTCACCTTTACATGGTCCATCTCTGGCACTTCTCTTCCCTTCCACGACTTGTTCTCACATTGAACAACTTCTCCTTCAACTCCACTCACTTCCTTCAAGTAAAAGATGTTACATTGGGTACCCGCATTGGTCCTAGTTATGTTCTGGTGATAGGCTGTCTACTAATATCCATTATAAGCCCACTGATTCCCACAGCTACCTCAACTATACTTCTTCACATCCTGCCTCCTTTAAGGACTCCATTCCATTCTCCCAGTTTCTCCATCTCTGACGCACCTGCTCTGATGATGCTACCTTCCATGACACTTCTGATCTGTCTTCCTTTTTCCTCAACCGTGGATTCTCCCCCACTGTGGTTGACAGGGCCCTCAACCGTGTCTGGCCCATTTCCCGCACCTCTACCCTCACCCCTTCCTCTCCCTCCCAGAAAGGCGACAGGGTTCCCCTTGTCCTCACTTTCCACCCCATCAGCCTCCATATCCAAAGAATCATCCTCCGCCATTTCCGCCACCTCCAGCATGATGCCACTATCAAGCGCCTCTTCCCCTCTCTTCCCCTGTCAGCATTCCGAAGGGATCGTTCCCTCCGTGACACCTTGATCCACACCTCCATTACCCCCACCACCTTGTCCCCTTCCCATGACACCTTCCCCTGCAATCGCAGGAGGTGTAATACCTGCCCATCTACCTCCTCTCTCCTTACTATCCCAGGCCCCAAACACCCCTTTCAAGTGAAGCAGCGATTTACTTGTACTTCTTTCAATGTAGTATACTGTATTCGCTGCTCACAATGTGGTCTCCTCTATATTGGGGAGACCAAACACAGACCGGGTAACTGCTTTGCGGAACACCTCCGCTCAGTCTGCAAGCAGGACCCTGAGCTTCCGGTTGCTTGCCATTTCAACACTCCCCCCTGCTCTCATGCTCACATCTCTGTCCTGGGATTGCTGCAGTGTTCCAGTGAACATCAACGCAAGCTCGAGGAACAGTATCTTATTTACCGATTAGGCACACTACCGCCTGCTGGACTGAACATAGAGTTCAATAATTTCAGAGCATTACGGGTCCCCCATTTTACTTTTATTTTTAGTTATTTTTTCTTTTTCCTTTTTTTATATAGCTTTTTGGGTTTATTTTATTTTATTTCATCTTAGTTTGTTCCGTTTGCTTACCCACTGTTTTTTTCATGTTTGTACTTGTGGCTGTTCAATTTTCAGGCCATTAATACCCTATCTGTACTAGTGCTTTGTCTTTCAACACACCATTAACATATGGTTTGCCTTTGCTGCACGACCTTCTGGTCAGCTATTCTGTGACCTTGTCCTATCTGCACCTTCTCCTTTGTTATCTCTTGCCCCACCCCTGCTTTACTTGCTTATAACTTTTTACATTTCTAATATTTGCCAGTTCTGAAGAAGGGTCACTGACCTGAAACATTAACTCTGCTTCTCTCTCCACAGATGCTGCCGGATCTGCTGAGTATTTCCAGCATTTCTTGTTTTTACTTCTTTATTTCTATTGGTGGCCATGTCTTCAGCTGCCTGGGCCTTAGGCTTTGGAATTCCACAAGGGCTCAAAGAGATGCTGGCTTGTTTAGATGTTGAGAAAAATATTAGAGTTGAAGGTGCTGAAAGTTGACATTGCAAAGGAGCAAGGTGAGCAGAAGAAGAAATACCACTGATCCAAGTCAAAGGAACAGGAGAGACCATGCCAACGTCCCGTAGAATTGCTCGGGAAATTTGTTGGTGGTTTGGCACAGGAAATTGAGGCCCAATGTGGTCCAGCTAGATCTAGAAATGCAAGGCTAAGCCATATGTACATTAGTACACCCAAGCCTGTGCCCCTTGAACTTGAGGGAATAGAGATGGGGACTGTATCAGGGTAACAACTATGATGGGAGACAGCCAAGGTTTTGCTGCAACCTAGAGCATCAAAGGTAGTTGAGAAAATCAACAGTTATTGAGGTGTTGTAGTAAGTGGAGGATCAAGGATGGACAGTTGGAAGTTTGAGAGTGCATTTGAAAATAATGACGGATACAAGGATGTGCTGTGTCATCTACATATCTCTGATTGAGACTGCAGAACTGTGGGAGATGACAATCTTGTAGGGTTGGCCATGAATATAGGAGAATTTATATGGAGGAAGACATTAAGAGAGGAAGACGGAGAGATTTAGGCAAAATGAATTTAGTGAAGTGAATTCAGAAAAGACCGGACAAGGGAAGCTGAGATGGAAACTGAAATCACCAATGATGAAGAGCCATTCAGTGCAAAAGCGGAGGCAGAAAGGAGGGAGGACATCCTGAAAGGTATCTTAGAGAAGGGGCTTAAGAGTAGCAGTCAACAGCAAAAATTTTAAAGGGGCAACGAGAGGACGAGAACAAGATGAGATACTCAAAGGAGGAGAAGGTATCAGACGAGTAGAGGGAAAGAATGGGTGTTGAGGACCATGCTAGCATATGGTAGTGTCACCTTGCTCCCTATTAAAGACACCACTTGCCCCCTACAAACTGATGATGTGGTAACAAGTAACATTCTAGCTAAGGTTCCGCCAATGGTTACTCAAATGATCTACTGAAACTGTCAATGCAAATTTCACTGTCCACTAAGTACTTGTCATTCTGCTCTGGGCACAGTTGTACCAAACCTTATTATGAATCACTGTATTGACATCCAGGCTTCGACTGAAATTTGGCTTACAGAACTACCATGAAAAAGTAAATTATAGAATAGACCAACAGTGATAACTGTATTTGTTGTTTTTTGCTTATTCAAGGAGATAACTAACATCTGTTGCAACATCTATTTTGTGCCATTACAATGATTTACTTTTTTGTTCACTGTTTAATAAGTCTGTTCATTATTTAAAGCCTAAGGCATGGTCTCATGTAATGTTAATCTGCCACCTTCTGAATTCATGGAGGTTCATGTGAGGGCACATGATGAAACTAATAAGCCAAAGTAAAGGGAAGGCAGTTCTCTGTTCAATCATTGTGTATGATACAAATTTACCTAGAGATTGCACAAGGAAAAGCATTCTCTGGGACATAGGGACCGAAGAGAATAGTCTGAGATGCTGAAATCAAAATAAATATGTAAAGTTAATAAAATGTTTTTTTCAAGTCTTTTCTCCAATTTTTTTTTACAACAGTTTTGTTGGGATTCTTTTCCCAGTTTTCATCCAACGCCTTTCCTGGGTTATTTTTGATGCTCTTCCATTAACTGTTTCAAATTAATTATATCTGTTGTTGCCTTCTCTGCACCCAGTGTCATACAGTTCTAAAAGATATGTTTTCCCAAGAGGGAAGTGAGTAAATTCATTATCTGTACATGATCACACTTGTTAGTTCATCTATTCATAGCATAGATAAAGCTTCATCTCTTTATGATTTATTGCTATTTCCCTTGATCACAGCTTCAGAAAAGGGCAAGTGGTAATGATAACCTTGTACTTTTTGTAACATATGGGGTTTTGCACCCTAGAAACATACGTACCTCACCATGCTCTGGGTGCAGCCTTAATTCATTAGTTGATACAATACTGCTCACAGTACTAAAAAAAAAATCACAGGGGCCAAAGACAAAGGGTATTTATTTTATTCCTTTTCTTCTCAGCATCTAATTAGGAAAAAAAACATTTTTACATTAGGATAGCTTTAATCTTTGGACCACAACCTTTAATTTAACTGCAGGAAGATCAGATATGTTATAATAATTGACCCTATTTCTTTACAAGAGCTGCATCATCATCCATTATTACAGCTGAACTTGATGGATCTGAAGGCCATCCTTGTCCTGAGGACTAAAAGAAAGGGCTGTGAATAATCTTCTATTGAGCATTTTGTAGGTTGCATATATTCTGAGCTTGCACAGTCAAGTGACTCACCACATAAATCAGAGAACTTGAAGTTGTCATGCAATATGATTAGAGGACATTTAATAATAAGGCAACTTATATTTTAAAACAAAGGGAAATAGTCAGAAATTAAAAACTGAGCCTGCTTTCTGCCAAGTGAATATTCGGAGTGAAATTGATTTATGCCAGCAGTGTGAAACAGCTCGTAGCAAATCAACAGCCTCCCATACACAGTGCCAGTTTTTATTGTCCATAGACTTGGAAAATATTGACAGGGTTTTTAATTGCAAATCATGTCAAAGTGACAGTGTGACGAGGAAATGAGTCTCCAAAAAGAGTAAGAACTATCATTCTGTGAACTTCAGTAGAAAGGAGCCCCGGGGTAGTGAAAATTCAGTTGTTGATTCGCTACGAGCTCATTTCGTGCTTCTGTCATAGACCAATTTCACCCTGATTGTATTTTAGGTAGCTAATATGGTTTTGTTGGAATTTTCATCACCTTGCATCATCCATTCAATATTAACTGGAATACAGACAATTTCTCTGCACAGTCTTAAAATCTTCCAGTGTAGAGGATTGTTAATCAAATGAGGAGTTTGCCTCATCATCTACTGCAACTAGACCCTTTTCACTAATTGTGGAATTTAGGCCTACTCAGATTACGTTTTTTAAAAAAACATACAAACCACATTAGTACCTGCATGGGAAACTATCATATGGGACCAGCAGCTTATTTTTTTCAAGTAAGGCAAGAGATATGGAATTTTGCCTATGAACTGCATATGTCAGAAAATTGAAGGCAATGGAAAATTACTGGACAATTACTCTGTGTGGGGGTAATTTTGACTTTTGCTGATAATGTAAAATGGATGATATTGGATTGGTTCCTGTTATACATCTCTCCCGATTTGCCTTTCCACTGACACTGATGGAAAAGAAAATCAGGAGTGATATCATAGGTTGCTGATCCAGTATTGCCAATTTCACACTATCACCAAACATTAAAATTACCCCCAGTATCTTTCTATAACATTCTTTTAAAAAAACATATATTTGTGAAGAGATGTAGCCCAAAGAAAATAGCACATTGGGCTGGATTTTGTGCAAGAGGCAGGGCTCTCAGCGCCTGGCTAAAAAGGTGGGGGGAGCCCCACATCTGCATTTTTCCAGCCCCCTGGAACAATCCTCTAGTGTTTTGGGCTCAAAGTTTAAGGAGGCGGAATCCCCGTTCCTTTAAACACTTAATAGTGATGGGATACCACCCCCATGAGCTGCCAGCCAATCACAGGGCTGGCAGCTTAGCAGTATTGACAGCGCCACCAGGAGTGTTGGCCACTGCAGGTACTGCAGAAGCCTTGGACCCAGGCCCACCAGTGGAACCCTGGAGAAGAGGTAGATAAAGTGAGGTTGCCGTGGCCAGTTGGATGGCCCCGGTGAAGGGTGGAAATGGGCTTTCGGTCCAGAAGGAGGGATTTCCCAGGGGATGAATTGGCTCCCAGTGGTGGTCCTCTGTGGGCTATGCCCATGGAGGACGGCACCCCCCCCCAAGCCCAAATGGAGGGCACCTCATTTTCCAAGGTGCCCTCCCTCTGTGATGGAGGTCACCCCCCCCCCCCCCCCACCCCCTAGCTGTTGGTAAGATCCCAGTGGCGGCAGGAAGAGGCCCTTAACTAGCATTCATAGGCCACTTAAGGGCCTCAATTGGCCTCTGGGCGGGAAGGCTGTCATCGGCCTATCCCGCCCCCAGGAGAATCGTAACCGGCAATCCCGGCATCAGGTTCCGTGGTGGCCACTGCCACTCTGATTCTCCGGCCACCCCATCACGAAACCCACTGTTACGACCAGGTAAGGAAGGGGTGTCCGGCTCCTCTCTCGCCCCTTCTCTGGTATGGCCATGGCAGGGTTTTGGTTTTCAAACACAGTGATTTTAGCTTACCACCTCAGTGAGCCCTTGCTCACTGCACTCTAATTACAATTGCAATAAACCAATCAGACAAGTTTTCTTTGGTTTAAACAAGAAAGATGTATGTTTATTAACCTTATCACTCTAAACCAGTTAAAATCACTAAAATACGCGATGCATCCACACTCACATTCACACGAGAGGCATGCACACATACAAATAGATACAGAGGGAAAGAAAGAATTGGCAATAAATGGAATACAGGTACTGCCCTTAGTGTCCTTGATTGAATTTAACTTCTGGGAGTCCTCTCTGGGGCCATGTGCACAATTTCAGGCTTACTTTCCTGGAATAAAAACAAGAAATGCTGGAACCACTCAGCAAGTCTGGCAGCATCTGTGGAAAGTGGCTTACTTTCCTGGAACCAGAAGGCTAGAGTCATAGAGTTATACAGCACTGAAACAGGCCCTTTGGCCCACTGAGTCTGTGCTGACCAACAAACACCCATTTATACTAATCCTACATTAATCCCATATTCCCTACCACATCCCCACCATTCTCCTACCCCCACTAGGGGCAATTTACAATGGCCAATTTACCTATCAACCTGCAAGTCTTTGGCTGTGGGAGGAAACCTGAGCACCTGACAGAAACCCACACGGTCACAGGGAGAACTTGCAAACTCCACACAGGCAGTACCCAGAACCAGACCTGGGTTGCTAGAACTGTGAGGCTGTGGTGCTAACCACCACGCCATCCCTGAAGGCAGATTTCAACTGTCTTTTTAGTGGCTGTCAAATAGTTCTGCAGTCTTGAAGTTTAAAAGCTGCCACCATGGTTTCCCCGGGACTTTGCTGGAGAGGGAGACAGAGAAAGAGAGAGACCTTTCCTCTGCCAGTCCAGTTGCAGTCTTTTGTTCACTCTGAGGCACAATTCAAAAAACCTCAGCAGGTAAGTCATGTGGCCATCCCTTTGTTTGAAACCACAGTTCCTGGAGGGGCGTTGGACTTTAGAGTCTTTCAGACATATTCGGTGGGGAATGGAGCTTGGCTGTTACAACATCAAAGGGGTGTCGATGCCTTATTGATTACCCCTATTGGCAAAACCAATCTCACTAATTGGATCAGGGAGCACTCCCATTGTTTCAGCTAGACTGGTCAATTTCCATCTGTCTTTCAGCCAGCCCTTGTCTTCTCAGAGTGCAAACGTGCAGCCAGTTTTTTTAACTGTTCAGTCCTGCTTTTTAAAATTATTTGCAATGCCCAGTAGAAGTTTCAAGCAGTGTTGCATATGAGGAAATTAATATGTTTCCATTTGGCAGGTGTGTGCCGTCACACTGCCATTAGGAAGAGAATAAGATCCGGCGCATTAATATGAAAAGGACTCAAGGATAAAATGCTCCAAAAACTTTTCAATAAATGCAAGTTGTACTGATAAGCTACCTGGCATCTAAACTGTAAACGGAAACGTCTTTGCATCCAAAAGTATCATGAAAATTATCACTTACTCTCCCATAAGCTGCTCAATAATATTCAGCTTATGTTCCACCAAAATCACTTAGCTCCAGATAGCAGCATAGACTTGACATAGACATGGATGCAAGAACTGAATGTCAGAGGAGAGGTGAGAGTACTTGCTCTCAATATCAAGGCAACATTCAACCAGGTATGGAACCAAGGAGCAAAGCTGAAGTCAATGAGGGTCAAAGCAAAACCTTCCAATGTCTGAAGTCAATCTTGGCACAAGGGAAATTGTAATGACAGTAGCAGAGCATCACTGCAGGGGTTTCTCTGAGAAGTGTCATCTTCAGCTGCTTCATCAATGACCTTCTCTATTATAATATTAAAAATGAGGCTGTTCGCATGCTAGAATCATGGAATGATACAGCACAGAAGAAAGCTATTCAGCCCATCATTCCCATGTTAGCTCTTTAAAAGAGCTATCCAATTAATTCCACTTCACTGCTCTATCCCCATAGCTCTGCAGCATCCATTCTCTTTTGAACATTACTATTAAATATGTTCCATCACCCTTTCAGGCAGATGATAACAATTTGTTGCATAAAAAAAAATCTACTCAGAATAGAGCATCCACCTTCATTCACATCTCTTCTGATAATGAAGCTGCTCCTACTTGCTTACAACAAGACCTAGAAAACATTGATTCTCAGGCTGAAAAGTGGCAGCTAGCAATAATGCTCCTTAAGTGCCAGGTAATGACCATCTCAAACAGAAAGAAGCTCAGCCACTTCATACTGAAATGGCACCACCACTTCTGAGTCCTCAGTCACCACTGACTAGAACCTGAATGGATTCCACCATTGTCTGTAATGTCATAGAACTTGGTAAACTATTGAAATAGCATCACTTACACCATAAGGATGATTGAATATGTTGACAGTTATATACTTATTGACTTTAAAGATTTTATTCAAAAATGTCAGAGGTCAACAATTGTCACCTTAGTACACCCAGTGGGATATGATTGAAAGATAGCCCTGTTTACAGTTAAGGGTAAAATATGCTGCAACCACAATAAATTTTCTAATTTCTTTTAGAATTTAGATATGTTATAATGTCAATACAGGTGAAAGCACTGCTACAAAAGTAATACATTTCTATTTGGAGAAAGATTTCCAAACTTACCTGCAGTGCTTGGAAAAGCATTAAAATGATTAACTTCTACAAATAATGCTCCACAGCATAAGTGATAGCTATGGGGCAACAGTGACATAGTGGTAATGTTGCTAAGCTAGTGCTCCAGAGGTCCACACTAATGCCATGGGGACATGGGTTCAAGTCCCACCATAGCAGCTGGTGAAATTTAAATTCAATTAATTAATAAAAATCTGGAATTGAAAGCTAGTCTCAGTAATGGTGCCATGAAACTGTCATTGATTGTTATAAAAAAGCATCTGCTTCACAAATGTCATTTAGGGAAGGATCTGCTGTCCTTACCCAGAATGATCTACATGCGACTCCAGACCCACAGCAATGTGGTTGACTTTTAACTACCCTCTAAAATGGCATAGCAAGCCTTTCAGTTGCCAAGGGCATTTAGGGATGGGCAACAGATGCTGGCCTTGTCATCCATGTCCACATCTCATGAAAAAATAAAAACACGCATATATTAATACATAATCAAAAATTGACTAAATTAAATTTTACATTGATGAAGAAGCACAATTAACTATCATATCGCATGTTCTATTGTGACTGAGAACCCTATCTAACTGTTGCTTTTACTGCTATCCAGAATAGATGTCCAATTTTTCAATAATTTCAGAATTTCAGAAAAAAGCAATTCTATATTCAGAATATTCTGCACTCAGGTTTCTGCCAAAAACTTACATTAATATTGCAAGTATATTTTTGAAACTTACTTATGTAATGAAAGATTTTTAAGCAGGCAGACATGCCACCAAATATAATTTTCTACTATCATGAGAAACCGAAACATATGAAACGATAGTGATACACTATTCATGTAGCAAGTCAGTACAATCTCATCAAAGATGGTTTTGTCTTTGATCCTCAGAAACTGGTGATGGTAAGTTAACTTCTGGTGATTTCAGATAAGCAAGCCCATCTCACCTTACATCAGCAACTCCAGCAGAAGTTTGAGGACAACCAGTATCCAGAAGAAACTTCCTCCATCCAAGTCCCAGAAAAGAGTTTCAAGCAATCTATCTCCAGAACCTGTGGGACTGAAGAAAGCATTAGTGTACTTGTACTTGTACTTGTACTTGGACTTGTACTTCTTTCAATGTAGTATACTGTATTCGCTGCTCACAGTGTGGTCTCCTCTATATTGGGGAGACCAAGCGCAGACTGGGTGACAGCTTTGCGGAACATCTCCGCTCAGTCCGCAAGCAAGACCCTGAGCTTCCGGTTGCTTGCCATTTCAACACTCCCCCCTGCTCTCATGCTCACATCTCTGTCCTGTGATTGCTGCAGTGTTCCAGTGAACATCAACGCAAGCTCGAGGAACAGCATCTCATCTACCGATTAGGCACACTACAGCCTGCTGGACTGAACATTGAGTTCAATAATTTCAGAGCATGACAACCCCCCATTTTACTTTCATTTTTAGTTATTTTTTCTTCCTTGTTTTTACATTCTTTTTTACATTTTTTACAATCTTTTTTTTGCATTTATTTCATTTCATCTTAGTTTGTTCAGTTTGCTTACCCACTGTTTTTTTTTCAGGTTTGCACTTGCTGCTGTTCAATATTCAGTGTATTTATACCTAATCTGTACTAATGCTTTGTCTTTCAACACACCATTAATATATTGTTTGCCTTTGCTCCATGACCTTTTGGTCAGCTATGTGGCCTGGTCCAATCTACACCTTCTCCTTTGTTATCTCTTGCCCCACCCCCACCTCACTTGCTTATAATCTGTGACTTTTCTAATATTTGTCAGTTCCAAAGAAGGGTCACTGACCCGAAACGTTAACTCTGCTTCTCTTTCCACAGATGCTGCCAGACCTGCTGAGTGATTCCAGCATTTCTTGTTTTTATTTTAAAGCATTAGTGTATATTGTTATGGCCAGGTGAGGCAGGGGTCTAGGGCTCCCCTCTCAGCCTTTCCCTGATTTGGCTGTAACAAGGTTTAATCTTTAAAACACCGTGTTTTTAGCTTCCCCTCAGTGAGTCCTTGCTCACTGCTCTCTAATTGTAATTGCAAACAAATCAACCAGACAGGTTTTCTCAGATTTAAACAAGAAAGGTGGAAGTTTATTAACCTTAAAACTCTAACTCAGTTAAAACTACTAAGAATACACGATGCAACCCCACTAGTATGCCTACGCAGTAAACACACACACAAATTACCAAATTACGACAGAGGAGGAAGAAAGAATTAAAGGGGAAAGGTTTTAAGTAATAGATGGAATTCATTTACTGGTTCTGGGTTGGATATACAGTCTTCAATTGAAGTTAAGGCTTGCAGTTCTTGTTAGGGCCCAGTGAACACATTCAAACTTGTGTAGCTGGTACCAGAAGGCTCCAGGAGTCTTCTGTCTTGAGGCTTGAGTTACTTCCGTGGGTCCCTGAAACTTTGCGTGAGAGAGAGAGACAGAGTGAGGGAGCGCTCTCTTCTTGAAGTTCAATTGCAATCTTTTCCCAAAACTGTTCTGTGAGCACAATTCAATTAACTCCATGTTAGCCAGCAGGTTAGTCATGTGACTAACTTTTTGCTTGAGACAGCCTCGCCTACAAGGTTTGTGGATTCCTCAAAGCTTACCAGACACTTTCAGTGTGACGGTGGGATGCTGGCCCTTACACATTCAATGATTCTCAATATCTTTTGATCATCATTATTGACAAAATCCATCTGGCTAATTGGGTCAGGGAGTACTCCCATTGTCTCTCCATGCCACTGTCCTTTAGAATGCAAATGTGCAGCCATGTTTTCAGCCACTGTTCTGGGGTCTTTTTAAAAAAGTTTGTTCAATGTCCAGTAACAGTTCAAAAATAATGTCCCATATGACAAAATTAATATGTCTCATTTTTGCCAGGCGTGGTTCCAATCACAATATATTTAAAATAAATTTAATGGAAACATAATGAATAAAATAGTTACAGCTATGTTTTTATTTGCATATTTATCTCCTCAGTTTACTGAGTGATGAGATGGGCAGTGGTAACAATGGTACTGTAAATTATTTTCATTTGATTTCAAACAAATTCATTTAATTTCTCCTCCCACACGTACCTAATCTCAGCATCCAGGAAGCATTTGTACACTGTTCAAACTTCACTGTCATAAATTTACAGACATTATCCAAGTTACACACCCATTGTTCTACTGCTAAATCATGCCATGTACCATATATTGCATGCTATTAGTTATGTAGTTAAAATTATCATGAGGTTATGTTGATTTAAATATTTGAAATATTTAATATATTTTGTTAAAATCTGAGTTTTTAAGCCATTGGAAACTTAATAAATGGATTCAGAATGCATTCTTTAGAATGTTCTGAAAGGGGCTGGGCCTCTTTTGCTTTTTTTCTTACGAAAAGCTAGGGCCGGAATTTTACGCCCCCACCCCCCCCCAAAGAGCGGGATGGTGGTGGGATGGGGGGTGGGGGGTGCATAAGATGGAGCAGGAGGCTCAGAGTTTTTCATGACCTGCTCCCGCCTCCACCGCCACTTTACGCAAGGTGGCAGTGGCGAAAAATGGCGTGCCTGCCCCAGGCCAATCAAGGCCCTTAAGTAGCCACTTAATGGCCACTTAAAGGCCTCCACCCGCCACCATGGAGATCTTACCCTTGGCTGGCAGGCAGCCCAGGCCCGAGAAAAGCCGCCTGTTAAAAGTAGGCAGCTTTCTGATGGCCTGGATGGGGGTGGGGTGGGGGTGGGCGGCAACCGCTCCTGATCAGGCATCCTGTGCCCAATGGAGGGCTTCCCCCGATGCCCCAAACACTCCAACACCCAACACCCCCTGCCCGTCCCCCCAGTGGACCAATTGTGCCTCGCCAGGGCCTAACTGATTGCTTAGCCATTTTCCGGGCCTCCCCGATATCTTCCATCTTCATCTGGGTTGCAGTCTCAGCAGTGGCCACTGCTCCCAGTGGCACTGCTGAGACAGAGAGCTGCCGGTCTGCTTATTGGCCGGCAGCTCCATTAGGCGGGATTTCCAGCCTCAGTGAGGTGGAAGTCCCACCTCAGACCAATTAAAGGCCTGAGGACCACAAAATGTAGTCAGGATCCCCAGGCCAGACTGAGGCGGGTTCGCCATCGACTTTTCAGTCAGTAGACGGCTCCTATCCGCCGAGGATAAAATTCTGGCCTAGCTTTTGTTATTATACTCTACTTATGGGAAAGGAATTGTTTGTTATATTAACTTATCCTCATAAATACTTGCAGTGGCAAGTATGCTTTTTTTTTTAATTCACTGCACAAAATTGGCATCCAGGCCAAAGCAAACACAGCAGCTGATCAGCAATAAACATATCTGTCAACCGCAGATCCTTATGAAATTATTGCTGACTGACTGAAGTATTTGCAATGAATAATCATGAACAGCAACTAAAAAAATCACAGCTATCAAAGATACAGAGGAAAAATTTATAGCACCTAAAAACAGACCCGGGGAGGTAGATGCACAATTAACCTGAGCCCGTTCATTCCAATACCGGCAGCATGCATATTATGTGCTGCCTGCTGATTACCATGATAGCTGCATACAGCACAGTGCTAAACATGTTATTGGGTGGCTCAGTTCATGTGAGACTTGCACTATTTAAAGTTAGCCTGCACTACTTAAGGGGGAGGTGCAGTCTGGGTGCAGCAGGTGCTGGAAGAGGCTAGGGAAAACATTCTGAGCAGGAAGAACACGACTAATGGCAAAACAGGGCAGAGAGCATGCTGCAAGGTTCTCAGACGTAGCACTGGAGGCCTGCAGGAGATGGACAGGAGGAGAGAGTTCCTCTATTCACACGGGGCCAGGAAGCCCTCCAGAAAAAAATCTGAGAAGGCACTGGGAGCAGATAGCTGTCACAGTCAATGCAAGCAATGTAGCCCTGAGGACTTGGGTGCAGTGGTGCAAGAAGTTTAATGACCAAACACAAGTGGTCAAGGACAGTGAATTCATCTTCACATGCCGTATCCTTACAAGTGCACCACTGGCTTCATATGCTGCTCTATTCATCAGCCCCTTTTCATTCACCTGCAACAATTTCTATCCATCATACCTCACATTCATAGCTTCACTCAACCTCACACACTTAGCACTGCTGCAAGCCTCATACCCACATCACAGCTTGTACATACTGTGATACTGCCAGCTATTCAGCAATGGCAACCACATCACTCAAACACATTCCAACACATTCACTGGAATATTTCATTCTCTCTTGCAGGACAAGGTGGCGCATATCTGAAAACAGTGGCAACTAATCAACAAGGGATGGGCACAAATGCATGTCCTCACCCCCAGGGAGGAGACAACAATCTCCATCATTAGAGTGGCCATGACTGATGCCATGGCCAGTGGTGGGGCAGAAACCATCAAAGATGACTGTATCTCCTACCTAATCCTCCTCCTCACATCCCTCTTCACCCTCAACCCACAATATCTTCTCATTTAAAAGCCGCACCTGGTGTAAGCTTCTCTTGCTTACGCCATTCACTCACCGCAACCACCCCTTGTGCCTTTCAGATCCCTAAGAATTGCCACCTGGTCAGGCAGTGGTGGAGGAGCAAGAGGTGGAAGAGCAAAAAGACTATGATGACAAAGAAGCACCAACACTCACTCTCCCACTCTCAGCCACCATCTCAGATACTGACACTGCGTGAACTTTAGAGGAGAGCTTACAGGTGAGATCTCCATGTGGTGAGACACAGGGCACAAATGGCCTGCAGCCAGGGAGAGGACAAGGATAGTGTAGGTGTCAGCTCACCACAGGGAAAGACTGCACTTAAGTTTTGCTGCAGAAGGCTCAGATGAGGACTTCAATTAGGCAGCCTACAGAAAAATGGTGTGTGCACAGAAATGATTGGTCCATTGGCAGGCCAGCCAGAAAGCCTAAAGTCACTGTCAAGCAGCATAGAGGAGTTCAGCACCAACTTGGTACAGAGCTTTACACAGAACCTGGGGCACATCCTTTCCAGCGTAAAAGTAGTGGCCAACTCCATGAGAACACTCTTGGACCCAACAATGATGCAACCTGATGGCTAATGTCTCAGCTTCCATTGCAGCACAAGCAAGTTACATGAAGCACCTGCAAAGCAACAACTGCATTCCAGGTGAAGCTGCATGCTCACTCTGCCTGCTTCTTATGGCAAGAGAGGATAAAATGTACTCAGCTGTCTTGGAATACAGAGCTGCAGTGACCTCCCTTATGCAACAATGGACGGCGAACTGGGAGATGTTGCAAATATCACCCTGCTCCAGCCTGGAAGCAGCCCAACACATAAAAGTTTGTTGTCACGGTCACCTTCATGACCATTGGCAATGGTGTCCTCACCCTACTCTGAGGCTGCATTTAAGGCTGAAACAAGTGGCAGATTTCAGTGAGCACCTCCTTGGTGAATCGGTGACAGCTGACACACCATTCCTCACTGAGTTGAGTTAGAAGAATTGCTGCCTGAGTACCCTGGGGTAGATATGGGCTCCTGCTGTGTGTCATTCTCTGTCTCCTTCTCCTCCTCCCTCTTCAAGCAGTTTGTCCTTCTCTGTGCCACCTCTGCTCATTCTCCCTGTCATGCAGCACAGCAATAGGGATACAAACTATTGCACCCATGTCTGGGAGCAAATAGGCTGAAAAGAGCCCTTGAAGTCAGAACCAAGGTTTCAGCATGTGCCACACAACTCTCTGCAGACTTCAGGACTTTAAATAGCAGTTTACACCACAAAACACCTCAACTAACTCAACAACAGCCAGCATAAATCAATCAGTAACTAACCTGAAAGTAGTCAATGGTCCCTTTAAATAGCACTGGTGGTGGAGTGGGGGGAGAGAGTTTCTCCTGCTACTGCATGCATGTTCAGCCATGCGAAGCTAGGAGAGGGCATTAGCTGAAGAACTGAGGTCAAAAATGACAATTTTGATACCAAATTAGCATTAAACACAGGCCGGCATCACAATTTCCCTACTCTGCATACTTCTAGCCCCTGTCTCAGTGCCCACACTAATGTGCTTACCAAAATGGTATTCAGTGTGGCCAGCATCAGACACATTCGCACATGCCATGGATGCCATTTTGGACCCAAAATGACGCCCATAGCGCCAAAAATACAAACACTGGGCAACCAACTTTTGCAACCACATTCTTTTGTTGCTGCTCCAGTGCAGCATGCTACATTTTGATCTATTGTTCAGATTTGGGGAGTACGTGGTAGGGAAATGAGTCCTGTGTAAAGTGCAGGAAATTGGAGCTTTTTTCTCCATTGCTGGTTGTTCGATCAGAGAGCTGACGTTTTAAATATTGAGGAATTTGAATGTGTGCTTAGCTCTCAAGATAGTAATGGAGTAGAATTTTGTGGCTCAGAATTTTAATACGTGTGGTAATGATTCTAATCACGATTACATTGCTGAAGAAGTCAGTTTTTTTCGAAGCCTTCAATAGACACAGAGTTTGGCATCTAAGCAGAAAAATGGATCTGCAGCAAAGGTTCTCTTACTTAATTTGAAGCTTTGAGCCAAAGGGCAGATGTGCACAGCAGGGACTTACTGCAAGATCAGTAACTATTATAGCTACTAATAACAGAAATCAGCTAAATTTTCCCAAAGGGAATAAGTTAGCAAGAAAGCCAGGCCACAGTACATCTGAACAGATGATGAATGTGTGATTGCTGGAGAAAATTCACTGCAGCTTACTTTACTGCTATTTGAACATAGTTATTCAATGATGTAAAGAAACTATTCATGGCTTCACAATGTTTATGGATGACAGATTTTCAAGTGTGTGTTGTGTAAATATTGCTCTGCCATGCACAATTACGGAGTGTAAAGCAACAGCTGATTACCACATACAGACAGCGTCATGAATGGAATGTATTATTGGCTTCTTCATTTTAAAATGGTTAGTTCAGAGCTTCCGGTTTGTGGATTCTGTTGTTGTTGCCTCCTTCATTTTGGCACTGTGTGACAGGGTATTACTGAACATTTATTACACTCTTTCAATATGAAAAATATCACAACCTGAGGCTAGACTCTGAAAGGAATCTGGAATAATTTTTCCATTACAATTATTCATTCATGCCACCAAAGTAAATCCTTGAGCTAATAGCATGCTTTTAAAATTCTGACAGATAATGGGTCCCTATTAAAATCCAATGCTGAAAGGTTCACCTTGCATTTCATTGTCAAAGTTATGTTGCTTTTCTCCTTCCATATAACTGTGCCACTGAATGATTTCATCAGTTCAACTGATAATATGAAAATCCTGGTTGATAATCAACCTATGCCACATTCAGCTAAAAAAGGCAATGAGAAGTGAACAAGGGAAAAGCATATATTTAGGTACAATCTTGAAGGTGTACGTGTACACAATCATATAGACTTTCAGAACTTCAAGGGATGGAAGTTCATGTCAGGCCGTGGTGCAAAACAGATGCTATTGGATCAGTCCCCGTTCGATGCAGCATCTGATATTTCATTCCATTGGTTACAATACCATTCATTTTGCACAACTGCCTGAGATGCATTTCTACCCCCAAATCTTTAAATATTGTTGAGTTTCTATGCTGTTGTACATGGGCTAAATGAAGCTTAAAAATGACACCAAAGAGTTCAAAGCAACTTAGCAGGTATACTGAATCGGGCTTAGTAGCTTGGATTTTCCTTCAGCTCTGCCCAATTTATGGCTATCAATCAGGCGACCCTAATTGGATTATAGGGCAGAGTTCTTTGTTGCAGGATCTCCATTCATTTCTACATCATTCATTTTATGATGTAATTTCTCGTAGTCACAGGAAGCATTTGCCCATTATCTGGAATTTGCATGTAAATAAGGTGAAAATTACATGGCTGAGATTTCCATGAGGATGCGTTTGGTTTTCCAA
Organism: Heterodontus francisci; assembly: GCF_036365525.1. NCBI lineage: Eukaryota > Metazoa > Chordata > Chondrichthyes > Heterodontiformes > Heterodontidae > Heterodontus > Heterodontus francisci. The sequence goes on along the minus strand of NC_090381.1, from coordinate 57,295,749 downwards.
TGCAATTCGCCCAAAATCGGCCAAACTGAAGCAAAAGATTGGAGATTTTTAAGCACAAGTGCAAATCGCGTTTCCATGATCTTTTGCACTGGCTTGAAAAACATCACGCTGTTAGCAGGGCCTGCCCAGAAAACTGGCCACGTGTCCAGATCAAATTAATCACCATGGCTAGTTTCCACTAATTGTGCCCGTTTGCAGGCCTTCAAGGAACCTCAAGGTTTCCTTTGTAAAATAATTCCTCCATATAACTGTTGTCTGGTACTGCAAGCATATATACATATTTTCCTAATTATTCTGATATGACAATATGGGCCATTGGGTGCAGTGCAACTTCCTGAGCAGTGCTGCCTGAGTAGCCTGGCATCTCTCCATTGCTCCTTCTCCTTTTCTTCCAAAAAGCATGGGTAGTAATAGGCAGCTTTTAAATATTAAAAAATTGTTTAATTTACTAAGAAACTGACTAGTGTACACCAATTAAACGAGTAAATGGTTTTGTATACTTTTAAAATTTGGATACTCACAGGTTGTGGACTGGACAGTCTGATTATAAATGCTTATTTTTTGTGATAAACCCATTTCCAACTGTATTAATCAAACCGCAACAAGTTATCACTCTTAAATAAATCAATGAATTTTTTTTAATGCAAGAGGAAAAAACAATGACATTCTATTGCAATGCCAACTGCACTGGTCCATGGAAGAGTTTTCGTTTGTGATCATGCAAATGAGTCTGAGTGGAAACTTGAACCATAAAATCAATTCAGAAATTAGTACAAATTTGAGCGCAATTTGTGCCCATATTCTTGGTTGTGCCCTAAGCAGAAACTATACCCTGGCATATTTATATATTATGACCATTATCTAGATGGTGGTGAACTGCCTTCTTGAACTGCTGCAGTCCATGTGAGGTAGGTACACCCACAGTGCTGTTAGGAAGGGAGTTCCAGGATTTTGACTTAGCGACAGTGAAGGAACGGCGATATAGTTCCAAGTCAGGATGGTGTGTGACTTGGAGGGGAACTTGCAGGTGGCGATGTTCCCATGTATGTGCTGCCCTTGTCCTTCTAGTTGGTAGAGGTCGCGGGTTTGGAAGGTGCTTTCGAAGGAGCCTTGGTGCATGGCTGCAGTGCATCTTGTAGATGGTACACACTGCTGCCACTGTGCGTCGGTGGTGGAGGGAGTGAATATTTGTAGATGGGGTGATAATCAAGTGGGCTGCTTTGTCCTGGATGGTGTCGAGCTTCTTGAGTGTTGTTGGAGCTGCACCCATCCAGGCAAGTGGAGAGTATTCCATCACACTCCTGACTTGTGCCTTGTAGATTGTGGACAGGCTTTGGGGAGTCAGGAGGTGAAATACTCGCCTCAAGATTCCTAGCCTCTGACCTGCTCTTGTAGCCACGGTATTTATATCGCTACTCCAGTTCAGTTTTCGGTCAATGGTAGCCCCCAGGGTGTTGATAGTGAGGGATTCAGCGATGGTAATGCCGTTGAATGTCAAGGGGAGATGGTTAGATTCTCTTTTGTTGGAGATGGTCATTGCCTGGCACTTGTGTGGCGCGAATGTTACTTGCCACTTATCAGCCCAAGCCTGGATATTGTCCAGGTCTTGCTGCATTTCTACACGGACTGCTTCAGTATCTGAGGAGTCGCGAATGGTGCTGAACATTGTGCAATCATCAGCGAACATCCCCACTTCTGACCTTATGATTGAAGGAAAGTCATTGATGAAGCAGCTGAAGATGGTTGGGCCCAGGACACTAATTTGAGGTACTCCTGCAGTGATGTCCTGGAGCTCAGATGAATGACCTCCAACAACCATAACCATCTTCCTTTGCGCTAGGTATGACTCCAGCCAACGGAGGGTTTTCCCCCTGATTCCCGTTGACCTCAGTTTAGCTAGGGCTCCTTGATGCCATACTCGGTCAAATGCTGCCTTCATGTCAAGGGCAAGCACTCTCACCTCACCTCTTGAGTTCAGCTCTTTTGTCCATGTTTGAACCAAGGCTGTAATGAGGTGAGGAGCTGAGTGGCCCTGGCGGAACCCAAACTGAGCATCACTGAGCAGGTTATTGCTAAGCAAGTGCCGCTTGATGGCACTGTTGATGACACCTTTCATCACTTTACTGATGATTGAGAGTAGGCTAATTGGGCGGTAGTTGGCCGGGTTGGATTTGTCCTGCTTTTTGTGTACAAAACATACCTGGGCAATTTTCCACATTGTAGGGTAGATGCCAGTGTTGTAGCTGTACTGGAACAGCTTGGCTAGGGGCGCAGCAAGTTCCGGAGCACAGGTCTTCAGTACTATTGCTGGAATAATGTCAGGGCCCATAGCTTTTGCAGTATCCAGTGCCTTCAGTCGTTTCTTGATATCACGTGGAGTGAATCGAATTGGCTGAAGTTTGGCATCTGTGATGCTGGGGACTTCAGGAGGAGGCCGAGATGGATCATCAACTCGGCACTTCTGGCTGAAGATTGTTGCAAATGCTTCAGCCTTATCTTTCGCACTGATGTGCTGGGCTCCCCCATCATTGAGGATGGGGATATTTGTGGAGCCACCTCCTCCAGTTAGTTGTTTAATTGTCCACCACCATTCATGGCTGGATGTGGCAGGACTGCAGAGCTTAGATCTGATCCGTTGGTTATGGGATCGCATAGCTCTGTCTATCGCATGCTGCTTACGCAGTTTGGCATGCAAGTAGTCCTGGGTTGTAGCTTCACCAGGTTGACACCTCATTTTGAGGTATGCCTGGTGCTGCTCCTGGCATGCCCTCCTGCACTCTTCATTGAACCAGGCTTGATGGTAATGGTAGAGTGGGGGATATGCCGGGCCATGAGGTTACAGATTGTGGTTGAGTACAATTCTGCTGCTGCTGATGGCCCACAGCGCCTCATGGATGCCCAGTTTACTGGGAGCTGCAATGATGCCAGCTTTTTAAGGCAATACAGTGATAGTGCTTATTGATCCAGAAAGGCAAGTGGCTGGGTAGCTTTTGAGATCTCAAAACTATCCTGTGATGGTAGCTGTGCAATTGCCCAGGACACAAATTGAGCAGTGATAGGATGAAATCCATTCGTGCACCGCAGTGATAATAAGCATGCCATTAGCATGTTGAAAATATTCTTTAGTTACTTAAATTAATCTATATTTTCCTGCAATGGAGTCATGCTTTGGTCTCAAGAATCATGGTTTTGTGCTTTGTGCTGCACAACTATGCCTCACACCATGGAAACTGCAGAGGAAGAAGGAAGGAAGTCTGCATAGGCAGCAAGTCAATCAGTGAGAGGGGCAGCTGCACCCTGAAGAGGATATAGAATGCAACCTATTGCCAGTTGTAAAAAGACATTCAATTCACTCTCGTACTGGAGATCTTCTCTTGAACCATATCTGGTCAATGTGTTATCAGTCTTTTCCCTCCACAGACAGTAACTCAACACTCATAAAGTTCCCACTCATGCCAGAACATTAAATCAATTTCCACATATTTCCAACAGTAATGTCTGCACTGCCAACAACTTTAGTGCAGTTGTAAATTTAATGTAAAACCTTGAAATAAGTAAGCTAAGTATTTATTCCATGGTGCTTCTCCTTGATGACAGTGTATGATGTATGTACTCTTAAGCCTTGCCTTTTGCTTCTCCTAGATGCTACCTCAGTGGCAGGAGTGCATGAGGTGCTTGGCTATCATATTGTAGCATCAACCTCCTAAGAATTAGGTGGCCCTCATTTAATGGCAGTTAAATCCTATGATGGACCTGCTTCATGCTCTACCTCTTGCATAGTTGCATGGAGAGCTAAGCCCTGTTTATTTTCTAATGCATGTGCGGGGTATTAGAGAGTGTTGACAGGAAGACTCGTTCTTTTCATGCCACTAATATTGTATTTTGCAATTGCCAGCATACAACCCATAATGGATATGATGACAAGTGCATCTAATAGGTAATTACATTTCATACAAGGCTTTTTGTGGAGAGAAAGCAGGCAAGGATGTGAGTGAAAACAAATTTTTGTGGAAGAACCACAAAAAACCCAGGAAAATCACATGAATGGCATTTACATTGTTGCACCAGGGTTTCCACAGCTCTGCAACTCTTACACTGAAAAAGCCATGTGGAAAATTACCTCTTTCATCTTTATTAATAGCAATATTATCATCTTCTGTTTTGCCTTTGAATGCTCAGTTAACAGTGATATTAACAGTGGTTGGAATGAAATGGAATCTTCAGTAGATGAATCTCAATCAGCAAATTGGGATGAGAGAGTCTATACCGAGTGCTTGATGGGATAGTGCAGGACGGCCATTGACTTTCATTGATATTTGATGGGATGAAATTGATAAAACATGCCCTCAGGGGGACACTGATAATTGTGATGCTTTTTCTTCACATCCCTCTGTCACTGATATAGACAAGAACGTTTAGCCCTATAGCTCAGCTACTATACCAATTGCGGCTTCAGTTAACCCCTATGGTTACTCAAGGGGAAAAAGCTAATAGGTTTGAGCAATACATTCTATTCAAAAAGGTTTAAGGGCCCAGGGTAATTTCCAAGTAATCACCAGGTAATTTGTATGTATAATATTCTATCTGTTATATATTAAACTTGGTATGTGGGGATGTGCATTTCATTGAAAACTTTCACAGCACCCATGCCCCTATGGGCAAATCCATTATGTGATACTAGTTGCTCTTCTAACTGCAAAGTTAAAATAAAATAGTAAAATAGCTGTTCTTAATTATACAGCACTTGGAGACATAAACCTCTGGAACAATCTCCAAGATTTAAATCCCTGTACTCAACAAGCCTTCACATTTTCATGCAATGAACCCACATGATGGATCCCCACTATTTAAAAGCCTTGATGGGTCTTCAACCTCTACAAGGTAAACCGCAGGCTGAAATTGAGCATATGCAGCACCAAAATTTCTCCCCCACTTTGTGTTGAGCAAAATATTAACAGTAATAAGTATAAAGTAACTCCCCTACACTGACCCAAAATTCATCACTCCATAGAGTACCCAAGTACTCCTCTGCCTACATTCGGTATAATTCCAAGGACTGGAGAGATAGTAAGTTAGTTCCCCTCCTTGACTGACCAGCGTTCCCTGATTCAATGATCTCCCTTCCCCTTTGCACCCGCCCAGTTAACCAGAATCAAACCTCGAGCTTCTGGTGCATAGTTTTGTGCACACTGGGTAACGCAAACCCAAATTCTGGCAGTAACCAATTCCTAGGCCAGAGTTTTGGTTCAGAACTTCACTGGGGTTGGAGTTCCAAGTGGCGGGGAGGAGTTCTGGTGAAGACTGTGGCGATTTAACACCACGAACTGTGTGCTTTTTTTTCAACAGGATCCCTGCCCAGAAGCCAGCTTGATTGATAGGCTTGGCTCCCTGTCAGGCAGGAAATGCTGCAGAAGAGGATACAGCCAATGAGCAGATAGGTTTATGCTGCCGGGATGGAGATTGTGAGGATAGATACATCATGGCTTGAAGATCCGGGTGATCACAGAGGACTGGAGAGGGATTGGGGGCAGAAATCATGAGGGTGGTTTGTTATTGCGGGGATTAGTCAGTGATAGCAGGTGGGGGGTGGGGTGGGGGGGTGGGTGGTCAGTGATCACAGTGATGCTTGCTGAGGGGGTCAGTGAGCATAGGGTATCCATGACCACAGGAGGGTGTCCAATTGTGGTGGGGTTGGTTGGTGATCACATCCAAAGATGTCGATGATAGTGGGGTGGTTATCCAATCATGGGGAGGTGGCCTTGCTTGCATGCTCACATCCCAGGAATGATTTTTAAAAATCCAATCGCAGGGGCTTCCAACAGTGGGACACAGGATCTGATTGTGGTGAGGGAAGCAGATTAGCATGGTGGGCTCCGCCTAGCCCACAAGCAGTGCTGGAAAACTACTTACCTCTTCCACGCAGAAGTCCTCAGTTCCCTTTAGCTGCCAGGTTGTCCAAGACACTGGAAACCCAGTCAGCCAGGGCAGCGAGATAAAATAGGAGGCACACAACCTCAGTAAAATGTTTAAATGAGCAACCCGTCTCCTGGGGAAGGGTTGTTGCCCGCCCTTATCCCACCTCCATCAAATCTAGAAGTGGGCATTTTTGAGGTGGTTTGGGTTCAGGATTGAGATCTTTAAAATTTTTACATCCCATCTGATCCAAAACCACACACTTTTGAGAGTGATAAAATTCCCCTCTTTGTGTCTTCAATTATTAAGCATACAGACCCCAAATATCTGTGGGTTGTCCAACACAATGTAAGCGTTAGGATGTACCTGCTGGTAAATTCCAGTGCACACCCTACCAAAGTACATAGGGTCATGGGAAGGTTTTCCATATTTACATAATCCAGGCTGATGGGATACCACCAGAGCCACATCTCAGACTCTGCTGGTGGAAGACGTCCACAACAAGTAGTGGAAAGTGGTGTCCACTTTGGAGAGGTTGCCAGGACACCCCAAACAGCTGTCCTAAATGGCCCATTGACTAGTTACCTCTATAAGGGAGACAGAACAAACTTACAAATCGTCAGTGTCAGGCAAGACCCCCACCTGCCAAGAATGAGGAAAATTAATTTTGCCACATGAACTTGCTTTAAAAAACAATTGTAGACTTTGGCTGGAGAGAGACATTGGCATATCAACAGATATGTACTTCAAAGGACAACGGAGCTATTCCCTGCTCCAATTTAATCCACAATGGACTTTTGATTACCAGACGTTGGAAGTGGAAAGGTTAGCATTCCAGGTTAACTGCAAGATGGCCAAATACACAGACATGGTCAGACCAATTTGGTCACATGACTGGCTGACTGTTGGAGTTTTTTATTTGAACTTCCAACAGGGATTTTAACTCTGAGGGCTGTTTTCTCCTGGACTGAGAATACCTCTCTCCTGTCTGCTCTCATCACAGTCTCATCAGCTTCAGGAACCATTGAACACCAAGAGAGAAAAGTCTCCTACAGCGAACAAGATTTAAGAAGAATACTGGGCCCCAAAGAAAAGTAAGAGCTGTCTATAATCAAGGACTCTAGGGCGAGCTGTAAATACAGAAACAGTAACAAGAAAACCCTTTAGAGACTGCCTCAAACCTTTCCATTTTATTTTCCTTCTCTTTTCTGTCTCTATTTGCATGTGTGTATTGTGTGTGCATGCTAGCATGGGTGCAGCATGTATCCGTAGGCGATAACCAAACTAGAGTTTAAATTTAAGGTTTAATAAATTTCACTTTTCTTCTTTAAACCTAAAGAAAACCTGTTTGTGCTCATTTATTTGCCTTATAATTAGAAAGCTGTGAACAAGGATTCACAAAGGTGGAGCTCAAAACACGTGTTTAAAATTAAACCTTTTTACAATAAGACTAGGTGAAGACAGTAAAAGTCCCCTAGACACCTTTTTCACCTGGTCATGACATCAGGGATAGAGGAATATGATAGCATATTGGTTATGTTACTGTATGAGGAATCCAGAAGTATGAGTTCAAATCTCACTATAGCAGATGGGGAATGTAGATTCAATTACGTAAATCTGGAATAAATAGCTAGCATCAATAAAGGTGACCATGAAATCCTGGCTTAATTTGAGGCCCTTCTGCCATACTTATGACAGGAGTGCATTGGAATGCTTCCGCTTTTTGGCCCCACTCTTTCCTGTGTGTCTATATATATATATATATATATATATATATATATGTATATACGTGAGGCGAAGGTTCAGGTGAAGAGAGACTTAGAAATCTAAAGAGAAAAGTTGAGGCAATTGAACAATGTAGCAATTTGGTTAAAGAGAAGCAGAGATGGACAGAGAGTTTAATGGTAATAGTGCATCAGTGAATAAGGTCCATGCAAAGAATAGCAGTAAAAAAAATAAAATTAAAGGCTCTTTATCTGAATATGTGAAACCTTCACAATAAGATAGATGAAATAGCCGCACAAATAGAGATGAATGGTTTAGATTAAATCGCCATTACAGAGGTATGGTTAGGGGGTGATCAAGGTTAAAGAAAAGAAATGAAGAAAAACTTGCATTTATATAGCATCTTTCATGACTACTGGATGTTTCAAAGTGCTTTACAGCCAATGAAGTACTTTTTGAAGTGTATTTACTGTTGCAATGCAGGAAACACAGCAGCCAGTATGTGCACAGCAAACTCCCACAAACAGCAATGTGACAATGACCAGATAATCTGTTATTGTGATGTTGATTGAGGGATAAATATGGGCCAGGAAATTGGTGATAACTCCTGTGCTCTTCTTCAAAATAGTGCCATGGAATCTTTTACATCCACCCAACCAAACAGATGGAGCCTTGGTTTAACATCTCATTGAAAGATGGCACCTCCGGCAATGCAGTGCTCCATTAGTACTGCACTGGAGTGGTTAGGAAATAAATATTCCAGGAAAAGGAGGAGTAACCATGATAGTAAAGGATGACAAATGGACAGTAGTGAGAAAGCATATTAGCTCAGAAGATCAGGAAGTAGACCAAGTATGGGTGGAAATTAGGAATAACAAGGGTCAGAAACTGTTGGTGGGAGTAAGTTATAGGCTCCTAACAGTAGATATACCACTGGACAGAGAATTAAACAAGAAAGAATCAGAACTTGAACAAAGATAATGTAATAATTGTTGGGGATTTTAATCTTCATGTAGACTGGACAAATCAAATTGGCAAAGGTAGTCTGGAAGAGGATTTTATTGAATGCTTTTGTGACAGCTTCCTAGAACGATATCTTGTGGAACCAACGAGGGATAAAGCTATTTTAGATCTAATATTCTGTAATGAGGCAGGGTTAATTAGTAATCTCATAGCGAAAGATCCACTGGGAAAAAGTGATCATAATACAATTGAGTTCCATATTACATTTGAAAGTGACATACTCCAATCCCAAACTAGAATCTTAAACTTAAATAAAGCCAATTACATGGGTATGACGGAAGAGCTGGCTAAGTTTATTGGATAAATAGACTGTAAAGTATGGCAGTAAATAAGCAGTGGGAAACATTTAAAGAAACAATTCAAGATGTCAACAAAAATACCTTCCATTTAAAAACAAAAACTCAGCAAGAAAGATCCATCCGAGGCTTACCAGGGAGTAAAGGATAATATTAGATTAAAAGAAGAGGTTTATGATGTTGCTAAGAGTAGTAGTAAGCCTGAGGATTGGGAGTGTATTAGAAACCAACAAAGGGTGCTAAAAAGTTGATAAAAAGGGAAAAAATAGGATATGAGTGTAAACTAGCCAGGAATATAAAAAAAAGATTTTAAGAGCTTTTACGAGTATATATAAAGGAGGAGAATGGCTGAAATAAATGTTGGACCTTTAGAGGACAGAAGACATTATCATGGGGAATGAGGAAATGGCAGAGATATTGAACAATAGTTTGTGTCTGTCTTCACAGTAGATGATACAAATTACATACCAGAAATAGAGGGTAACCAAGGGTCTAATAAGAGTGAGGAACTTAAGGTAATTAATATCAGCAGAGAAAAAGTATTGGGGAAATTTAAGGGACGAATGACTGCAAAATCCCCAGGAACTGAAGACCTACATCGTAGGTTTCTAAAAGAGGTAGCTGCAGAAATAGTGGATGTGCTGGTTATGATTTTCCAAAATTCCTTTGATTCTAGAACGGTCCCAACAGATTGAAAGCTAACAAATGTAAAACTGCTATTCAAGAAAGGAGGGAGAGAGAAAGCAGGGAACTAAAGGTCAGTTAGTCTGACATCAGCTGTCGGGAAAATGCTGGAATCTATTATTAAGGAAGTCTTAACAATGCACTTCAAAATCATAGTGTGATCAGGCAAAGTCAACACGGTTTTACCAAAGGGAAATCATGTATGACAAATGTATTCAAGATTTTTGCAGATGTAACTTGTACGGTAGATAAAGGGGAACCAGTAGATGTGGTATACCTAGATTTCCAAAAGTCTTTTGACAAGGTGCCATGCAAAAGGTACACAAGAAAACGGCTCTTGAAGTTTGGGGTAATATATTAGCTTGGATAGAGGATGAGTTAATGGACAGGAAACAAAGAGTTGGAATAAATGGGGCATTTTCAAGTTGGTAGGTTGTAACAATGGAGTGCCCACAAGGATCAGTGCTGTGGCCTTAGCTGTTTACAATCTATATTTATGACCTAGACGAAAAGAACAAAAGAACAAAAGTTTGTTGACAATACAAAACTACATAGGAATGTAGGCTGTGAGGAGGACACAAAGAGTCCGCAAAGAGATAGAGACAAGTTAAGTGAGTGGGCGACAAGGTGGCAGGTGGATTACAATGTGGGGAAGTGTGAAGTTATTCACTTTGGTAGCAAGAATAGAAAAGCAGAATATTTTTTAAAAGGTCACTAAAGTTGTAAATGTTGATGTTCAGAGGGTCTTGGGTATATTTATACAGTTACAGCAAGCAATTAGGAAGCATGTTGGTCTTTATTGCAAGGAGGTTGGAGTACAAGAATAAAGAAGTCTTGCTACAATTGTACAGGGCTCTGGTGAGACCACACCTGGAGTACTGTGCACAGTTTTAGTCTCAATATTTAAGGAAGAATATACTTGCATTGGAGGCAGTATATCAAAGGTTCACTACATTAATTCCTGGGATGAGAGGGTTGTCCTATGATGACTTACCTTATGGTGACTTACCTTCCAGGAGAGCAGTACAGAGGAGCGGGCTTGCAGAGGAATGTGGAACAGTTAAATACAGACCGAGGATCACGGCCTACAGCATTTACCTTCGAGCAGAGCAGCGGAGAGGAGCAGACCTGGGGGAGGAACATGGAGTGGGGAGCAGTTAAGTACAGCCTGAGGATAGCGGCCTACAGCACTTACCTTCCAGGAAAACAGTGGAGAGGAGCGGGCTTGCAGAGGAATGTGGAACAGTTAAATACAGACCGAGGATCGCGGCCTACAGCATTTACCTTCGAGCAGAGCAGCGGAGAGGAGCAGACCTGGGGGAGGAACATGGAGTGGGGAGCAGTTAAGTACAGCCTGAGGATAGCGGCCTACAGCACTTACCTTCCAGGAAAACAGTGGAGAGGAGTCCAGGCACACCAGAATTTGAAAACAAAGTGAACAGTGACATCGCAGGAAAGCTGCAAGGTGATTGGTTGGTAAGTAACTGCTATTAGGAAGTATCAATACATAGCCAAGTTAGTACACTACTGTTAGGGTGTGTGTGTAAATAACTGGATTATAGTGTCTCAACGACTGGCAGACGAATAAAGAGTAAAAAATTATGTATTAGTAATAAGGAACAAGTGAGTAGCTGGTGAGTATTTTTTTTTTGAGTAAGGTTTATTTTAACTAGTGAACTGTATTGATTTTTAGTAGTATTTACCAGTACTAGTAAGGTTTTATCAATAATTCTAAGGTGTTGTAGTATTGGTTGTAGTATCCTGGAGAACCATTTGTGCAGTAAATGTTGTCAATTGCGGCAGCTTGAGTTCTGGGTTTTAGAACTTGAGTGGCAGCTGGCGACACTGCGGTGCATTCAGGAGGATGAGAGCTACGTGGAAAGCACATTTATAGATGTGGTCACCCCACAGCTTAAGAGTATGCAGGAAGAGAGGGAATGGGTGACCACCAGAGAGTCAAAAAGAATCAGGCAGGTAGTGCAGGCGACGCCAAGTGCATGTCACTCTCCAACAGGTATTCAGTCCTGAATACTGAGGAAAGTGATGCTTCACATGCGGAGTGTAACCAGAGCCAAGTCCATGGCACCTTGGGTGGCTCAGCTGCACACAGAGGTACAAGGAAGACTGGAAGAGCCATAATGATAGATCATTCAATAGTCAGAGGAACAGACAGGCATTTCTGTGTCCACAGACGTGAATCCAGGATGGTGGGTTGACTCCCTGGTGCCAGGGTCAAGGATATGACTGAGCAGCTGCAGAGCATCCTGAAGGGGGAGGGTGAACAGCCAGCAGTCATGGTCCACATCAGAACCAACGACATAGTTAGAAAGAGGGATGTGGTCCTGCAGTCAGAATTTAGGGAGCTAGGTAAGAAATTAGCAAGCAGGACCTCAAAAGTAGTAATTTTCGGATTACTCCCAATGCCACGCGCAATTGAGTATAGAAATAGCAGGATAAAACAGATGAATGTGTGGCTGGAAAGATGGTGCAAGAGGAAGGGCTTTAGATTCCTGAAACATTGGGACCAGCTCTGGGGGAGATGGGAGTTGTACAGGCTGGACGGGTTGCATCTGAACAGAGCCGGGACAGAGGTCAGAGGTCATTTTTCTCGCGCTGTTGGGAAGGGTTTAAACTAGTTTGGCAGGGGGATGGGGATCTGAGGGTAGACTCAGTTGGGACAAAATCAGAAATGAAAATGGAAGGCAGAAAATTAATGGATGAGTCTAGAAGACAGAGGAAGCAAAGGTTAGAAAATAAAAAAAAGAGTTTGGCAGTACTTAAGAGTATCTATTTCAATGCAAGGAGTGTAGCAAATAAAGCAGATGAGCCGAGAGCACAGATGGACACGTGGCAGTATGACATCATAGCTATTACAGAAATATGGCTTAAAGAGGGACAGGAATGGCAGCACAACGTTCCAGGTTACAGGGTTTTCAAACGCTGTAGGGAGGGGGATAGGAAAAGCAGGGGAATGGCAATTTTGGTCAACAAACTAGTACAGCTGTGATGAGGGATGATATAAAGAACAACAGAACAAAGAACAGTACAGCACAGGAACAGGGCATTAGGCCCTCCAAGCCTGCACCGATCTTGATGCCTGCCTAAACTAAAACCTTCTGCACTTCCGGGGTCCGTATCCCTCTATTCCCATCCTATTCATGTATTTGTCAAGATGCCTCTTAAACGTCTCTATGGTACCTGCTTCCACCACCTCCCCCGGCAACAAGTTCCAGGCACTCACCATCCTCTGTGTAAAGAACTTGCCTCGCACATCCCCTCTAAACTTTGCCCCTCTCACCTTAAACCTATGTCCCCTAGTAACTGACTCTTCCACCCTGGAAAAAAGCTTCTGACTATCCACTCTGTCCATGCTGCTTATAACTTTGTAAACCTCTATCATGTCGCCCCTCCACCTCCGTCGTTCCAGTGAAAACAATCCGAGTTTTTCCAACCTCTCCTCATAGCTAATGCCCTCCAGACCAGGCAACATCCTGGTAAACCTCTTCTGTACCCTCTCCAAAGCCTCCACGTCCTTCTGGTAGTGTGGCGACCAGAATTGCACGCAATATTCTAAGTGTGGCCTAACTAAAGTTCTGTACAGCTGCAGCATGACTTGCCAATTTTTATACTCTATGCCCCGACCGGTGAAGACAAGCATGCCGTATGCCTTTTTGACGACCTTATCCACCTGCGTTGACACTTTCAGTGACCTGTGGACCTGTACGCCCAGATCTCTCTGCCTGTCAATACTCCTAAGGGTTCTGCCATTTACTGTATATTTCCCACCTGCATTAGATCTTCCAAAATGCATTACATCACATTTGGCCGAATTAAACTCCATCTGCCATTTCTCCGCCCAAGTCTCCAACCGATCTATATCCTGCTGTATCCTCTGACAATCCTCATCACTGTCCGCAACTCCACCAACCTTTGTGTCATCCGCAAACTTACTAATCAGACCAGCTACATTTTCCTCCAGATCATTTATATATGCTACAAACAGCAAAGGTCTCAGCACTGATCCCTGCGGAACACCACTAGTCACATCCCTTCATTCAGAAAAGCACCCTTCCACTGCTACCCTCTGTCTTCTATGACCGAGCCAGTTCTGTATCCATCTTGCCAGCTCCCCTCTGATCCCATGTGACTTCACGTTTTGTATCAGTCTGCCATGAGGGACCTTGTCAAAGGCTTTACTGAAGTCCATATAGATAACATCCACTGCCCTTCCTTCATCAATCATCTTTGTCACTTCCTCAAAAAACTCAATCAAATTAGTGAGACACGACCTCCCCTTCACAAAATATGTTGGAAGGTTCATCAAATGAGGCCATATATATTGAGCTTAGGAAAAATAAAGGGGAAATCACACTGCTGGGAGTGTACTGTAGACCCCCAAACAGTCAGGGAGATAGAAGAGCAGATATGTAGGCAAATCTCTGAGAAGTGCAAGAACAATAGGGCAGTAATATTAGGGGATTTTAACTACCCCGATATTAACTGGGATAGTTTTAGTGTGAAAGGAATTGAGGGAGCAGAATTCTTGAGGTGCATTCAGGAGAACTTTTTTACCCAGTATGTAGTAAGTCCAACAAAAGAGGGCACAGTTTTCGACTTAGTTTTAGAGAATAACTAAGGAGAGAGTAGGGTCCATAAAAAAACAAAAAGGTAACCTATGTGTAGGGGCAGAAGATATTGGTATAGTTCTTACTGAATACTTTGCGTCTGTCATCACAAATGTGGGGGACGATGCAGATATTGTAGTTAAAGAGGAGGAGTGTGAAGTATTGGATATGATAAATATAGGGAGAGAGGTAGTATTAATGGGATTATCATCCTTGAAAGTTGATTAATCACCAGGGCCAGATGAAATGTACCCTAGGCTGTTAAAAGAAGCAAGAGAGGAAATAGCAGAAGGTCTGACCATCATTTTCCAGTCCTCAATGGATACAGGTGTGGTGCCGGAAGATTGGAGAACTGCTAACGTTGTACCTCTGTTTAAAAAGGGAACGAAGGATAGACCAAATAATTGCAGGCCAGTTAGTCTAACGTCAGTAGTGGGCAAATTATTGGAAGCTATTCTGAGAGATAGGATAAACTGTCACTTGGAAAGGCACGGGTTAATCAAGGATAGTTAGCATGGATTTGTTAAGGGGAGATCTTGTTTGACCGAATTGATTGAATTTTTTAAAGAAGTAACAAGGAAGATAGTGCAGTTGATGTGGTCTACATGGATTTTAGCAAGGTTTTTGACAAGGTCCCACATGACAGACTGTTTAAAATAAAAATCCCATGGGATCCAGGGAAATGCAGCAAGTTGGATACAAAATTGGCTCAGTGGCAGGAAACAAAGGGTAATTGTTGATGGGTATTTTAGCACCTGGAGGGCTTCGGTTTCCAGTGGCGTTCCGCAGGGCTCAGTACTGGGTCTCCTGCTTTTTGTGGTATATATTAATGATTTGGACATAAATGTAGGGGCCATGATCAAGAAGTTTGCAGATGACACAAAGGTTGGCCATGTGGTAGATAGCGAGGAAGATAGCTGTCGGCTGCAGGAAGATATTGATGGTCTGGTCAGATGGGCGGAAAAGAGGCAAATGGAATTCAACCTAGAGAAGTGTGAGGTGATGTATTTGGGGAAGTCAAACTAGGCAAAGGAATACACGAATAATGGGAAAATACTGAGAAGTGTAAAGAAAGTGAGGGACCTTGGAATGAATGTCCACAGATCCCTGAAGGTAGCAGGACAGGTCGATAAGGTGGTTAAGAAGACATATGGAATCCGTTAAGAGCAGGGAGGTTATGCTGGAAATGTATAACTCATTGGTTAGGCCACGACTTGAGTACTGTGTGTAGATCAGGTCACCTCCTTACAGAAAGGATGTTATTACACCAGAGAGGGTACAGAGGAGATTTACGAGGATGTTGCCAGGACTGGAAAAGTGCAGCTATGAGAAAAGATTGGATGGGCCGGGGTTATTCTCCTTGGAACGGAGAAGGCTGAGGGGAGATTTGATTGAAATTTACAAATTTTGAGGGGCCTGGATAGAGTGGAGGTGAAGGCTCTATTCACCTGAGCAGAGAGGTCAGTGACAAGGGAGCATAGATTTTAAGTGATTGGTAGAAAAATTAGAGGGGAGATGAGGAAAAACTTTTTCACCCAGAGGATGGTGATGGTCTGGAACTCACTGCCTGAAAGGGTAGTTGAGACAGAAACCCTCAACTCATTCAAAAGCAATCTCAATATGCACTTAAGTGCCGTAATCTGCAGGGCTACGGACCAAATGCTGGAAGGTGGGATTAGAATAGGTGGATCGTTTTTTGGCCAGTACAGTGGCCTCTTTCTGTGCCCTAAACTTTCTATGATTCTATGATGAGAGCCTGAGTAGTTTGGGCATATACTCTCTGGGGTTTGGAAGAATGCGAGTTGATCTCACTGAAACCTACAAGATTCTGAAAGGGGTTGACAGAGTAAACACTGAGAGGTTGTTTCCCCAGTCTCAGGATGAGAGGCCGATCATTTAGGAATGAGATGAGGAGAAATTTCTTTACCTAAAGTGTTGTGAATCTTTGGAATTCTCTGCCACAGAGGGTTGTGGATGCTTCATCATTGAGAATATTTGAGGAGCAAATAGAGAGACATTTGGCCTCTCAGGGAATCAAAAGATAGGGGGAGCAGGCAACAGAGTGCTGTTGAGAAAGAAGATCAGCCATGATCGTATTGGCTCTAGAGGCCAAATGGTATACTCCTGCTGCTATATTACTATATTCTGTATATGTTAGAAAGAAGTTGAAGACGATCAGGCTTGACATTGTACATGTGCCTCCACATCTGCCATTGAGTTGTCAGGCATCAGTTCTTTAGTTTGGAGCCCATGTCTCTCTGGAAACAGGCATTGTGTGCCTGAGAGTGCCACTTAATTTACTTGCTTTGGGAAGGAACTCGCCGCATGGAAATATTGCAAGGCATAGGTGCAGACAGCACTACTTTGCTAGGATAATAATGAACTGTACTGTCAACAAGTCCAGTTTGCCTTATTTTTCTTGCTCAAAATCATCATCAGAGTTTTATTTTGGGAACAAGGCAAAATCATTTAGTTTCTTTTTTGGTTTGCAATCCGACTTTCTTGCCATTTTACCAGTAGGGTAGCCATAGTTTGCAGATCTCCTCTGCTTTTACTCTGGAAAAAAATACTATAATTTTATCAACTTGTATCTTGTTCTTGAATTCTTTCTGTGACCCTTTTGTACCCGTTTGTTTACCTCATTGTCTCTATTTGGTGCTAACATTTATACTCCTTGCCATCTTGAATCTGTTTACCTGTGCTTTTCTCACTCTTCCTCTCCCTTGTCTGCATTTGTCTTTTACTGTTGTTATGCTCCTCTCCTTTTCTTTACATATGTCTCTCCTTAAGTTGCCTGCTCTGTGTCCCACACAAAGTCAGCCACAGTTAGGTAATGGACAGGGCAAATGATTTGTTGCAGGAAATGATTTGTTATTGCTCGGATCTGCTCAGAACCCATCATTTTCACTTCTTATGCCAAATTCTGCAGTCAGACAAAAATACTCATTATGCACAGTCAATATAGAGATGCAAAGGACACAGTACCATGATAAATCTCTTAACCCAATAATAAATTGCTTCATTTTTACAATCCACTCTCAGATAATGAATTATTCCATTCTCACAATTGCATAATGGATTATTTCATCTTTACAGTCCACTCTCAAATAATGAACGATTTTGTGTTAACATGTATTCCATATCCGATTTCAAACTTTCTTTTTAAGAAGGTAAAAATTAAAATATGGGCCTTCGGTTTGATTTTCTAAACTCCATTAATTCAGGCAGAACTTCTTTACTGTTTCTAAATGTTCCTTTCTCTGATATTTTTTCTCTCACATACTTTGTCTACTTCATATATTCAATGTGTTCACTTTTATCTCCATTTGTTTATTATATTTATATCTTTTATCTCTTACACAAATCTGTGCCCGGTTGACATTAGAGGAGTTGAGATGGAGGTTGCATGAGGGTAGGGAAATGGCAGAAAATCTCTGCAGAGTGGAACTCTAAAAACAGGATGCGGGAGTTCATGGAGGAATGCTGTAAAGGCCCAATGATGGGCCACAAAAATACTTGTAGAGTGACTGGAAGGAAAAAAAGTTAAGGTACAGGAGCAATGTTGCACATGTATAAGCAGGCATTGAGGTAATCTGCCATAATGAGTGGTGGAAAACTTGTACTAATAGAAAGTGGAAGAGCCTGAAGACAAGTACTGAGGTGGAGAAGGACGACTAAATCTTTCACAGTTATAGGAAACATGAAGTCACTAAGGCAGAAAAGTCTGTGCAGGAAAAACTTCCTTTATGCTTTAATATGGCCTTGATAAGCATACAGATAAGTGTTGTGGCATCTTTGTGAATCGCTTAATTCCTTTTGTGTCTTCACTGTGTTAAAAATGTTATTTTTAGGGCTGTATGGGGATGGGTGAGAAAAGTTGTTTCTGAAGGCAGTCCAAAAATGTTTTTTTATTTGTTCGTGGGATGCGTAGGCCAGCATTTATTTCCCATCCCTAATTGCCCTTGAGAAGGTGGTGGTGAGCTGCCTTCTTGAACCGCTGCAGTCCATGTGGGGTAGGTATACCCGAAGTGCTGTTAGGAAGGGAGTTCCAGGATTTTGTCCCAGCGACAGCGAAGAAACAGTGATATAATTCCAAGTCAGGATGATGTGTGGCTTGGAGTGGAACTTGCAGGTGCTGATATTCCCATGCATCTGCTGCCCTTGTCCTTCTAGGTGGTAGAGGTCGCAGGTTTGAAATATGCTGTCTAAGGAGCCTTGGTGCATTGTTGCAGTGCATTATATAGATGGTACACATTGCTGCCTCTGTGCCCTCCATTAAGGGAAAATGTTTCTTCTTATCTATCCTATCAATGCCCCTCATAATTTTGTATACCTCAATCAGGTCCCCCCGAGCCTACTCTGCTCGAACGATAACAACCCTAGCCTATCCAGTCTCTCTTCATAACTGAAATGCTCCAGCCCAGGCAACATCCTGGTGAATCTCTTCTGCACCCTGTCCAGTGCAATCACATCCTTCCTATAGTGTGGTGACCAGAACGGTACACAGTACTCCAGCTGTGCCTAACTAGCGTTTTATACAGCTCCATCATAACCTCCCTGCCCTTATATTCTATGCCTCGGCTAATAAAGGCAAGTATCCCGTATGCCTTCCTAACCACCTTATCTACCTGTGCTGCTGCTTTTCAGTGATCTATGGACAAGTACACCAAGGTCCCTCTGACCCTCTGTACTTCCGAGGATCCTACCATCCATTGTATATTCCCTTGCCTTGCTAGTCCTCCCAAAATGCATCACCTCACACTTCTCAGGATTAAATTCCATTTGCCACTGCTCCGCCCTTCTCACCAGCCCATCTATATCATCCTGTAATCTGAGGCTTTCCTCCTCACTATTTACAACACCACCAAATGGTCAAACCAGCTGGTCACATGACTAACCTTCTGGGCAACCTGAGTTTTTTGAATTTGCATAAACAGTTTGGGCAGAAAGCTGTTTGCTTCTGGACTGAGAAGATCTCTCTCCTGTCTGCTCCCATCTCTTTCTCAGAAGCCTCTGAATCCACTGCAGACACATGAATCCCAAGAAAGAAAAGTCTCCTATAGCAAACAGGTTTAGGAAGAATACTGGGCTCCAATAAAAAGCAAGATCTACTTACAATCAAGGACTCTACAGTGAGCTTGAAGAACCGTCACAACAACTCTTCAGATATTGCCTCAAACCTTTCCACTATATTTTTCTTCTGCTCTTTTCTGTCTCTATTTGCATGTGTGTATTGCGTATGCATGCTAGCGTAGGCGCGTCATGTATCCATAGATGTCAACCGAATTAGAGTTTAAGTTTAATAAATTTCAACTTTTCTTCTTTAAAGCTAAGAAAACCTGTTTATGCTGGTTTATTTGCCTTATAATTGGAAAGCAGTGAACAAGGATTCACCAAGAGGGAGCTAAAAGCACAGTGTATTTAAAATTAAACCCTTTTGCAGTAAGACCAGGTGAAGGCTGAGAGGGATCCCTAGATACCTTTCTCACCTGGTCGTAACAATATCATCTGATGTAAATTTGGAATTTAAACCGTATAACAGCTTTTAATTATATTTCATAATGTGGTGTATTGCCTGACAGTAATGAGTGCAATGGAATTGGTAATGAAATAAATTAGATTCATTAAAGGGTGGGATATCTTGAAAAATAACCTGTTATATTTTGAGGAAGTATTTAGGCCATTTTTAAGTTTCGTACCTCAATTTCATTAGTAAAAAGACAAATCCTCACTCTAGCTCTAGCAGGAGCTATTTAAGCAGATTATCTTTTCCTGTTTTTTTAACTTCTGAGAAACCACTTCAAATATCCGTCAGGCAATTTAAGGACTTGTAAGCAAAACACAACTTAATATTGGCCCTGATTTCACTCTCAAAATAATGATGAAGTTAATGAAGCTCGCTGTTAGTTATTTGCAAATGATACAGCAATTTCAGGCGAGGGGTAGATGTGTAGTTGAACTAAAAATCCAAAATTTGCTGCCCAAGCTGCATCACTCCACTGTTAGCTGCATGAAAACAGCATCTCACTGCTGACCTCACCATTGAAATGCATTCAATAGCATGAAGTTGCTGTATTTGCATGGTAGAATGAACTAAACTCACAACAGAAAGTTAAATCTTGTCCAATCCAAAGTACCCTAAATAATAACATGATAACAACAACAACTTGTATTTATATCATGCCTTCGATGCAATAAAACTTCCCAAGCCACTTCACAGGAGCTTTATAAAGCAAAATTGGACACTGAGCCAGATAAGGAAATAATAGGGCAGATGACCAAAGGCTTGGTCAAGGGGGTAGGCTTTAAGGAGTGTCTTAAAGGAGAAAGCGAGCTGGAGAGGTGGAGAGGCTTAGGGGCTTGGGGCCTTGGCAGCTGAAGGTGTGGCCACCAATGGTGGAGTAATTAAAGTCATGGATGCTCACAAGGGTTAGAGGAGCGCAGATATCTCAGAGGGTTATGAGGCTGGAGGAGATTTCAGAGATAGGGAGGGGTGAGGCTATGGAGGTATTTGAAAACAAAAATGAGAAATTTGAAATTGAGGCACTGCTCAACATGAGCTAATGTAGGTCAGTGAGTGTAAGGGTGATGGGTGAAACGGACTTGGTGCAAGTTAGGATACTGTCAGCAGAATTTTGGATGACATCAAGTTTACAGAGGGTAAAACGTGGGAGCCCAGCCAGGAATGTGTAGGAAATGTCAATTCTGGAGGTAGCAAAGGCATGGATGAGTGTTTCAGCAGCAGAAGAGTTGAGCTTGGGACGATACTACAGAGCTTTAGCATTCTTAGAGACAGCAAAGATATGTGGTTGGAAGCTCTTCTTGTGTCAAATATAACATGTAGCTTGCAAACTGGTTCAGCCTCAGACAGTTGCCAGAGAGAGGGATGCAACTGATGACTAGGAAATGGAGTTTGTAGCGGGGACCAAAGACAATGGCTTTGGCTTTCCCAGTATTTAATTGGAGGAAATTTCTGCTCATCTAGTACCTGATATCAAACAAGCAATCTGGCAATTATAGCAGCAGTGGAGAGGTCAAGAGAGGTGTTGGTGAGGTAGAGCTGGGTGTCGTCGGTGTACATGTGGAAACTGGTGCTGTGTTTTCAGATGATTTTGCTAAGGGGCAGCATGTAGATGAGAAATAGGTATTACTAAGTGTTAACTACTACTAATCAATCACTCCGTTACTGAAAATTAACTATTACAGCATGGAGTCAGTTCTTTTAGGTTTTAATTGTTGTTGGTTATTTTAAAAATGGAAACCTTTGAATTTGTTTATCTTTATTTTACTTATCCCTTTTTTCTCTCTCTCAATTCGATCTTTCTTTTCCTCTCTTTATTTCACTTTCTGTACCTGATTTGACATTGAATTCACCCACTCTAATTTATGCTTCCTTTTCAATCTTTGTGTTGTTTGCTTCACAATCCTTCAATCTGATTAATTAAGGAGATATACAGTTGCTTGCCCTGTTCATTCAGGTCCAAGATGCTCTGTTTCTCTTGCCACGCCGATGTTAGCATGCAGTTTGAACAATTTGCCATGCAAAATGTTTATAAACCTAAACATGTAAAGACAAGTCTAAGTAACAGCAGATGCAGTTAGATGTCCTGCTGCAGCAGAATTTGGCCCAGATAAATTATACAAAAGCTATAGGGCACAAAATTCAGATCTGTAACCCCTGCCTTTCGGGCTCTACGGGTACCCTTAGAGGCCCAAAATGACGTCCACAGCACATGCATTCTTATGCTGTGAGTTACAATGGACACGATATTGGTGAGGGTGTTGGCATATGCGCAGTGAGCATCCACCAGAAGTATGCAGTGTCGGCAGATCATGGCAGCAATCAGTATGATTTGACACCAGCAATGCCATTTTTGAGCTCAACATCATCGCTAAATCATGCACGGCTGAAGACAGGTTGAGCAGCAGGAAGAACCCCCATCTGCACTATTTAAAAGGATCAGCAGTTACTTACAGCTTAGATGCTTATTGCTACAATTGTATAACCCTGTTTGGTGCTTTCCAGAGTTCTTTAAAGTTACTAAAGTCTGCAGGGAGTGGTGTGGCAGATGTTGAAGGATTTTTTGCTGACAAAGCAGTTATTCCCCGACATGGGTTCAGTAGTAGGCCTGCCCTTTGGAGTACAATTTGACTTGGAGAATGAACAGAGGCCATGCAGAGAAGGGAAAACTACTAGAAGAGGGATGGAGGTGGGGTGGGGGGAGGGGCTGGTGGGAGAAGGGTTTTCAGCAGGAGACCATATCCACCCAAGGTTAAATTCTTCTTCCTGAACCTCAGAGAGCAACAGTGTGTGTTTGAACAGTGCCTCTGCACTTCAGTAGGGAGGTCCTCACTGAAATTGGCCACTTGCTGCAGCTACAACTGCAGCTCAGAGCAAGGTGAGGGCAGCATTGCCAGTGGCTGTGGAAGTGACATAGCCATGAACTTTTATGCATCTGGCTCCTTCCAGGCAAGATCTGGAGATATTTGCAACATCTCACAGTATACCATCCACTGTTGCATCAGGGACATCATACCAAACAGTGGAAGAATAATGCAATAGACAGAGCTATGCGATCCCAGAACCAACGGATTAGATCTAAGCTCTGCAGTCCTGCCACATCCGGTTGTGAATGGTGGTGGACAATTAAACAACTAACAGGAGGGCGAGGTTCCACAAACATCCCCATCCTCAATGATGGGGGAGCCCAGCACACCAGTTCAAAAGACAAGGCAGAGGCATTTACAACAATCTTCAGCCAAAAGTGCTGAGTGAATGATCCATCTCGGCCTCCTCCTGAGGTCCCCAGCATGGGGATGGCAGTCTTCAGCCAATCCGATTCACTCCACGTGATATCCAGAAATGACTGAAGGCACTGGATACTGCAAAGGCTATGGGCCCTGACAACATTCCGGCAATAATACTGAAGACTTGTGCTCGAGAACTGTCCTGTGCCCCTAGCCAAGCTGTTCCAGTACAGCTACAACACAGTCATCTACCCGTCAATGTGGAAAATTGCCCAAGTATGTCCTGGACACAAAAAGCAGGACAAATCCAACCCAGCCAATTAACACCCCATCAGTCTACACTTGATCATCAGCAAAGTGATGGAAGGTGTCGTCAACACTGCTATCAAGTAGCTCTAACTCAGCAATAACCTGCTCACAGGCACTCTGAGTTCCGCCAGGCCACACAGCTCCTGACCTCATTACAGCCTTGGTCCAAACATGGACAAAAGTGCTGAACTCAAGAGATGAGGAGAGAGTGACTGCCCTTGACATCAAGGCAGCATTTGACTGAGTGTGGCATCAAGGAGCCCTAGGAAAACTGAAGTCAATGGGAATCAGGGGGAAAGCTCTCCACTGGTAGGAGTCATACCTAGCACAAAGGAAGATGGTTGTATTTGTTGAAGGTCAATCAGCTCATCCCCAGGACATCACTGCAGGAGTTCCTCAGGAGAGTGTCCTAGTCCCAACCATCTTCAGCTGCTTCATCAATGGCCTTCCCTCCATCATAAGGTCAGATGTGGGGATGTTCGCTAATGATTGCACAATGTTCAGCACCATTTGTGACTCCTCAGATACTGAAGCAGTCTGTCTCCATATGCAGCAAAACCTGGGCAACATTCAGGTTTGGGCTGATACGTGGCAAGTTACATTCGTGGCATGCAAGTGCCAGACAATGACCATCTCCAACAAGAGAGGATCCAACCATCTATATTTGACATTCAATGGCATTACCATCACTGAATCCCCCACTATCAACATCCTGGGGGTATCATTGACCAGAAACTGAGCTGGAGCATCTATGTAAGTACTGTGGCTACAAGAGCAGGTCAGAGACTGGGCATTCTGCGGAGAGTTACCCACTTCCTGACTCCCCAAATCCTGTCCACCATCTTCAAGGCTTATGTCAGGAGTCTGATGGAATACTCTCCACTTGCCTGGATGGGTGCAGCTCCAACAACACTCAAGAAGCTTGACACCATCTAGGACAAAGTAACCAGCCTCATTGTCACCCCATCCACCACCTTCAACATTCACCCCCTCCACCAGCGACGCACAGTGGCAACAGTGGGTACTGTCTACAAGATACACTGCAGCAACATGCCAAGACTCCTTCGACAGCACCTTCCAAACCCACAACTTCTACCACCCAGAAGGACAAGGATAGCAGATGCATGGGAACACCACCACCGGCAACTTCCCCTCCAAGTCATACACCATTCTGACTTGGAACTATATCGCCATTCCTTTACTGTCGCTGGGTCAAAATCCTGGAGCTCCCTTCCAAACAACATTGTGTGTGTACCTACACCACATGGACTGCAGCGGTTCAAGAAGGCAGCTCACCACCACCTTTTCAAGGGCATTTAGAGATGGGCAATAAATGCTGGCCTGGCCAGCAGTGCCCACATCCCATGAAAGAATAAATTTTTAAAAATTCAAAGAGAGTCCATTACCTTTCATTCTTTTTTTGCCAGAGATCAGTCGGTGGAGTGAGCGTACGGCTTTGCGAGGATGGCAGGCTTCCCTATGGTGCAGCGTGCTAGTGAATGCCCATACCTCACTTTGTGGGAGCCGCATGTTAACTCTCATATGTACCACAACTGAAAGAGATTTTGCTCCCTGAACCTCTAGCTGGTGTGTGGCGATACAGAGATGATCAGGCAGGACAATGTCCAGTATCCTGGCAGCAGTCATGATGCCTTCATTTTCCAGCAGTCTGCTGTACAATCTGGATTTGAGCCACCACGTGAAAACTGAGGGTGACAAGGGCTATCCGCTGATGACATGACTCTGGAGCGCAACCCATGCACATATGGACAGCGTGAATACAATGAAAGCCATGCTGCTGCATAAAATATGATAGTGCAGACCATTGGCATGCTGAAACAGTACTTCCACCATCTGGACTGTTCTGGAGGAGCCCTTCAGTACACTGACAGAACGGGTGTCAAGATTCATTGTGGTCTGCTGCATGTTGCACAGCCTTGCCATCATGAGGGCACAGCCCTTACCATCAGCTAAACAGCGAGCAGCTGAGGAGCAGGGCCAGAAGGAGAAAAACAGGGAGGAAAAGGAAAGGAGAAGGCAACATAGACATCACTTTTCTGGCTGGGCTGTCCATGAACCACTCATCCAAACATGATACTGATAAACAGAAGTCCAATCCCCCATTCACTAAGAGTTCAACATCTTATATTTCCTCTGTTACTGATCATCACAGCATCTGCTTGGCCACAATGAAAAAATAAAAGCCCACTCAAAATAAACATTCCAAACCAAATTTATAAATCAAAGCATTAGTAAATTGCATGCAAATGTCAACTATTCTTCCGTGTGCAATCCCTTAGTCACTGTCTTCTGTGTGCCTTTGATTGTCCTTGTGCTCCCACACAGTACTACCTCAGTGACTGCAGCATGGCTGGTGGAAGGCTGCTGACTTTCAGTGGGAGAGACTGCAGATGGTCTTGAAGGATGACCTCAAGCAGCTATGAACCTAGAAGGCCCAGCATTGGACTGCATCATCTTGGCATGGGTGGCAGCAGTCTGGGCTGGCTGGGTGATAGACAACAGCAAGGACATTGGCGAAGTAGAGTTGTTGGAGGACAAATGCTGTCATCTTGAGAAAGGACAGCAGGTTCGTGCTCCATGAAGCCACTGCCACTCCCCCAGGGCAATGCCTCAGCAATCTTAGTAACCTGTTGGAGGATACCCCTTTGAATACTGGTATCTGCAGCCATGATAGCAGCAGTCTGAGCTTGCATAGCAGCAAGATGAGCTTGCATGATAGAACGTTCAGCTTCCAGATGTTGGGTGGCTTCTGCTTCTGGTGCAATGGAGCTGAGGCATTGGCCATCAGATGCTGCATCATGGTTGGGCTTACAGGTGTGTTAATGGAGTTGGCCACCACTTCCTTGTTGGAAAAATGGCTCCAAGTTCTGCTCAAAGCCCCGTGCAAACTTGGTGCGGGAATCTTTTATGCTCCTTGACATTGCACGCAGCTTTTCTGGCAGGCTTCCCTAAGCACCAAGCATTTCAGTGTGCATACCCATCAGCCTTCTTCTGTACCCCACCATATAGCAGTGCCCATCTGAGTTCTCCACAGCAGAACTTGTGTGCAATCTTGTCCTCCAGCAAACTGGCACCTGCACTATCCTTTCCTTGGCTGCAGGCCACTCGTGCTCGGTGTCTCATCACTTGCAGATTCTTCCTCCATGCTATCCTCTAAACTATGAGCAGTGTCAATATCTGAGCTGGTGGCTGAGAGTGCTAAATAAGTGACAATGTTTATCATCGGTGATGTGTTGCTCTTTCACCACTGCCTGGCCAGGTGGCAATTCTTGGGTACCTGAAAGAAGAAAGGTACAAGAGTAGGGCTGTGGAAAGCAAGCGGTCCATACTTACACCATCTGTAAGTCAGAAGAGATTGTGGGATGAAGGGGAGTGGGATGTGAGAAGGAAGATTAGCTGTGAGGATACCATCATCTACTATGGCCTAAGCAGTGGAAACTCCAATGATGGTGTGCCCTGTATCCTCCTTGGGGATAAGGACATACAGGCATTCCTGACTCACCAGTTAGGTCTGCTGCCTCTGGTTGTGCACCACCTTGTCCAGTAGGAGAGAGTGAAGTATGCCATTGTGTGGTGAGATCTGTTTGGCTGACATGTCTGTCATGACTGAATAGCTGGAAATGTGTGTACAAGCAATCGGATGTGTGTGTGAGGCCTACAGAAGGGTAAGGTAGAGCTGTGAATGTTAGTTAAGACTTCTGATATATAGTGATTGTTGGTAGGTGAGTGATAGCAGTGTGATGCATTGAGTAATGTCTGAGCTAGTGGTGCAATTGCTGGGATAGGGCAGTTGAAGGTGAATTCACTGACCTTGACCATTCCTGTGAGATCGTTGAACTTTTTGCCACACTACATCCAGATCCTTGGGGCTAGATTCTTGGTATTGACCGCCATGGCTATCTTGTCCCACTGCCTTCTGAGCATTTGTTTGGAGGTTCTCCTGGCCCCCTATGGGTGCTGTACTTCTCTGTTCCTTTGCACCTCTTCCACTAAGGCCTACAATGCAGCGATGGAGAACCTCAGAGTAAGCTAGCTTTAACTCATGCTAGCTTCTCATGATTATGGGCCTCCTGCTGGGGCATGCAGTCACTCAACAGTATATTTAGTGCTGACTGCATGCTACAATCATGGTAATGAGCAGGCAGGCCGAAGTTGGCATGCTGCCTGTATCATATTGAATGGGTGCAGGGTGATTGTGCATTGCACACTCCATGCCCATTTTCGGGGGCTGTCCAATTTAGCCCCCATTGATGTTGGTCTTCTAAAAAGATCAGTATCAATATTAATGGAAGCAAATAGTGTTTGATAAACGATGTGTTGTAAAGCAAATTGCCTTCTAAATATGAAATGAGGACTGGATTTTATTCCATTTGTCAAGTTATTGATGGGTATAGGCCTTCACCCACTCACATGATACTACTGCTATACCGTACAAATTTCCTAAGAAGGGCCTAATTATGTATTTGGCATGGATTTGTAGCTGCCATACCGCTACCTATTGGTTTATTACCATTTGGGAAAATGTGGTTCTTGAGAGGTGGTGTTGTGAATCATCTGGTTCTAAATACTTTTTCTGCTTAGTACTGGGTTCTCCTTGACTGCCCTTTCTTGCTGCTGCTGCTATATTGCCTGCAGTGGCGGCACAGTGGCGCAGTGGTTAGCACCGCAGCCTCACAGCTCCAGGGACCCGGGTTCGATTCAGGGTACTGCCTGTGCGGAGTTTGCAAGCTCTCCCTGTGTCTGCGTGGGTTTCCTCCGGGTGCTGCGGTTTCCTCCCACAAGCCAAAAGACTTGCAGGTTGATAGGTAAATTGGCCATTATAAATTGTCACTAGTATAGGTAAGTGGTAGGGAAATATAGGGACAGGTGGGGATGTGGTAGGAATATGGGATTAGTGTAGGATTAGTATAAATGGGTGGTTGATGTTCGGCACAGACTCGGTGGGCCGAAGGGCCTGTTTCAGTGCTGTATCTCTAATCTAATAGCTCTAGTTTTTTGGGAAGCTTCCTTCTCTGTGCCCTCTACCAGGATATCTCTTTGCAAATTTTAACTTGTACAACATGCAGCAAACTGTCCTTGAGACTCGAACCAGACTGTATCACAACTTCCCCATTTCCCACAGACCAATTCAGATGCCTGAATTCAACATCATTATGCGCTTATTACTAGCTCTGGTGTCAGAACAGGCCTTGTTGTAGCAGTACACTGCTTTTATCCTGAGGAAGTGCAAGGGTGTCATTAACTAAGGCTGCAGAGGGTGGCTTTGATCCCTCAGGACTCAGCCAGCCACTTGCCTGTTTGCTTGAAAGAGCAATGGTAGCATTAATGGAAAGACTTTCTGACAGCTGCCAGGAGAATAATGACATGCATAATGCAATGTTCATGGTCACAGATGAGCTGGAGTTTGAAGGATATTGATGAAAGGAGCACATATGGCCACATGGGTGTCATCTATGGCCTCTCAGGCCTCAACAAATCTTGCAACTTAATAAAATTGCACAGCCTTGCCACTTTGATGACAGACATTGATAGAGAAGACATTGACAAACTGGCTTGCTCGATTGAAACACAGCTTTAGTAAGCTGCTTCATGCATCTGGCAACAGTTGACTAGAAAATGGTAGAAATATCCCCTGAAGCAGTCTGGAATGAGACTGTGGCAAAATAAAATCCCTGCAGTGCATTTGTAGTCATGTGCTACAGATTGTCAGCTCATGGTTTCTCTTGTGACAAAGAGCTTTCTCATGTGCTTTTCGAGGGTGAGGGGAGGGTAGGAGAAACAGGGTTTTGAAATTCTGCTGGATGAGTACCACCAGGAGGCTGTGACATGCCTCCTTTGCAGTCTAACTAGCCTGCATTCCATTCATTCCTCTGCCTGTTCTTCCTCCAAAACAGAGAAGTGCGGGGATGTTCCCAAAGGGAATGCCATTAGACCTGTGTCAAATGATATGATCCCAAAAATTGGAAGCCATGAAGCTGAAGACCTCTTGGCACATGTTAAAGAGGCAGAGAATTGCAAATAAAATTAAGTGAAATGAATTCAAGATAAGGACCTGATACATTTAATCTTTTAATACTTTGAAATCACTTCTTCCTTTACCATTATGCCATCATAATAAAGGACGAATGTTTTATGCAGGGGTTGATTATAGCAGGTGGGAATGAAGTTGCAGTGACGGGAAACATGATGGATGACATCACAACATGATTTTGCCTTTGTTAAAATATGGTTGTGGAAATTGGCCAGGCATTTGCGGGATTCAGTTACTTCAGAAAATTGGACAGCTGCAAAAATTGTCAGGGTCCTGCCCTCATCATCTGCTAAAGCAGCAAAGTGAAGGCAGAAAACTCCAACAAGAATGTCTTTGCATTGTGCTTAGGAGCAATGAATTTTCCAATTTTGTTTTCTACTGTAGTCAGAAAGAAGTAGCAATCTCTGAAGTCTGCTATTTGCTCTGTTTTGACAGGCTACAGAAGAAAATATGGGGCCTGTGAGCTGAGTGGAAAGGCATTCCCACATCTGTGTGCAATGTGTTGGAAAAGATTGTTTGTTTTTCCTTTGATTTAAATAATTGCAGGCATGTAATAACTCCAGGGAAATCATGCCACAGGAAATGGGAGATGACATTGATGAAAATGATTTGGGTGCAATGACACAAATGCAGAATAATTGGAAAATGACATGTCAGCATTTTAAGATATGGTTTTTGGGCAGCTCTACCCCAGGAAATGGGAAATTATAGTGCTGATTATGTCAATGACTAGGACAATATATGAGAATATTATAAATATAAAACAAAATATGCCATCTCTATAGTGTTATGATCCTGTAGTTTTTTTTTCAGGAAGCATGTGGTGTGCCTTTAAGGCTGGAAAGGGAGCAGTACTTCTTTAAGGCAGCAAGCTCTAAAAACTGAGTCAAAGAATGCATTCTTGTCACCCCAGGATACAGTCATTCGGAGACTGTGGTTCAAAGAGTGCATTCTCATTGCCCGGGATACGGCCACTCAGGACCAGAGATCGAGAGATGCCTTGTTACAATTTAATTTTGAGCTGGCTTATGGTGAAAACTGACTGTTCTAACTCAGAGAAACAAACAGAAAGCTGGACCAGCATGTACTGAAGGAAATGGGAGCTCTCTCTCGGTTTATTTAAACCCTATTTATTATACTCTCAGAATTCTGATGTCAAGCCAGATTAATTTCTTAGAAGAAAATATCCAAATTCCTAAAACTACTGAACTGTAACTGTTGAGTTCATCGCTGGAAGAAGAGAATCATTTCAACTTCTGAACTAGACCACTGACTATCCTACTGTTGAAGAAACTTTTTTTTTCCCCCATTGGATAGCTTTGAGGACTTCAAGTAAGCTTGGACTATTCCACATTGGAAGATTTCACTTCGGCAGGAATATAATATGCAAGGACTCTAATTTTTTTCTATTTTAAATGTTGCTTATATCTTAGTAGTGTTTAAGAATTTAGTTATTTCTAATTAAACAGTTAATTTGTTGATATAAAGACACCTGGTTTGGTTATCCTCATTCGGGAATTAATAGATGGTACAATTTGGCTGGGTCTTTCTTTAATTTGGAAAGTTTAAAATGATATGTTAGGCGATCTGTGGAGGGACGGGATTGAATTAACAGTGTGTTTCTCCCACCACAATCAGAATCGTGTATTTTGATTGGGGGCTTTGACTGGAGTGGTCGGGTGGCACAATGGCGCAGAGGCTAGCACTGCAGCCTCACAGCTCCAGCGACCTGGGTTTGGTTCTGGGTACTGCCTGTGTGGAGTTTGCAAGTTCTCCCTGTGACTGCGTGGGTTTCTTCAGGGTGCTCCAGTTTCTTCCCAAGTGCCAAAGAGTTGCGGGTTGATAGGTCAGTTGTCCATTGCAAAAATTGCCCCTAGTGTAGGTAGGTGGTAGGAGAATTGAGGGAAGGTAGGGATGTGAGAGGGAAAAAATGGGATTAATGTAGGATTAGTGTAAATGAGTGGTTGATTGCCGGCGTGGACTCGTTTGGCTGAAGGGCCTGTTTCGGTGCGGTATCTCTCTATGACTTTAATAGTGAAAACAGCAATGCAGTTACTTATCTCATATAATGAAAATGTAAATGTGAAATTCAACTGCAATACCATGAGCTTGTTTATGTGCATACACAATAGCAACTTCAACTTTTCATGTGGCAGTGCATAAAAACGTAAAATGTTTCTGTTTAATTAAGGGTACACCATATTTGAACACAAAAGACACCAGGGGGCAGAGTTCCTCTGTGAAACATCAAGAACTTGCATTTAAATAGAGCTGGTAACAGAAACACAACGCAAAATGGATGCCAAGCCAAAGAAGGAGACATGTAGGAGGAATGACCAAAGGCTTGAACAGAGAGGTGGGTTTTAAGGATGGTCTTAAAAGAGGAGAGAGATGTGGAGAGGCATAGAGGTGAAGGGAAAGAATTCAAGAGCTTGGGAGCTATGCAGTTCAAAGCACAGCAACTAATGGCATGGCAAATGGAGGAGAGAACCATGAGAGCATAGTTAGAAGAACAGAGACTTCACAGGGGTTGCACAAAATGTATCAAAATTGTAAGCATGTTGGTAAAGAATGTGTTTATGATTGTGTTACACTTGGTATCCAGGGAATATCTCCTCTTACCATACAGCTGGGAAATGTATCTTTAACGTTGGTTGGCCGAAAGTAGAATAGTGAGAATGTGGATTCACGATTACAAAGAATTTGCGATTACAAATCTCAAATTTCCATTTATCATGGAGAGGGTATTAATGCTATTAATAAAACCACCCAAAATAATCAAATGCCCTTGTAGAGTAATAGAAGGTAACTATATTGTATGGTTAAATAATTAAAATTAATCAGAACCAATCTTAAAATACTTCCACTCAGAATTTCCACTGTATTTGACAAGAAATAAAATTAATATTTGAAATTACAGCGTTTAACAGAAGAAGCTCATTTTGTTCCAAGATTCAGTAGATTCACATTTTGCTCTCCTATATTTATCAAGCACTATAAATTTCATTGTGCACAGCCCTGCCAAAGCCTGTTTTTGTTATTGCATTACATATTTGCCCACCCAATTCCTGCTCCAGGTTAAAATCGGAATGCATATCAATCCCTTGTGTCAGTTAATTTACTTGTTTGATTTCCTAATCTATTATTTCTATGAGGTGTTCCCTGAATGAAATTAGATTGAATGTTGGGTAATTGGATTGGTTATCTGGTATCCTTAAAGGCCTAAGGTAACTCCGAACTCGGAAGCTTCTGTTCCAGAGGACAGCTTCTCATGTGCAGTGCCAAGCAGTGTAAGATGCTGTAAGTTTGATTAGTCGAGCTAGGAGAGATTACTGAGTCTTTGGTAAGTTTTAACAATAACTAGTTTATTACATATTAAAGAACTATATACAGCTTTACTTAAGTATGGCTAACTCCACTGATGCCGTGCTGCTTCTTCTCTTTTGAGTTTCTCTCTCATGTGATCGCTTGCATCATCATAGTGGGAGGTGTTACTCACACTGTCCTAGACATTAACCCTTTCAAACCCTTATACTACATCTCCCCCCAAGTCATTGTCCATATATATATATTTATACATTCATTTTTACTTTTACATACTATCCCATCTCTCCCCAAGTCTCTGACATTATAGATTCTACCTGTCAGGGATCTTCACAACTATCCCTGATCATGTTGTTGCCAAACATGGAAGATCAGTAGACTTTCCCTGAACTCTTGTTTCTTTACTTGGATGGCCTTCGTTGAGGTTTGTTGTATCCGGTGCTTTCTGAATTTCAAGTTCAACATCTGGTTCATCCAAATGTGTGGCTGATTGACATCTTTGATGAATAGAAATAAGACTTCTTCTGTTTCTTCTTATAGTACCTTCTGAAGTATGTACTAAATAAGATCTCTGTTGATTATCATCTCTCTAGATGATTACTCCTTCTTTGCCTTGGTCTCATACCCATAACTTTTCTCCTTCCATCAACTTGGTAGATTCTTGGCATGATATCTCCTGTTATAGTTATAAGCTTAAATGAAAACAGAAAGTGCTGGAAGTACTCAGCAGGTCTGGCAGCATCTGTAGACAGAGAAACAGAGTTAACATTTCAAGTCTGTGACCCTTCATCAGAACACAGACCTGAAACGTTAACTCTACTTCTCTCTCCACAGATGCTGTCAGACCTGCTGAGTATTTCCAGCAATTTCAGTTTTTATTTCAGATTTCCAGCATCCGCAGTATTTTTCTTTTATTATAGTTAGTAAGCTTGTTGTTTTCGATAAGACATTTCTCTGTCTTGAACTTTCTGATAATCCTGGACTTCTAGCCCTGGAAGCAATCTTTTGGGTAGGATGGGAAGTTGTGTTTTGATCTTCTTTCCCATCAACAATTCTGATGGTGCTAATCCACATTACAATGGAGGAGATGTGTAGTTTCGGAGTGCTGTTTGAAAATCTTCATTCCTCTTTAACAGTGTTTTGATAGTTCTGACTCCTCTTTCAGCTTCGCCATTAGATTGAGGGGGATCTCGTAAGATGTACAAATCCACAGTTTTCTGCAAAGTGCATGAAGTAGTCGTTTGTAAATTGTGGACCATTATCAGAAACAATGTGGTTAGGAATGCCACATATTGCAAAGATCTCCGTTAAAACTCGAATGACTGTCTCAGTAGTTGTTGTGTACAAACATTTGACTTTGATCCACCTGGAAAAAAAATCAATAACAATCAGGTAGGAGTTCCCATTAAACATGCAGAGATTCATCCCCAGATGTTCCCATGGCCTTGTTGGAAATTAGGTCGATATAAGGGGTATCCTCTGGTCTTGTCTGTGCACTGCGCATACCTGGCAATTAGAAATCATTTATTTTCTATCTCTCGATATTCTTCACCACCACACGGATGACTGAGCCCGTGCTCTGCATTTCATGATACCCATGTGGCCCTGATGTATTTTCTCCAAGATGTCTATGCGGAGTGAGACCGGCGTCACCAGCCTCTTGTCATGTACCGGCAAATTATCCACAATAGTAAAGTGCTTTCTGTACTTAGCGAAGATTTTCCTTACCGTGCTACTGGGACACTGCCGTGGTCAACCTTGCGTTCAATACTGGTGGATATGTATGCATCCTCATCTTGCATCTGAGCATGACAAATTTCTTGGAGCTTTTTTGAGCTTGCCAACCATTGTGATGCAGTGAACGGAGAATATGACTCAATCTCATTAATGAAGTTAACATCCTGTTGTGCAGGATGGTCAACAGTAACTCTGAACAATGCATCTGTTTCCAATGTCCTGATAAGATTAAGGTCTATACATGCGCTTCTACTTAGAAAAGAAAATTCTTGATTCATTAGAACATACATTGCTACATTTTACATTGCTTTCATCAGAATTGGCAGCGGATTTAAACTATGGCGATCCGCATATGCGGGCTACACTTCGTGGAGCCACCGCAATATTCAGCGCGGGTGGTTCATTTAAATGGTTAGGGCTGAATGCCCACCCTGATGACATGGAGGGGGTGGGCGGTCCATCCCCAGCAATTGCGTCAGCAGCTTTTGCGCATGTCCTGATGCCATTTTTAAAGGCCTTTGAGCCCTTCCATTTAACTTAAATATTTAAAGAGAGATGTTGCAGAAATTTTAAAACATTTAATTTACTCCTCTCCCACCCTCTCTCCCCGCCAATAATTTTTTAAAATTCATCCATCAGATGTGGGCGTCGGTGGCTAGGCCACCATTTACTGCCCATCCCTAATTGCCCTTGAGAAAGTGGTGGTGAGCTGCCTTCTTGAACCGCTGCAGTCCATGTGAGGTAGGTACACCCACAGTGCTGTTAGGAACTGAGTTCCAGGATTTTGACCCAGCGACAGTGAAGGAACGGCGATATAGTTCCAATGCAAGATGGTGTGTGACTTGGAGGGGAACTTGCAGGTGGTGGTGTTCCCATGCATTTGCTGCCCTTGTCCTTCTAGTTGGTAGAGGTTGAGGGTTTGGAAGGTGCTGTCTTAGGAGCCTTGGTGCATTGCTGCAGTGCATCTTGTAGATGTTACACACTGCTGCCACTGTGCGTCAGTGGTGCAGGGAGTGAATGTTTGTGGATGGGGTGCCAATCAAGAGATCTGCTTTGGCCTGGATGGTGTCGAGCTTCTTGAGTGTTGTTGGAGATTAGATTAGATTAGAGATACAGCACTGAAACAGGCCCTTCGGCCCACCGGGTCTGTGCCGAACATCAACCAGCCATTTTATACTAATCCTACACTAATCCCATATTCCCAACAAACATCCCCACCTGTCCCTATATTTCCCTACCACCTACCTATACTAGTGACAATTTATAATGGCCAATTTACCTATCAACCTGCAAGTCTTTTGGCTTGTGGGAGGAAACCGGAGCACCCGGAGAAAACCCACGCAGACACAGGGAGACCTTGCAAACTCCACACAGGCAGTACCCGGAATCGAACCCGGGTCCCTGGAGCTGTGAGGCTGCGATGCTAACCACTGCGCCACTGTGCCGCCCCAGATGCATCGTTCCAGGCAAGTGGAGAGTATTACATCACACTCCTGATTTGTGCCTTGTAGATGGTGGTCAGGCTTTGGGGAGTCAGGAGATGAGTTACTCGCCACAGGATTCCAAGCCTCTGACCTGCTCTTGTAGCCACGGTATTTATATGGTTACTGTAGTTCAGTTTCTGGTCAATGGTAACGCCTACGAAGTTGATCGTGGGGGATTCGGTGATGGTAATGCCAATGAATGTCAAGGTGTGATGGTTAGATTCTGTCTTGTTGGAGAGGGTCATTGCCTGGCACTTGCGTGACACGAATGTTACTTGCCATTTATCAACCCAAGCCTGGCTATTGTCCAGGTCTTTCTGCATTTCTACACAAACTGCTTCAGTATCTGAGGAGTCGCGAATGGTGCTGAACATTGTGATTGACTTTCTTTCCCTCCCTTGAACCTTAATAATAAATGACCACAACAGAAACATGGTTGTTAATGTTAAAAACAAGGAAGTAGGGTTCATTTACACACTCTTAAACTCAGGAAGGGTTTTAACTTCACCACACGCTTACAAACATTCAGGGAAATGTTAAAGACATAAAAAGGCAAGGACATGTACTAAATAGAAAGTTATCTTAACTACGAGCTAACATGGATTTCAGTTAAAACTAGAGTCCTTTCAAAATATCCAAAAAGTCCAAAATGGAGATCGCCGACTGGAATTGCTGGATAGAGGAAGGAGTCGCTGAGAATACCTCCCTTCTCTGACAATTTCTTCTTCTTCTGGCATTCTCAGAAACTAATGGAGGCAGCTAAAGTGCTGAAGTCATCTTCTTTTAGACGGAGGGGAAACTGGTAGAAATCAGACTTTCCTGCTCTTTTTGCAGCTTGTCTTCTTGTTGATTTTTCTTGCTGGATTTTTCAAAGTGTGACTTCTTTTTAATTTTCTTATTGAAAAGGCCTAGAGGGCCATCAATGCAGCTTGAAGGCAGTTCTGCTTCTCGTAGGGAGGTCTCAGGAAGAAGTCTGCAGCCGCAGACAGCTGGGCCAAATCTGCCCAAAAAGCAGCTGTGGAATGAAGACAGGTTGTACCCTAAAACTGTTACAGTTTCAAGTCCAGGCAGGTTGGATAGGGGTTTCCTGGACAAGCTGTATCACATGATCTCCCTCCTCCATTTTAACAAGTGGAACACAGCTAAAACTTAACTTGCTGTATAAAATGGTGGTTGACATTCATACCCAAATGCACAAAACACAATTTACAAGGGGGTTTTCATCTATTCGCAACACCTTTATCCCTCGGGAAAAAAATGAATTCTACTCCATTTTTTTTTACATGTTTTTCATTAAAAAGAAAAAAAGAATTAAAAAGGTATTCATTCACTCATTCACACCTAAAGGTTGGCTGAAGTGTGGGGCAAACGTTTAGTAATCAATACAGCACTGTGTGGATTCCCCAAGCTGCAGAACATTAGTGTCTAATACAGTGGAATGATTTCTGCAAGGCAATTCAATGTCTTCAATTTTTGTTCTGATTGCTTGACACTATTCTGATAAAATTCAGGTAGGTCTGTGCTCTTTTTGTGGCCGCATGTACAAGCAGATTCGCCAAGCCAGATGTGCTCATTGATAGATTCAGATCCATCTCCATCCCAGTTAGGAACAGAAGATGAGCAGACTGTTGGTGAATGTGCTCCTGTTCCAGATACTCTCTTTTTGTAAGAGTTCCCTGAGTCCTCTTGAAGCACACCTCTAATTACAGATATTGCTTCACTGGATAGCAAGTCAGGATCACCTGGGGAAAGCCTTGATAGTGTTATCTTTGTAGGAGTGTTTTCACATGTCTCCGGAAAATTATGGACGATGGATATTGGTTCCACTTTCTGACTGATCATTAATGTTGTATTTGCTGTATGAGCGCTTGTTTGATAACTGGTCAGATGCATACCTTGGACTGTAGACCCATGCGCTGCAGGGGAATAGCAGACTGTATGGGTCTATCCGGCTTCGGGACCAGAACAACAAGGGAGCTCCAACTACTTTGGCCAGGCTCAACTACATCCTTATCCAGCATGTACTGGATTTCACGTCTAACCTGAGCTAGTTTGTCAGGGCTCAGCCAGCAGGGGTCCCGCCTGACTGGTAGCGTGTCTCCCACATCCACATCATGGACTGCTAAGGTGGTACACCCTGGCTGATCTTTACAGATCACTATGAATTTTTTTGGTAGGGTGG
This sequence comes from Heterodontus francisci, assembly GCF_036365525.1. Taxonomy (NCBI): domain Eukaryota; kingdom Metazoa; phylum Chordata; class Chondrichthyes; order Heterodontiformes; family Heterodontidae; genus Heterodontus; species Heterodontus francisci. The sequence goes on along the minus strand of NC_090381.1, from coordinate 57,257,647 downwards.
ACACATCCTCCTGCTGCTTTTGTATTAGGTGTGTCAGCTGGGTAGTTAAGTCTTTTAAGACTGCTATGTTTGCTAGTCTGGTAGCTGGGGGTTCAACTCCTCCTCAACTGACTCCTTCTGGTTGCCCTCAGGTATTTCCACCTTCTGGCAAACACTCATCAGTTGACTGGGCTTGGTTTTGGGTTGTGGTCCCACACAGTCCATCAAAATTCGGTCAAAGGGTTTGCCAAATGCCTGAATGGGTTTAGAAATCATAGAAATCATAGAAGGTTTAAGGCACAGAAAGAGGTCACTTGGCCCATCATGTCTGTGACAGCCGAAAAACGATCCACCTGTTCTAATCCCATCTTCCAGCATTTGGTCTGCAGCCCTGCAGATTATGGCAATTGAGGTGCATATCCAGATTCCTTTTGAATGAGTTGAGGGTTTCTGCCTGAACTACCCTTTCAGGCAGTGAGTTCCAGACCCCCACCACCCTCTGGGTGAAAAAGGTTTCCTCATCTCCCCTCTAATTTTTCTACCAATCACTTTAAATCTATGCCCCCTCGTCACTGACCTCTCTGCTAAGTGACCCTTCACCTCCACTATATTCATGCCTCTCAAAATTTTGTACATTTCAATCAGACCTCGCCTCAGCCTTCTCTATTCCAAGGAGAACAACCCCAGCCTATGCAATCTTTCCTCATAGCTGCATTTCTCCAGTCCTGGAAACATCCTCGTAAATCTCCTCTGTACCCTCTCTAGTGCAATTACATCCTTTCTGTAGGGAGGTGACCAGAACTGCACACAGTGCTCAAGTTGTGGGCTAACCAATCAGTTATACAGTTCCAGCATAACCTCCCTTCTCTCATATTCTATACCTTGGCTAATAAAGGAAAGGATTCCATATGCCTTCGTAAACACCTTATCGACCTGTCCTGCTACCTTCAGGGATCTATACACATTCACTGCAAGGTCCCTCACTTCCACTACACTTCTCAGTATTTTCCCATTAATCATGTATTCCTTTGCCTTGTTTGACCTCCCCAAATGCATCACCTCACCTTCTCCAGGTTGAATTCCATTTGCCACTTTTCTGTCCATCTGACCAGACCATCAATATCTTCCTGTGGCCTACAGCTATCCTCCTCGCTATCTACCACAAGATCAATCTTTGTGTTATCTGCAAACTTCTTGATCATGCCCCCTACATTTACATCCAAATCATTAATATCATTGGGTTTGAGGGGAGCTGGTTTAACTGTGGCCTGGGGTTTTCCTGCAACCTGGCAAGCATGGCAGGTTTTGCAATATTTGGCCACATCGGACCAGAGGTGAGGCCAGAAAAAACGTTTACTTTCCCAGACATTAACCCTTTCAAACCCTTATACCATAAAAGGTTCATGTCTGAACCTCCCTCAGGTGCAAATATTGAAGGGGCCCTTAAGGCATCAGGCTTATTACCACTCTCCAAAGATACAATGGCATCTGTACCACTCCTTTCAGGCCATTGATGTTGGACACACTGAGCCCCACCTAGGTCTTGGGAGCTCTGTGAATGTATCCTGTTCAAAGCACCTACGGCCACATGGTGAGTTGCGACTCTTGAAACCATCAAATGTCCTTAGAAGGCCAGTATTTAGATAAACTAAGGCAATAGTGAACCAATGAATGTTGAATTGATTTCTTTTTTCAATTAAAATGATTCTATAAAATGCAATGATAATTTAATTAATAGAAGTTCATTTAACGAAAACCCTCTGAAAGAACAGTGTTTTGAGAAATGTTATGACCAGGTGAGAAAGAGGTCTAGGGCTCCCCTTCAGCCTTCACCTGATCTTACTGTAACAGGGTTTAATTTTCAACACACCATGTTTTTAGCTCTTCCTTGGTGAATCCTTGTTCACCACTTTCCAATTATAAGACAAAGAAACCAGCACAAACAGGCTTTCTTAGGTTTAAAGAAGATACGTTGAAACTTATTAAACTGAAACTTAAACTCTGATTTGGTTAACATCTACGGATACACGCCATGCCCCACGCTAGCATGCATACGCGATACACACATACAAATAGAGACAGAAAAATTAAGTGGAAAGGTTTGAGGCAATATCTGAAGAGTTGTTGTGGTTCTTTGAGCTCACTGTAGAGTCCTTAATTGTAGGTAGATCTTGCTTTTCATTGGGGCCCAGTATTCTTCTTAAACGTTGTTAGCTGTAGGAGCCTTTGCTCTCTTGGGGTTTATTTATTTATATTTAGAGATACAGCACTGAAACAGGCCCTTAGGCCCAGCAAGTCTGTGCCAACCAACAACCACCCATTTATACTATTCCTACATTAACCCCATATTCCCTACCACATCCCCAACATTCTCCTACCACCTACCTACACTAGGAGCACTTTACATTGGCCAATTTACCTATCAACCTGCAAGTCTTTGGCTGTGGGAGAAAACCGGAGCACCCAGCAGAAACCCATGCGGTCACGGGGAGAACTTGCAAACTCCATACAGGCAGTACCCAGAACTGAACCCGGGTCGCTGGAGCTAGGAGGCTGCGGTGCTAACCACTGTGTGGATTCAGAGGTTTGTGAGAAAGAGATGGGAGCAGACAGGAGAGAGATCTTCTCAGTTCAGGAGCAAACAGCCTTCTGACCAAACTGTTTGTATAAATTCAAAAAATTCAGGTTGCCCAGCAGGTTAGTCATGTGACTAGCTGGTTTGACCATGTCCGTTTTTGTATTTGGCCATCTTAGCAGCCAACCTGGAGTGTGATCTCCCCTGCCTTCAATGTCTGGTGATCAAACGTCCATCGTGGGTTGAATGTGTTAGGAAATGCCTGCTTTATCCTTCCAAACACTGTCTGTTAATATGCGAATGTATTTTCCAGCCATGGCTGATTTGTTTAACAGGTCCTTTCTTAACTCCAGTAACAGTTTAAAATCAATGTTCATGACAAAATTAATGTGCCTCATTCTCGGCAGGTGGGGGCCTAGCATGACAGAATGCAGTTATCTCTATATGTGAAGCTCTGTTATGTTTCATATGCATGAACTGTAAACAAACTGACTAGAATGTCAAATTACTTTGGCAGAATTTCACCTAAAAGTGAAAATAAATGAAAAGAAAGCCACTATGTTTTCACATTCGTGTTTGATTGCTCAGTGATTGATTGCTCTGTGTTGTGTTTGTAAGACTGCTCACTGTGTTGTCTTTCAACCCTGAGGAGGTGTGGTTCCAAAAGTGAAACTGAGACAAATCCGGCAGCCATCTGAATAAAGCCTACACAGACAGAAATCATGTGTCTATGCTTGGGGTATGAAACAGAATATCTGGCGATGAGTATGGTGAGGAATTTAAATTTACCAGCCCCAGCACCTTTCCTATCATCTCTGAGAGATCCTCCCATTCCGTGGGACAGATTGATTTCTGGGTTTGAAACCTACTTATTCATTACGCATATGGATGGTATGAATGTAGCAGCGACCCGCAAGAAAACTATACTTGTGCATTACCTCAGAGCAGAGGGCCAGCGTATAACTTAGCAGCTTTTTAAAAATTCATTCATGGCATGTGGGCGTCGCTGGCCAGGCCAGCATTTATTGCCCATCCCTAATTGACCTTGAGAAGGTGGTGATGAGCTGCCTTCTTGAACCGCTGCAGTCCATGGGAGGTAGGTACACCCACAATGCTGTTAGGAGGGGAGTTCCAGGATTTTGACCCAGCAACAGTGAAGGAACGGCGATATAGTTCCAAGTCAGAATGGTGTGTGACTTGGAGGGGAACTTGCAGGTAGTGGTGTTCCCATGCATTTGCTGCCCTTGTCCTTCTAGTTGGTAGAGGTTGCGGGTTTGGAAGGTGCTGTCTAAGGAGCCTTGGTGTGTTGCTACAGTGCATCTTGTAGATGATACACACTGCTGCCACTGTGCTTCGGTGGTGGAGGAAGTGAGTGCTAGTGGATGGGGTGCCAATCAAGCGGCCTGCATTGTCCTGGATGGTGTCGAGCTTTTTGAGTGTTGTTGGAGCTGCATCCAAACAGGCAAGTGGAGAGTATTCCATCACACTCCTGACTTGTACCTTGTGGATGGTGGACAGGCTTTGGGGAGTCAGGAAATGAGTTACTTGCCACAGGATTCTGAGCCTCTGACCTGCTCTTGTAGCCACGGTATTTATATGGCTACTCCAGTTCAGTTTCTGGTCAATGGTAGCCCCTACAATGTTGATAGTGAGGGATTCAGCGATGGTAATGTCATTGAATGTCAAGGAGAGATGATTACATTCCCTCTTGTTGGAGATGGTCATTGCCTGGCACTTGTGTGGCACAAATGATACTTTGCCACTTATCAGCCCAAGCTTGGCTATTGTCCAGGTCTTGCTGCATTTCAACACGAACTGCTTCAGTATCTGAGGAGTCGCGAATGGTGCTGAACATCGTGATTGACTTTCTTTCCCTCCCTTGAACCTTAATAATAAATGACCACAACAAAAACATGGTCGTTAATGTTAAAAACAAGGAAGTAGGGTTCATTTACACACTCTTAAACTCAGGAAGGGTTTTAACTTCACCATACGCTTACAAACATTCAGGGAAATGTTAAAGACATAAAAAGGCAAGGACATATACTAAATAGAAAGTTATCTTAATGACTAGTTAACATGGATTTCAGTTAAAACTAGAGTCCTTTCAAAATATCCAAAAAGTCCAAAATGGAGATCGCCGACTGGAATTACTGGGTAGGGGAAGGAGTCACTGAGAATACCTCTCTTCTCTGACAATTTCTTCTTCTTCTGGCATTCTCAGAAACTAATGGTGGCAGCTAAAGTGCTGAAGTCATCTTCTTTTAGACGGAGGGGAAACTGGTAGAAATCAGACTTTCCTGCTCTTTTTGCAGCTTGTCTTCTTGTTGACTTTTCTTGCTGGATTTTTCAAAGTGTGACTTCTTTTTAATTTTCTTATTGAAAAGGCCTAGAGGGGCATCAATGCAGCTTGAAGGCAGTTCTGCTTCTCGTAGGGAGGCCTCAGGGAGAAGTCTGCAGCCGCAGGCAGCTGGGCCAAACCTGCCCAAAAGGTGAAGACAGGTTGTACCCTAAAACTGTTACAGTTTCAAGTCCAGGCAGGTTGGATAGGGGTTTCCTGGACAAGCCGTATCACATGATCTCCCTCCTCCATTTTAAGGAAGTATCTGAGGAGTCACGAATGGTGCTGAACATTGTGCAATCATCAGCGAACATCCCCACTTCTGACCTAATGATTGAAGGAAGGTCATTGATGAAGCAGCTGAAGATGATTGGGCCAAGAATACTACCCTAAGGAACTCCTGCAGTGATGTCCTGGAGCTCAGATGATTGACCTCCAACAATCACAACCATCTTCCTTTGTGTTAGGTATGACTCCAACCAGTGGAGAGTTTTCCCCCTGATTCCCATTGACTTCAGTTTTGCTAGGGCTCCTTGATGCCATGCTCGGTCAAATTCTGCCTTGATGTCAAGGGCAGTCACTCTCACGTCACTTCTTGAGTTCAGCTCTTTTGTCCATGTTTGAACCAAGGCTGTAATGAGGTCAGGAGCTGAGTGGCCCTGATGGAACCCAAACTGAGCAGGTTATTGCTAAGCAAGTGCTGCTTGATGGCACTGTTGATGACACCTTCCATCACTTTACTGATGATTGAGAGTAGACCGATGGGGTGGTAATTGGTCGGGTTGGACTTGTCCTGCTTTTTTTGTACAGGATATAGCTGGGCAATTTTTCACAGTGCCGGGTAGATGCCAGTGTTGTAGCTGTACTGGAACAGTTTGGCTGGGGATGCAGCATGTTCCAGAGCACAGGTCTTCAGTACTATTGCCAGAACCCATAGCCTTTGCAGTAACCAGTGCCTTCAGTCGTTTCTTGATATCACGCAGAGTGAATCTAAGTGGTTGTAGTCTGGCATCTGTGATGCTGAGGACATCAGGAGGAAGCCCAGATGGGTCATCAACTCGGTACTTCTGGTTGAAGATTGTTTGAAATATTTCTGCCTTATCTGTCGCACTGATATGCTGGGCTCCCCCATCATTGAGGATGGTGATATTTGTGGACCCACCTCCTCCAGTTAGTTGTTTAATTGTCCACCACCATTCACGGCTGGATGGCAGGACTGCAGAGCTTAGATCTGATCTGTTGGTTATGGGATTTCTTAGCTCTGTCTATCGCATGCTGCTTACGCAGTCCTCTGTTGTAGCTTCACCAGGTTGACACCTCATTTTGAGGTATGCCTGGTGCTGCTCCTGGCATGCCCTCTTCATTGAACCAGAGTTGGTCTCCTGGCTTGATGGTGATGGTAGAGTGGGGGACATGCTGGGCCATGAGGTCACAGATTGTGGTTGAGTACAATTCTGCTGCTGCTGATGGCCCACAGTGCCTCATGGATGCCTAGTTTTGCATTGCTAGATCTGTTCGAAATCTATCCCATTTAGCACGGTGATAGTGCCACACAACGTGATGTTCGGTATCCTCAATGTGAAGATGGGACTTCGTCTCCCCAGGAATTGTGCGGTGGTCACTCTTACCAATTCTGTCATGGACAGAAGCATCTGCGGCAGGCAGATTGGTGAGGACGAGGTCAAGTATGTTTTCCCCTCACTACTTGCCGCAAACCCAGTCTAGCAGCTATGTCCTTTAGGACTCAGCCGGCAGTGGTGCGACCGAGCCACTCTTGGTGATGGACATTGAAGTTCGCCACCCAGAGTACATTCTGCACCCTTGCCACCTTCAGTGCTTCCTCCAAGTGGTGTTCAACATGGAGGAGTACTGACTCATCAACTGAGGGAGGGTGGTCAGTGGTAATCAGCAGGAGGTTTCCTTGCCCATGTTTGGCCTGATGCCATGAGACTTCATGGGGTCCAGAGTCAATGTTGAGGACTCCCAGGGCAACTCCCTCCCTACTGTATATCACTGTCCTGCCAGTGGGACAGGACATACCTGGGGATAGTGATGGCAGTGTCTGGGACATTGTAAGTATGACTATTTCAGGCTGATGCTTGACTAGTCTGTGGGACAGCTCTCCCAACTTTGGCACAAGCCCCCAGATGATAATAAGGAGGACTTTTGAAGGGTTTGCTATAGTCATTTCCAGTGCCTCGGTGGATGCCGGGTGGTCCATCCTGTTTCATTCGTTTTTTTATTGACTTTGTAGCGGTTAGATACAACTGAGTGGCTTGTTAGGCCATTTCAGAAGGCATGTAAGAGTCAGCCACATTGCTGTGGGTCTGGAGTCACATGTAGGCCTGACCAGGTAATGACAGCAGACTTCTTTCCCGAAAGGACATTAGTGAACCAGATGACTTTTTACAATAATCGACAATGGTTTCATTGCCATCATTAGACTAGCTTTTTATTTCCAGATTTTTTATTAATTGAATTCAAATTCTACCTTCTGCTGTGGTGGAATTCGAACCCATGTCCCCTCTGGGTTATTAGTTCAGTGACAATACCACTACGCCACTGCCTCCCCTAATGGATGGCATATCTACTTTCGATAAGGTGGTATGTGCTCTCGAGAAATACTTTGGCCTGAAGAAAAGTGTGATGATCGAATGATACACATTCCATCAGAGATGCCAGGAAAATGGTGAGCCCATAAAACAATATGTGGCAATGATGTGTCGGTTGGCTTCTACATGCAAATTTGGCACATTAACTAATGAACTAATTCGTAACCAACTAATTGAAAAAACATCAATCCCATGAATTAGGGAATACCTACTCATGGAAGATCATGATTTGACTTTGGAAAAGGCCACGATCTTGTCCATCCAAATCAAATCCTCCATGTTATATTCACAGATATTACACAAAAATACACCCTCAGGCTCAGGGTCGCAGACACAGCTTGCCCTATCAGCTCAAGTGCAAGGGTTACAGACAGAGACCTCAGCAGACTCATCAACACTTGCCCTATCACGGTCAGGCACCCTCAAAATTGTACCCAAATTGTGGGGGTACCCATGAATTCTAATCACCATGTCAGGCATGAGGGAGATAGTGCAATTCATGCTCAAAGATGAATCACTTAGCAAAGGTATGCAGGTCATTGAAGAAGAAGACTTTGTCAGTTCGACACATGGAGGAACCTATTCCTGAGAGCAAAATATGCTATGTGTATACTATGGCAGACAGTAAAGTGCCCATCCCATGGACAGGGGTCACTTCAAGGATTGCACAGTCATGATCACAGGCATTTCAGTATCGCCCCTCATTTACGTGGGTGTTAAAGTATCCATATTGAGCGAAGACTTCTATCATCCTTATTTTTCGCAACTTTCTCTCTTGCGACAGATACTTTTCAAGCTTATGATGACTCGATTATCCCAGTCTTTGGAATGATCATAGTTCTAGTGCATTACAAAAATGTCAGTCTAAACAAGTTCGCATTCGATGTGGCCAAAGGTAGGAGCCTTATTTGGGTAGACCTGATCAATAAGCATGGCTTCAAACTTGCAGACCCCACTGGAGCACATATTAATGTGATTGATGATACAGACTATGCACAACAGTACCCTTCCTTATTTAGTGGATTTGGGGAGATTAAGGGATACAGTCATGCTCCTCACGTTGACACGTCAATTCCGCCTGTTTCACAAAATTTGAGATGGTTGCCATTCGCAATCCATGCCGAAGTGTCACGGGAGCGGAAACGACTGGAAGCAGACAGTATCATTGAGCGGATCAACTCATCCCCATGGATATTGAACCCAGTCATTGTGCGAAGCAAAAATGGAGAACTTAGACTATGTGTTGACCTTAAGTTGGTCAACCAAACAATTATTCTGGACAAGTACCCACTCCCTACTATCCAAGAACTATCGGCATCATTTCATAACTCCACAGTCTTCACAAAGCTCAACATGCAGCACAGCTATCTTCAGATGCCAGTAGTGGAATGAAGCCAACATCTTACAGCCTTTGTTACACTTGACAGCATGATGCAGTACTGCAGATGCCCTATGGACTAAGTTCATCACCTGGCACATTGCAGAAGATTGTCTCTTCAGTCTTGCCAGACATTGAGGGGACACTCAAACTTCTCGACGATGTAGTTGTCCATGGAAGGGCCAAAGCAGAACACGATCATTGATTATCTGCTGCACTCACTCAACTCGCACAATGCAATTTGATACTCAACAAGGACAAATGCACATTTGCAGCATCCAAGATTGACTTTCTTGGGTACAAAGTGACAGTGGCTGGAGTAAAGCCTACATATGACAACATCAAAGCCACTCAAAGAACAAAGAACAAAGAAAATTACAGCACAGGAACAGCCCTTCGGCCCTCCAAGCCTGCGCCGATCCAAATCCTCTATCTAATCCTGTCACCTATTTTCTAAGGGTCTGTATCTCTTTACTTCCTGCCCATTCATGTATCTGTCTAGATACATCTTAAAAGACGCTATCGTGCCCACGTCCACCACCTCCGCTGGCAATGCGTTCCAGGCACCCACCACCCTCTGCGTAAAGAACTTTCCACGCATATCCCCCCTAAACTTTTCCCCTTTCACTTTGAACTCGTGTCCCCTTGTAATTGAATCCCCCACTCTGGGAAAAAGCTTCTTGCTATCCACCCTGTCTATACCTCTCATGATTTTGTACACCTCAATCAGGTCCCCCCTCAACCTCCGTCTTTCTAATGAAAATAATCCTAATCTACTCAACCTCTCTTCATAGCTAGCACCCTCCATACCAGGCAACATCCTGGTGAACCTCCTCTGCACCCTCTCCAAAGCATCCACATCCTTTTGGTAATGTGGCGACCAGAACTGCACGCAGTATTCCAAATGTGGCCGAACCAAAGTCCTATACAACTGTAACATGACCTGCCAACTCTTGTACTCAATACCCCTTCCGATGAAGGAAAGCATGCCGTATGCCTTCTTGACCACTCTATTGACCTGCGTTGCCACCTTCAGGGAACAATGGACCTGAACACCCAAATCTCTCTGTACATCAATTTTCCCCAGGACTTTTCCATTTACTGTATAGTTCACTCTTGAATTGGATCTTCCAAAATGCATCACCTCGCATTTGCCCTGATTGAACTTCATCTGCCATTTCTCTGCCCAACTCTCCAGTCTATCTATATTCTGCTGTATTCTCTGACAGTCCCCTTCACTATCTGCTACTCCACCAATCTTAGTGTCATCTGCAAACTTGCTAATCAGACCACCTATACTTTCCTCCAAATCATTTATGTATATCACAAACAACAGTGGTCCCAGCACGGATCCCTGTGGAACACCACTGGTCACACATCTCCATTTTGAGAAACTCCCTTCCACTGCTACTCTCTGTCTCCTGTTGCCCAGCCAGTTCTTTATCCACCTAGCTAGTTCACCTTGGACCCCATGCGCCTTCACTTTCTCCATCAGCCTACCATGGGGAACCTTATCAAACGCCTTACTGAAGTCCATGTATACGACATCTACAGCCCTTCCCTCATCAATCAACTTTGTCACTTCCTCAAAGAATTCTATTCAGTTGGTAAGACATGACCTTCCCTGCACAAAACCATGTTGCCTATCACTAATAAGCCCATTTTCTTCCAAATGGGAATAGATCCTATCCCTCAGTATCTTCTCCAGCAGCTTCCCTACCACTGACATCAGGCTCACCGGTCTATAATTACCTGGATTATCCCTGCTACCCTTCTTAAACAAGGGGACAACATTAGCAATTCTCCAGTCCTCCGGGACCTCACCCATGTTTAAGGATGCTGCAAAGATATGTGTTAAGGCCCCAGCTGTTTCCTCTCTCGCTTCCCTCAGTAACCTGGGATAGATCCCATCCGGACCTGGGGACTTGTCCACCTTAATGCCTTTTAAAATACCCAACACTTCCTCCCTCCTTACACCGACTTGACCGAGAGTAATCAAACATCTGTCCCTAACCTCAACATCCGTCATGTCCCTCTCCTCGGTGAATACCGATGCAAAGTACTCGTTTAGAATCTCACCCATTTTCTCTGACTCCACGCATAACTTTCCTCCTTTGTCCTTGAGTGGGCCAATCCTTTCTCTAGTTACCCTCTTGCTCCTTATATATGAATAAAAGGCTTTGGGATTTTCCTTAACCCTGTTTGCTAAAGATATTTCATGACCCCTTTTAGCCCTCTTAATTCCTCGTTTCAGATTGCGCCTACAATCCAGATATTCTTTCAAAGCTTTGTCTTTCTTCAGCCGCCTAGACCTTATGTATGCTTCCTTTTTCCTCTTAGCTAGTCTCACAATTTCCCCTGTCATCCATGGTTCCCTCATCTTGCCATTTCTACCCCTCATTTTCACAGGAACATGTCTCTCCTGCACGCTAATCAACCTCTCTTTAAAAGCCTCCCACATATCAAATGTGGATTTACCTTGAAACAGCTGCTCCCAATTTACATTCCCCAGCTCCTGCCGAATTTTGGTATAGTTGGCCTTCCCCCAATTTAGCACTCTTCCTTTAGGACCACTCTCGTCTTTGTCCATGAGTATTCTAAAACTTACGGAATTGTGATCACTATTCCCAAAGTAGTCCCCTACTGAAACGTCAACCACCTGGCCCGGCTCATTCCCCAACACCAGGTCCAGTATGGCCGCTTCCCGAGTTGGACTATTTACATACTGCTCTAGAAAACCCTCCTGGATGCTCCTTACAAATTCTGCTCCATCTCGACCTCTAACACTAAGTGAATCCCAGTCAATGTTGGGAAAATTAAAATCTCCTATCACCACCACCCTGTTGCTCCTACATCTTTCCATAATCTGTTTACACATTTGTACCTCTATCTCATGCTCGCTGTTGTGAGGCCTGTAGTACAGCCCCAACATTGTTACCGCACCCTTCCTATTTCTGAGTTCTGCCCATATTGCCTCACAGCTCGAGTCCTCCATAGTGCCTTCCTTCAGCACAGCTGTGATATCCTCTTTGACCAGTAATGCAACTCCTCCACCCCTTTTACCTCCCTCTCTATCCCGCCTGAAGCATCGGTATCCTGGGATATTTAGTTGCCAATCATACCCTTCCCTTAACCAAGTCTCAGTAATAGCAATAACATCATACTCCCAGGTACTAATCCAAACCCTAAGTTCATCTGCCTTACCTACTACACTTCTTGCATTAAAACAAATACACCACAGACCACCAGTCCCTTTGCTTTCATCATCTGCTCCCTGCCTACTCTTTCCCTTAGTCATGCTGAATTCATTATCTAGTTCCTCACAGGCTTTAGTTACTACCTCCTTACTCTCCACTGACCTCATTTGGTTCCCATCCCCCTGCCAAATTAGTTTAAACCCTCCCCAATAGCGTTAGCAAAAGCACCCCCAAAGACATTGGTTCCAGTCCGGCCCAGGTGCAGACCGTCCAATTTGTAATAGTCCCACCTCCCCCAGAACCGGTCCCAATGTCCCAAAAATCTGAACCCCTCCCTCCTGCAACATCTCTCAAGCCACGCATTCATCCTGACTATTCTATCATTTCTACTCTGACTATCACGTGGCACTGGTAGCAATCCTGAGATTACTACCGCTGAGGTCCTACTTTTTAACTTGGCTCCTAACTCCCTAAATTCTGCTTGTAGGACCTCATCCCGTTTTTTACCTATATCATTGGTGCCTATGTGCACAACGACAACTGGCTGTTCACCCTCCCCCTTCAGAATGTTCTGCAGCCGATCTGAGACATCCCTGACCCGTGCACCTGGGAGGCAACATACCATTCGGGAGTCTCGTTTTCGACCACAGAACCTCCTATCTACTCCCCTTACTATCGAATCCCCTATGACTATAGCCCTTCCACTCTTTTTGCCGCCCTTCTGAACAGCAGAGCCAGCCACGGTGCCATGAACCTGGCTACTGCTGCCTTCCCCTGGTGAGCCATCTCCCTCAACAGTATCCAAAACGGTATACCTGTTGTGGAGGGAGATGACCGCAGGAGACACCTGCGCTGCCTTCCTGCTCTTTCTCTGCCTTTTGGTCACCCATTCCCTTTCTCCCTCAGCAATCCTAATTTGCGGTGTGACCAATTCGCTAAACGTGCTATCCACGACCTCCTCAGCATCGCGGATGCTCCAAAGTGAGTCCATCCGCAGCTCCAGAGCCGTCATGCGGTCTAACAAGAGCTGCAGCTGGACACACTTCCTGCACGTGAAGGAGTCAGGGACATCAGCCATGTCCCTGAGCTCCCACATTGAGCAAGAGGAGCATGTCACGGGTCTGAGATCTCCTGCCATTTTTAATCTTAAGCTTAAACTTAGTTAAATGAAAAAGGAACGAAAAGTTTTTAACCAATCACACAATAAAAAAAAAGAGAAATAGAAAAAGCCTTACCTTATCTGCACACCAGCGAGTCCTTTTTTTTTGGTTAGAGGAGGAGGGCGGGCGGGAGACACTACAGGTGTAGTGTCTTGGATTCAGAAACGGCCCAAATATATAGGGTTTTACTTACCCAGCAGCCCCCTGGTCTCCGCCGAAAACAAAAAGAAATTAAGTTTACTTTAAACTGACCTTCCCAGCTGCTCACTCGCTCGCACTCTCTGCTCCCGAAAAAGCTGCTGCAATGTGCTTCTGACTCCTTCTAATGTGAAAAAGTTGGCATTATTCCTCAACACTACCAAATTTTATCACAAATTTGTGCCCCAGTACACAGAGATTGCGGAGCTTCTTCGAAAGCTCTGCACAAAGATACACAATGGGAATGGACAATCACGCAGCATTAAAGGCAAAGAGAGCATCTCCGTCAGTCCTCGCACATTTCAACCCATATGCAGAAAGGTACGTCGCAACAACGGCCTCAGGAAATGCGATAGGAGCTGTACTCTCACAGTACATTTCAGGAAGTAAATGCCCCTTGTCAGAAACCGAATGCAAATACTCCACTGGAGAGCAGGAAGCATGAGCCTATATTTACGCTTGTGAATATTGGCACATGTGTCTCTATGGTAGGAAGTTCACCCTCCGCACCGATCAGCAAGCACTGACTACATCGTTAGCCATGTCAGGATCTACACATCTACAGATGGCCTGATCGCCTTCATCAGTACAACTTTGAGGTCAAATATCTTGCAGGTTCAGGCAACCGAGTAGCTGACGTGTTTAGCCGCACTACTATCACAGACAATGTTAGGGATAGCGAAGCGACATGGAACTTCGAGGACTACGTGGTCATGGTGATTTTGCACATGACTGCGATACTTGTGATGCAAGAGGAGTTGAAGGCAGAGTTGGCAGTAGACAGCATATTGCAGAAAGTAAGCCAGTACCTAAAAACTGACTTGCAAATTAGAGAACGAACTGGTCCCATACTACAGAGTGCGCAATGAGCTCGCATTGTTCAATGACAACCGTATTGAGTGGTTAACCTGAAAGTGCTACAGCAACGAGTATTGAATCTTGCCCATGAGGAACACCCAGGTGTCATTAATATGAAACAACGATCCTGTGAAGCAATCCAGTGGCCAGCAATAAATTTTTGCATAGAAGAGTTTATCAGAAACTGTGTAGCATGTACACTCAGTGAAAAATCTGCTAAACTGTGTCCCACACCTCTGCAAGCGACCCTAGCCAACAAAACCATGGCAACAACTCCAAGTAGATATTTTCAGAGCAGTACATGCCACCCCTAGCAATCAGTGTTTTATTTTTGTTCGTTGTTCATGATCTACATAGCAAGTGGCTGCAAATCACTACAGCAAATTCCATCACCACCACTTCAGTCATTGACATTCTAGATGAATTGCTTACAAAGTGAGGTTTGCTGGAGCTATCACTATGGACAATGAAATGCAGTTTGCTTGCACTCAGTTAACAGAGTTCCAAGCAAGCGAAGGAATTCACCACCATCTGGCATCACACCATAACCCACGATTGAATGGTGGTGTTGAACATGTCAACAGGGTGATTAAGGACGGTTTGAGAGCCAGAATGTTGGAGGGAAAAACATTTGAACAATCCATTTATATCATACTTCACACATATAGATCCACTCCAAGCTCTCTGACTGGAAAGATACTGGCTGATCTTATGATTGATCGCAAAATTCGCATGCCATAGACCATTCTTCAGCCATAACCATTATCCAATGCAAATGTCAGAGCGAAAGCAGAAAAAAGCACAAAGTGACAATGCAAAGAAAATGCATACTCTGATAAGCAAACACACGCAAGGAAGGTGAACACACACACACAGGAAACCACTATTCTTAGTCAGAGATTGGGTTTACATCAACCGTCCAAATCGCAACCACAAGCTCACATCGTCTCTATCATGACCTAAGCAGATCAAGTGGATGCTCAGTGCCAACACCAAATGGAACATGAAACACGTGTTTGTGAGCAAACCAGGAGATTTTGACGATGGTAACTACCAGGATATATTTCTTTTTCTGATTAGCGATCATGCTGTTGATCATCTGCCTCATCAAGATGATTGCACTCAATCACAACCACATCTTTTTTAATCTCGGCGCCATTATAGAAGACCTTTTGATTATTTATTAGAGGAACAAACGGACTCTAAGAAAAGACTCAATATCTACCTGTTCAATGTTTATGAAGGTTTAATTCAAAAAAAGATCCTTCGTCTACAAGAGGGAAAATATGTTGTGTTTGAATTCCCCGTGATTGAGTATTCTGTTCTCTAAGACTGCTCACTGTGTTGTCAGTCAACCCTGAGGAGCGTGGTTCCAAAAGTGAAACTAGGACAGATCCAGCAGCAATCTGAATAAAGCTTACACACACAGAAATCATGAGTCTAGTTTCTTCCTGTTTGTGGCATGAAACATAATAATTAGCAGCCTTCTGTTAAAATAAAATGCGGAAAATGGGCACAAGATCAATCCACATCTGCAAGAGAAAATTGGTTAATATTTGTGGTGATGAAAGATCCACTAAACTTGTAAGCTCTTTCAGATGTTCACTAACCTGTCTTCTATTTCCAGCACATTTTATTTTATTTTATTTGCTTCTCTGATGATAAATGAAGTTCTATTACCTTCAAGGGCTAAAATTCATTAAAGCCTGTTTTCAGGTGTGGGGATCACAATTTGCAATCTGCCCTTGCCTGTTCCCGTTGAGGTAGGCGGCATGCAAACTCGGTGCTAACTCCTTATTTGAATGATTGTGACATTGGTCTGAGCAGGGCCCATGCTGCTGACAGCCTACACATTCAGCAGGGGCAGAGCAGTGTGCATTGATAGCAAGTGGAGCAGCCAGCCTGCTCTTCTTAAAGACAGTCTGCCCTTCTTAAAGGGGAGCTGCACTCAGTGGAAGAGAGCTGCTGCTGGCTGCCTGTATTGATACTGGCTGCATGCAGGAGCTGCACAAATGAAGAACCAGGGAAGGCTCCTAGGCTCATGGATGCAACACTGGAGACCTTAGTGGTGGAGGTTGACAGGAGGATAGAGGTCATGTTTCCACAGAGGCACCCATAGGCCCTCAACGAACAACCCTCCAAAGATCAGTGCCTGGAGTCTAGCCCCAACACCTGGCAGCAGTGCTGCAAGATGATCAAAGACTTCATGCAGGTTGTCATGGGATAGTAAATGCATCTTGACATGACATCCCCTACCCACTGCATCACCAATCTGACATCCAGATACGCCACCTCAGCCTCACACAGATTCTAATGATGCCAGCCTCACACCCACCTCCAGCAGCTTCCATGTGCCTCCAGCTATTCAGGCACATCACCCAAACACAGTGCAACACAAGCGCTGACATCATTCCTTCTATCCTGCAGGACAGGTCATCCATAACTGCCAGGAGCAGAGCAGAACCGGTGGGGGACAGGGACATCTGCATCTGCTGATCCCTACCCAGGAGATGGTCATCTGCATCATGGGGCCATCTGTGACAGAGCTCATGATATTTGACGTCTCTGAGAGCATCGAGGATGATGATATGTTCCTGCCTTATGCCTCTTCTCAATCTTTCTCAATCATTTTCATTAATTTGTTATTGCGTGTTTCCAATGTCCAATTTCATCCCTATGGTATGAAAATAATTTTTTTGGATGGGAAATAGCAAATAAAGAAATGCAACATTTTTCCAGTAAAAATATGTAGTTTTGTAATAATAATTACAGGAGTTCTTTCATCCATCAGTAAGATTAAATGCTGATTAATCGCTAACGTCTTTACAAGAAATGTCATGTTTGGCGTTAGAAATTAGAAATATGCTCAAAATAAATGTATATTTAGTAGTCAGCCTGAAATAGATAAAGGAATAGGTTAGTGCTGTAAGTTTTGTTTTCCTGGAAACAGCTTAAGATTTTGTTTCTCTGGAAATGAATCAGTGGAATGATTATTCTAAGGTAATGTCAACTGTAGATATCCCAAAAAGTGGTCCAAGGTCAGATAAGGCCTCTGAAATAGTGGGAGAGCAACTGGGTAGATAAAATTAAAGGCGGTTTTCACCCCATACTTTAGACAAAGCACTCAACATTTTATTGGGTATTTCAAAATAAGGTAAATCTTTATAGGACAATAAGGCTTTGTCAATAAACCATACCTGTCAGCCCCTGATAAAGGGTATAAAGTGAGAGACTTTGGGAGGCCTCAGTGCAGTAGGCAGTGGAGAGATACTCCTAAGGGTAGATCCAAGCTAACACTCTTGGATGGTTTGAGAGTCATGAAGATGTGAGGTACTGAGAAGAAAGAAAGAAGAAAGAAAGGAGAAAAAAGAAAGAGCTGTTCTGCATGCCAGCCATCCTGCCTGACCTGGATTGGTACTCACAACCTGTCATGGTTTTATGTTTTTGCTGCGTAACTAGTGCGTTATATCCTGTCTTAAAATCTAATTGAACTCAACATACCCGGTATATTGGTTGCAGTCGATCCTGATTAAAATATCAACAAATTAGACAGATTAAAATTATTACATTGGATGCAGATTGTGATAAGGTCAGGATTCCTTAAACTCTAGATAAACGTAGCTAATTTTCAAATCTGAATTGCAATATCACACTCATGCAAGGGGAAATTGTGAACTATAAAATGAATTGATGAATTGAACTCAAAACATACACCTTGCGCTGCAAAACAAGATGGAGTAAGAGGTCAGGTGACCTCTCTTGTACTGTGAATGCACATGGTAACTGCTGGAACCCTGAATCAATCATGATGTCTGGTCACGTTTTGAAGAAAGTATTAGAAATGTAAATGGACCATTTAATGATAATGGCTACCCCTCTTCAACCAGTTAGGCTAACAATAACTTTTCAGACATGGAGACTCCAGACTCAAACTCAGGATAATGGGTGTGAAAAAACACCACTTTATCAAGATGACATAGAGATGAGCAAATCCATTGTCTAACAAAGGCCACACCATCAAGCACCATTTATGAAAACACAATGGGAGAGAAACTTTGGTCATCTGACAGAAATCAAGTCTCTGATAAGGAATTTTAATGACATAAATTTTCCGTGCAGAGAAATCCAGAAGCCAGAAGAAAGGGAAAGAGACCCATCCCAGCAAGAAGGACCCTGCCAGCATACCACCTTTAAACTACCTAGAGACAGAGACAAACAGTGATCTTTGAAAGTCCCTATCTGAGAAATAGCACAGGTCCTTTGCCATCGAACTGTGACTGAGATTTGACCAAAAAAAGTCTGCAACCAAAGCATCCATCCACCTGAAACTTTCCAAAGTTTGATATCAGTGAACCAGGAAAAGGAAAAATAGCCCTACTCTGTTTTTAAATCTTCCTCCCCAGGAATCAAACAAGGTTTCACAATGAACTCTTTCAAACTATCAGACCTAAATGCATGCTATTTTTTAATCTCTATCTTTTCTTGTGTGTGCGCATGTGTGTGTGCGTGTGAGTGGGTGAGGTTGCAAATATTTTCAGGTACTGTTTAAAAAAACATTTATCTTTCTTCTAAACCCATGAGAAAACCTGTCATTTCTCTGTTTATTGACCATTAAAATGCTCAAGGTTTAAAACAGAATTCTGATAAAAACACAGTGGGCTGAATTTTCGGCTCCGGCCATGAACTATGGTGTGGACCACTCGTCGTGGAGCTACCGTGATATTAAAAGTGGTGGCTCATTTAAATGGCCGGGGTGGACTGCCCCCCCTACCCCCGCTGATGACGTGGAGGGAGCAAGCGTTCCATCCCCAGCAATGGTGTCAAGTGCCATTGTGCAGGCGCCAACGCCATTTTAAAGGGCTTCGAGCCCTGCATGACAATTTAATAATTTAAGAAAAATCAGATTAAACCTTATTTAAAAACTTAAATGAATGTTTCTAGCCCTTCTGCCACCCCCCAATAATAAAACACTTAATTCCATGCCCCCTCACCCACAAAATACTTGCCTTGTCTACCTGACCTCCCTCCACCCCGCCAAAGTTCACAAACTTTTATCTTTAACCCTTCCCACAATCCCCTCCACCAATTATATTAGTTTGACCCTGCTCCCCTGTCCTGCACTGAAATAATTACCTGCTCCCCCCTCCACACCAGTGTCCCGCATCGGATCTCCAAAGGAGCGGGAGTGATGGCTACAATATCGGAGCGGGACGGACAGCACACATGGGTAAATATCTAATACATTTATTTTTAATAAATTTACATATTTAGATTGGCCTTCCATCGCCGAGCGGCGGGAGGGGCCACAATGAGGCCTTGCCACCAGCGGCAATATGGGCCGGGCCTTCCCGGTGTCGAGGCCCATAGAGGGCCTCTCCTGGAGACATTTTCCACCCCCCGATCCCCCTGCCATGACCCCCATGGGCTGGCTGTAAAATTCAGCCACTGTCTTTGGTCATTTGAAAGGTGGAAAGGGAAACCACCCCTAACATTTCTCACCTGTCCGTAACACCGGACATCATTCCACAGTTCAGTTTTTTAAAAAGATAGAAAATGTTTACAGAAGAGCTGGCGGCTAGACTCATCTACGTAAGTGTTGGTAGTGGATTATTTAGATTTAGCACACTATGCAATTAAACTGAATTATTTGGCAGCATTTTATGCTTGTATCAATATTTTATATTTAAATATTATGCTTCATCAGTAGAGCAAGTTATTTGTTATAGTCAGTTCTGCTCAGATACTGGAGTTTCCATGGCCTCTCCTCTGGGACTTTTATTGCAAATTTACAGTGCTCAGGCACTAAATTGTGTTATGTGTGATAAGCAGTAAATTGTGTTGTACGTGATAAGCAATAACTTTTATGTTACATGTAATAAGCAATGAATTGTGTTACACGTGATCAGCAGTGAATTATTACATGTGTAAAGCATGGGTTTTGTTGCAGGATATTGTGCTGCACCAGTCATTTGTCCCAGTTACTAGTGATTAAATACTGTACAACAAAAGAGAAGTTTGGTAGATTGGAGTTGTGTGATGGCATCAAATACATATTCATCTGAAGTCATTTTCTGTATCCCTGAGTATAGATTTGATAGTGCTTATTTTAAAGTTATTTAAGCATTTTACAACACTGTTCTTCTATACTAGATTTGTAGATATACACATTTCTCTCATCTGTCTAATGGAGCAACAGCTCAGGCAGTTAGAGATCTGGACCACTTAATTCTGCACTGTTACGACCAAGGCGTGAAGTGCACTGTTTATTCTAGTTCCACTTCTCCACAGGTCACAACATATAATTAAATTTTCCCACTTACTGATATGTTCTATTTTTCCCAGAATAAAACACACTAACCAGGTTTCTTTAATTAACAATAAAATTATCAGTTTATTATAAAACAATCTTTAACCAGTAATGAAGTAAAGCATAAATACACAGATTGAAATATTAAAGTTCCATTTTTACCTTAGCCCCTCACATTCACATGCATACACATACATCGGTTAACTTGATAATTAAAAGGGATTTTTGTTTAGAGCTCTGTTACAGACCAAAAAACACTTGGGCTGAATACTTGCTCAATCTTGAAGAAAACAGCAGATGAGATATGTTGTGTTCCAAAACTACATACAGTCTGGCCTCTGAGTACATGTAGGTGGGTCACTGGGATCTTTTAGAACAGTTCTTTTTAAGTTGAGAATTGATTTAGCAGGCTTTTCTTCAAAGACAGGAGACAAGATGAGTTGAGACGGTAGACTTCTCAGGGTCTTTTAGAGAGCTGGAAAGCTGAGCTGGGTTGTGGTCTTCTCTCCTTCCTTGGGAATTCTCTTCTCCTTCTGCAGACTTGACTCTTGAGGCATTCAGCAAGAAATTGGTCTCTTCCGCCGTGACACTTCTTCAGCAGCAGGAGCTAACTTTATTTCATTCCAAAAGGTAAACACTGACACTACAACCAAAATCCTGCGAGTTAGCTGCTCCTCCCAGGCTTGTCCTGTCAAGGTGCGTGACTGTCACTTCTCTACACATATTTATTTAGAGAGACAGCACTGAAATAGGTCTTTCGGGTCTGTGCGGACCAATAGCCACCCATTTATACCAATCCTACATTAATCCCATATTCCCTACCACATCCCCACCATTCTCCTACCACCGACCTACACTAGGGACAATTTACAATGGCTAATTTACCTATCAACCTGCAAGCCTTTGGCTGTGGGAGGAAACCGGAGCACCCGGCAGAAACCCACATGGTCACAGGGAGAACTTGCAAACTCCACACAGGCAGTATCCAGAACTGAACCCGTGTCGCTGGAGCTGTGAGGCTGCGCTGCTAACCACTGCTCCACTGTGTCACCCAGTTGCTAGAGTTTCTGTTCTATTTTTAACTTGAGTCATGTGACAACCAGTGAATGTTGTTGCCAAATCAGTTCTTTCAGTGTCCTCTTGATGACCCTCTTGAAACTAAAACTCTTCTTCAGTTTGACTATGAATTCCTTTAAAAAAATCTTTAACAAAAATCAGATGCACTTTCATAACAACACTGAACGTTTATGAATGCTTAGTACAGAATTTATTCTGGTGCCACTTGTACTAAAACTGATACAATACACAATTGTATTGGTTGGTTTTTAACTTGGTATTTTATCACATTCTGCGAAAGAAGTGGGAAAGGTTGGCTTTTTGGGCCCTGGGACCATCAGATTGCTGTTCTCCAACAGCCTTCTCTGTGGACTCATTACCCTGGCTGCAAACTAGCACAGACCAGCATACATTGCCAGTTTATCACCAGATTTAGCTTGACGATCTCAAGTAGTATTGCCTCTCCCTATCTGCAGCCACATCCTCCTCCTCCTTCTTCAGAGCAAGAAGCAGCTCAAAATCCTGTAGCTATTTTATTAACCACTGATAAACAGTTACTTAATCCATAAAATATTTTGAAAGTTTTCATAGTATTTATTGAGTTGGTTAATGTAAAGCCAACCAAAAGGTTTTGTTCAGAAATGAGCACAACACAGAAGTCCATTGATCCTGTACACAATAAAAAAGAGCATTGCTCATGTTTTGAACTTAGACCATCCAATCAGAAAAGAAAATCATTTTGCTGACTTCTCACAAATTTACTCAAACATTAAAGTGTTGTAGAGCATTGCTGCAATGCATCTTATGGATGGTACACACTGCTGCCACTGTGCGTCGGTGGTGGAGGGAGTGAATGTTTGTAGATGGGGTGCCAATCAAGCGGGCTGCTTTGTCCTGGATGATGTCGAGTTTCTTGAGTGTTGTTGGAGCTGCACCCATCCAGGCAAGTGGAGAGTATTCCATCACACTGCTGACTTGTGCCTTGTAGACAGTAGACAGGCTTTGGGGAGTCAGGAGGTGAGTTATTCGCTACAGGATTCCTAGCCTCTGACCTGTTCTTGTAGCTACTGTATTGATATGGCTGGTCCAGTTCAGTGTCTGGTCAAAGGTAACCCCTAGGATGTTGATAGTGGGATATTCAGCAATTGTAATGCCTTTGAATGTCAAAGTGAGATGGTTAGATGCTCTCTTGTTGGAGATGGTCATTGCCTGGCACTTGTGTGGCACGAATGCTATTTCGTAAGTTCCTGCATAAGACAAAAATCTGCAGTTCCAACACCATTATTCCAAACCCGAAAAGCAAAAGCATGCACAGAAATGAACTCAGCCATGATTTTAAATCCCTACTCACAATAAGAGTGCAGTAAGTAGGGGTTAAAATAGGGGCAGTATAATTGCCTCCCATTCTCGGTGTACTCCTCGCAACCTCCAATTTAAC
The DNA here is from genome assembly GCF_036365525.1 of Heterodontus francisci. NCBI lineage: Eukaryota > Metazoa > Chordata > Chondrichthyes > Heterodontiformes > Heterodontidae > Heterodontus > Heterodontus francisci. The sequence goes on along the minus strand of NC_090381.1, from coordinate 57,234,548 downwards.
TCCCAGGTTTCAGGAAACATATGAGGTGCCTGAACAATGCCCAAAATTTATAACAATATTCACAAAATCAGGCACAGCATAGATCCAAATTTCAGATATGCTTTACCATTAGGTGAGGTTCCCACCTCGAACATGCATTAGGAAAGTTACCCGTTGTATGTGTTCATGAAACTTGCAAAATCTGAAGCTTACTTCTCTGTGCAGGATTAGCTGGAACATTACAGAAAGGAACAGACCTGAACTGGCAGATAGCCCAGAAATACAAACCTTTGACTGCCTTTGAATAGGCCACATTGGAATTAATTAACTATAGGGGCACTAATATCCTGGCTGCAAGGTTTGCTAGTGTCACTCGGGAGGGTTTAAACTAGTGTGGCAGGGGAGTGGGAACCAGAGCAGTAGGACAGCTAGTGAAGCAAATGAGGAGGACACAGTAAATAAGGCCAGTAGGACTAAGAGGAAGAGCAGGCAGGGAGATGTTGCTGAGCACAGCGGGACTGGTGGTCTGAAGTGCATTTGTTTCAATGCGAGAAGTATAACAGGTAAGGCAGATGAACTTAGAGCTTGGATTAGTACTTGGAAATATGATGTTGTTGCTATTACAGAGACTTGGTTGAGGGAAGGACAGGATTGGCAGCTAAATGTTCCAGGCTTTAGAAGCTTCAGGCGGGATAGAGGGGGATGTAAAAGGGGTGGGGGAGTTGCATTACTGGTTAAGGAGAATATCACAGCTGTACTGCGGGAGGACACCTCAGAGGGGTCATGCAGCGAGGCAATATGGGTGGAGCTCAGGAATAGGAAGGGTGCAGTCACGATGTTGGGGGTTTACTACAGGCCTCCCAACAGCCAGCGGGAGGTAGAGGAGCAGATATGTAGACAGATTTTGGAAAGATGTAAAGGTAACAGGGTTATGGTGGTGGGTGATTTTAACTTCCCCTATATTGACTGGGACTCACTTAGTGCTAGGGGCTTGGATGGGGCAGAATTTGTAAGGAGCATCCAGGAGAGCTTCTTGAAACAGTATGTAGATAGTCCAACTAAGGAAGGGGCCGTACTGGACCTAGTATTGGGGAATGAGCCCGGCCAGGTGGTCGAAGTTTCAATGGGGGAGCATTTCAGGAGCAGTGACCATAATTCCATAAGTTTTAAGGTACTTGTGGATAAGGATAAGAGTAGTCCTCGGGTGAAGGTGCTAAATTGGGGGAAGGCTAATTATAACAATATTAGGCAGGAACTGAAGAATTTAGATTGGGGGCGGCTGTTTGAGGGTAAATCAACATCTGACATGTGGGAGTCTTTCAAACGTCAGCTGATTAGAATCCAGGACCAACATGTTCCTGTGAGGAAGAAAGACAAGTTTGGCAAGTTTCGGGAAGCTTGGATAGCGCTGGATATTGTGAGCCTAGTCAAAAAGAAAAAGGAAGCATTTGTAAGGGCTGGAAGGCTAGGAACGGATGAAGCACTTGAGGAATATAAAGACAGTAGGAAGGAACTTAAGCAAGGAGTCAGGAGGGCTAAAAGGGGTCATGAAAAGTCATTGGCAAACAGGATTAAGGAAAATCCCAAGACTTTTTATACGTATATAAAGAGCAAGAGGGTAACCAGGGAAAGGGCTGGCCCACTCAAGGACAGAGATGGGAATCTATGTGTGGAGCCAGAGGAAATGGGCGAGGTGCTAAATGAGTACTTTGCATCAGTATTCACCAAAGAGAAGGACTTGGTGGATGATGAGCCTAGGGAAGGGAGTGCAGATAGTCTCAGTCATCTCATTATCAAAAAGGAGGAAGTGTTGGGTGTCTTGTAAAGCATTAAGGTAGATAAGTCCCCAGGGCCTGATGGGATCTACCCTAGAATACTGAGGAGGCAAGGGAGGAAATTGCTGGGGCCTTGACAGAATTCTTTGCATCCTCATTGGCTACAGGTGAGGTCCCAGAGGACTGGAGAATAGCCAATGTTGTTCCTTTGTTTAAGAAGGGTGGCTAGGATAATACAGGAAATTATAGGCCGGTGAGCCTTACGTCAATGGTAGGGAAACTATGAGAGAGGATTATTCGCGACAGGATTTACTCCCATTTGGAAACAAACAAACTTATTAGCGAGAGACAGCATGGTTTTGTGAAGGGGAGGTCGTGTCTTACTAATTTGATTGAGTTTTTTGAGGAAGTGACGAAGGTGATTGATCAAGGAAGGGCAGTGGATGTTATCTATATGGACTTTAGTAAAGCCTTTGACAAGGTCCTGCATAGCAGACTGGTACAAAAGGTGAAGTCACACGGGATCAGAGGTGAGCTGGCAAGATGGATACAGAACTGGCTCGGTCACAGAAGACAGAGGGTATCAGTGGACGCGTGTTTTTCTGAATGGAGGTATGTGACTAGTGGTGTTCCGCAGGGATCAGTGCTGGGACCTTTGCTGTTTGTAGTATATATTAATGATTTGGAGGAAAATGTAGCTGGTCTGATTAGTAAGTTTGCGGACGACACAAAGGTTGGTGGAGTTGCGGATAATGATGAGGATTGTCAGAGGATACAGCAGGATATAGATCGGTTGGAGACTTGGGCGGAGAAATGGCAGATGGAGTTTAATTCGGACAAATGTGAAGTAATGCATTTTGGAAGATCTAATGCAGGTGGGAAGTATACAGTAAATGGCAGAACCCTTAGGAGTATTGACAGGCAGAGAGATCTGGGCATACAGGTCCACAGGTCACTGAAAGTGGCAACGTAGGTGGATAAGGTAGTCAAGAAGGCATACGGCATGCTTGCCTTCATCGGTCGGGGCATAGAGTATAAAAATTGGCAAGTCATGTTGCAGCTGTACAGAACCTTAGTTAGGCCACACTTAGAATATTGCATGCAATTCTGGTCGCCACACTACCAGAAGGACGTGGAGGCTTTGGAGAGGGTACAGAGGAGGTTTACCAGGATGTTGCCTGGTCTGGAGGGCATTAGCTATGAGGAGAGGTTGGAAAAACTCAGATTGTTTTCACTGGAACGACGGAGGTGGAGGGGTGACATGATAGAGGTTTACAAAGTTATGAGCGGCATGGACAGAGTGGATAGTCAGAAGCTTTTTCCCAGGGTGGAAGAGTCAGTTACTGGGGGACATAGGTTTAAGGTGCAAGGGGCAAAGTTTAGAGGGGATGTGGGAGGCAAGTTTTTTACACAGAGGGTGGTGAGTGCCTGGAACTTGCTGCCAGGGGAGGTGGTGGAAGCAGATACGATAGCGACGTTTAAGAGACATCTTGACAAATACATGAATAGGAAAGGAATAGAGGTATATGGGCCCCGGAAGTGCAGAAGGTGTTAGTTGAGGCAGGCATCAAGATCGGCGCAGTCTTGGAGGGACAAATGGCCTGTTCCTGTGCTGTACTGTTCTTTGTTCTTTGTTCTTTGTTCTATAGAAGCTTAGCAGAGAGTGAAACCATTCGCCTCCTAAGCTCAGGGTAAATGCCAAGCTGCTCTTCTTATGTCTTCTCCACTTTTTCATTCACTCACTCCCACATTCACTCACAACCATACAGTAGCACACACATTGCACATAGTGGGGTAGATCTTGACTTTTGGGCAGCCTATTGGCAGAGCAAAATCATATCACCAATGTTAATCGGGTAGCAAGGCTGATGATTCCATTCTGAGGCCATTATATCCCATTGACACCAGGCAAGGATACTCACGTTAGACCGGGGCATGTTACGACACAAGAACTATTTGAAGTTATCTCTTGCAGCCCACATTTTCATATATTCTTTATCTGTTTTTGTGGAACTGGCTTCCAGTGCTGCCACTAGCTCTCAGTAAGTCAGCATGTCCCAGCATCCTGCGTCATCTCACAATCGGTCATAAGGACAAACGTAGCCAATCACATCCTGGAGTATTTAGATAATAAGTCTGAGGAAATAGTGCTAGGTGAGTCATAGTGATCATATGAGGAGGAACAAGTAGTAGTGGCAATGGTAGAACAGGAACCTGCTTGTGTTAAGGGCCAGCTCAATTGCTTCCTTAGTAATAGTGCCTTGTAATTTGGTTCTCCTATACAAGGAGATTGCTATGTGTGATTTCCAACAAGAGTTGCTTGAGTTGCTGTTCAAAATATCTTTCACCATCTGCCTAAGAATATGGAAGCATTTTCTAACTTTACCACCTGCAAGATGCAGTGCAGCAACTCACCATGCCTCATTCGACAGCACCGTCCAAACCCGCAACCTCTATCACCTAGAAGGACAAAGGCAGTAGATGCATGCTAACACCACCACCTGCAAATTCCTCTCCAAGCCACCACACCATCCTGACTTGAACTATATCATCGTTCCTTCACTGTCACTGGAGCAAAATCTTGGAAATCCCTTCCTAACAGCACTGTGGGTGTACCTACAACACATGGAAAGCAGTGGTTCAAGAAGGCCACCTTCCCAAGGGCAATTAGGGATGGGCAATAAATGCTGGCCTTGTCAGCAACGGCCACATCCCATGACCATATAAAAATAAATAAAAAACTGCATCTGTATAGTCATGCAGGAAAGGTGTTGCAGCTTGTGACAATTGCAGATTCTGAGGAGTCGGAAGTAGAGTCTGCAGCAGTGCAGATCCGAAGAGCAGTCAGAGTATTACATGATTGCTCAGACTGCTAATGCAGCAGCCTTAGGATCCAGTATACAAAACTTTGTTGTATGACCTTTCAACATACTGGGAGATTCACAGAGAATGTCATGACACGAGGCTTCAAAAATCTCAGTACCATCCTCACACTGAGTCCACCTAATTCAGTGATCATGTTGTGAGAGTGTCCAGTAGTATGAGCATGGCTAGAAAAGGTCTAATTGAAGTTTTTATTTATCGACACCTCTGGCTCGTCTGTTCCCCCTGCACAAGTGACAGTAGATATGGCAGAAAGCTGGAAGAACCAGCCAACTACAGTAATGACAGATATTCTAAAACTGTTGCAAGACCATGTCGGGATCTAGCATAAAGCACCTCCTACTTAAACTAGCCAGCATAATTATTTCTTCCACTGGGAAAGCTTTTAAAAGTAATCACATGTTGGAAGCAAGAAGTTCTATGCAATATGTCAGCACTAAGGGGAAGCACCTTTGAAAAGTATACTAACAACAGTGATACATAACGCAAAGAAATGAACAAACTGGGATGAATGTATTTGAACTTTGTCAAAGAGTTTATTTCTTGATTGAATAAGGTTAGCTGAAGAAGTGCAGACGGTGCTGGAAGTTCCATTATTGACCTTATTGGATTGGAGAGTTACTTCACAGGCAGTCCAGGTACTTAGCTGTATATCTGCTGGATGAGTGCCAAGTTCAGCAGTCTTCTTGGCTGTGTCGGTGTTTCTGTAATGACATCATCCCGGTCATTGTCTGAAAGCTGTTTTTGCCTTTCTTGCAGGTTGAATTTCTCCTCTCCCCATGGTTATCTCTGTATCCCTAACTCTGTAATCTTCTCTAGCCCCACAACCCTTTGAGATATCAGCTCTCCTCTAATTCAGGCTATTTGAATATCCCTGATTTTAATTGCTCCACCATTGGTGGCTGCACCTTCAGTGTCTATTGCCATAAACTCTGAAAATATCTACCTAAATCTCTTCACATCTCTACCTCTCTTTCCTCCTTTGTTATAAATGAGGTGGGAGGAGTGCACTGTTTATTCTAATTCCACTTGTTCACAGGTCACAACATATAATTAAATTGTCCCACTTACCAATACAGTCAATCATCTACTCTATTTTCCCCAGGATAAAACACACTAACCAGGTTTCTTTAATAAACAACAAAATTATTAGTTTATTATAAAACAAGCCTTAACCAGTAATGAAGTCAAGCATAAACACATAGATTGAAATTTTAAAGTTCCCTTTTTACCTTAGCCCTTCACACTCACACACACATACCTACACACACATGCATACACCAGTTAACTGGAAAAATAAAAGGGCTTTTTGTTCAGAGCTCTGTTACAGACAAAAAACACTTGGGCCAAAGATTCTTGAAGAAAACAGCAGATGATATATGTTGTGTTCCAAAACTGGCATACAGTCTAGCCTTCAAGTACATGTAGATGGGTCACTGGGATCTTTTAGAACAGTTCTTTTCAGGTGGTGTAGAGAATTTAATTTAGCAGGCTTTTTCTCAAAGACAGGAGATGAGATGAGTTGACACAGTGGACTTCTCAGGTTCATTTAGAGAGGTGCTGGAAAGCTGAGCTGGGTTGTGGTCTTCTCTCCTTCCTTCAGAATTCTCTCCTTCTTCTGCAAGCTTTTTAAAGAGATGGAACAGGCTGGGCTGAGGTGGGGTGCTGTTCTTTCAAAGGCACGCGTGACTGTACTTCGCTGCACACATCTTCTCCAGTTACCAGGGTTTCTGTTCTATTTTTAACTTGAGTCATGTGACAACCAGTAAACATTGTTGCCAAACTAATTCTTTTAGTGTGCTCTTGATGACCCTCTTGAAACAATTACTGGTCAAACTTTTCTTCAGTTTGACTATGACTTCCTTAAAAAAATGTTTTAACACAAAACAGAATCACTTTCATAATACCTTTAAGATGCACCTTAATACCTGCCTTTTTAACCAAGCTTTAGATCATCTGCCCTAATGTCTCCTTATGTGACTTGGTGTCACATTTTGCTTTACAACACTCCTGTGAAGTGCCTTGGCATGCTTTATTACGTTAAAGATGCTATATAAATACTAGTTGTTGTTGTTCTAATGTCACTTTGTATTCTGAAGTAATGCAGCAAGCAGAAGACAAGGATGATCTTGAGACATTGTCAGCAATGTACTATAAGTAACGGTGACCTGTAGAGACATCGAGCTCAGTTTTCCTGGCCCATTTGGCAATGGGCTGGGAGGCGGGAGGTCTGACAAAATGACAGGGCAAGGCATCAGGAGGGAATCTCAATGCCTTTCTGCCGCACACAACATGGAATAGCGAGGGGAAAGTTGGTGGCTTGGCCGCCTGCTGGGTGGCCAATTGAGCCACTTCTTGCATCCGCAGGCATCATGTCCACCTTGGCACTGTTGAGTGAAGCCTGGAGGCCTCCCTGCGCACTTTGGGAGACGCCTCTATTATGGGCACTCCACGGTCCATCAGGGGTCCCCCGCAGCAATGGCCACCTTCATGGCAACGGCACCACCGGTGCTCCGTGACACCCCACCCAACTGCAGCCCCCCACCCAACTGCACCCCCCCACCCCCACCTCGATCACCAGGGCCTGTCTGCCTGACCCCAGCTACTCCCAACCACACCGACCCCTCTTCGAGGGCACCCCACTATTGAGGCACTCTCTCCCTGTATTGAAGCCTCAACACTGGCCACCATTCATGGTGTCGCTGCTGACGCTGCTGAGCTGCTGGCCCTCTGATTGGTTGGCAGCTCTTCGAGGCGGGCTGCCGACCTTGATTGGATGGCAGCTCCGATGGTAGCCTCCTAACTGGCCACTGGTGGCGGGACTTTACGCACAGCCACAAAATTCAACCCATCTAAAGCACTGCTTCGAATAGCCAATGGTACATTCCATCGTGATTCTTGTTGCTATATCTGCCTCCTTGTATTTTTACTCTGATCATGCAAGGGGCTGCCATGAGTGAATTGTTATCCAGGACTCATGAAACTAGCCTTGGTCTTCTTCCAGTTTGGCTTTGCCTTCAAATAAGCTTGGCACAGATGACTGATGTAAAATTAAAGTATTTGGGCTACTGCCTGGGGCGTGGGTATTGACCTGCATCATACAGCATTCGTGGTCATTGACCAGCTGCATGCATGGAGCCAATGGAATTGTACTTAGGGGCCAGGATGGCCTCATTGGTGTTACAGATCATCCCCTAAACTTTGGAAAATGGAACAATATGAATATGATGGCTCTGTCAATCCGTTGTTGCTGTTCTGTGGGAAAGGGGATGACATTTTTTAACATGCTTAATCGGTCTCCTGTTTGATACATGAAGACAATGAAATGGTTGATTTTATGGACCTCCCTGTACTAGCTTGGAAAAAGCCAGATGCAGAAAAGCTGATGCTAATGTTGGCCCTGATGCCATTGGCAGATTGGCTGCAGGTCTCCTTGAAACATTTTGTTATTTGTTTCATGTTATCTTGGATAGTCACTATAAAAACAAAATACTGCAGATGCTGGAAATCTGAAATAAAAACAGAAAATGCTGCAAATGCTCAGCAGGTCTGGCAGCATCTGTGGAGAGAGAAGCAGAGTTAACGTTTCAGGTCAGTGGCCCTTCATCAGAACTGACCTGAAACGTTAACTCTGCTTCTCTCTCCACAGATGCTGCCAGACCTGCTGAGTATTTCCAGCATTTCTTGTTTTTATTTCAGATTTCCAGCACCTGCAGTATTTTACTTTTATTTTAATGTTTGGGCGCAGTTATTTGTAGTGAAGAAAAGCAATACACATAGCTAATGGTGTATTGTGGTATTTGTTTAGTAGTTGATCTGGTTGCGTGACACCTTACTTTGGTACATATTTTATTCTGCAAGATATCATAATAGCCCTTGTTCACTCAACTAGGGATAAAATTCCTCTGTGACCATTCCTGACATACACCAAGAATGCATATTAGAAAATTACACTCTCATAGCCTATAATTTTCCATCCATTAACTTTATATGGACACAGTGCATAATTTCTCAATATATAATTACATGTGCCAGGAGTGCAAGCAATAGAATGGTAACCTCTTATGCCTGTGACAGAAGTTAATATATCATAGAGTACACAAAAGGCAAAATCTACTTGCGCCAGCTTGTTAAGCTTAATTCCTGTACTTTCAGCCTAATTTGGGCATTTCAAATGTCCTTTAGGGAAGGAAATCTGCAATCCTTACCTGGTCTGGCCCATATGTGACTCCAGATCCACAGCAATGTGGTTGACTCTTCAATGCCCTCTGAAATGGCCTAGTAAGCTACTCAGTTGTATCAAACTGTTACAAAGTTTAAGAAAAGCAATGAAACCGGACAAACTACCTGGCATCGACCTAGGCACCGGAATCGACAACAGCAAACCCAGTCCTGTCGACACTGCAAAGTCCTCCTTACTAACATCTGAGGGCTTGTGCCAAAATTAGGAGAGCTGTCCCACAGAATAGTCAAGCAACAGCCTGACATAGTCATACTCACGGAATCATACCTTGCAATCGATGTCCCAGACACCACCAACACCATCCCTGGGTACGTCCTGTCCCACCAGCTGGACTGACCCACGAGAGGTGGCAGCACAGTGGCATATAGTCAGGAGGGATTTGCCCTGGGAGTCCTTAACATTGACACCGGACCCCATGAAGTCTCATGGCATCAGGTCAAATATGGGCAAAGAAACCTCCTGCTGATTACCACCTACCGCCATGCCCCTCTCGGCTGATGAATCAGTGTTTCTCCATGTTGAACACTAATTGGAAGAAGCACTGAGAGTAGCAAAGGCGAAAATGTACGCTTGGTGGGGGCCTTCAATGTCCATCGCAAAGAATGGCTCGGTAGCACCACGACTGATTGAGCTGCCTGAGTCCTAAAGGACATAACTGCTAGACTGGGTCTGCGACGTAGTGAGGGGACCAACAAGAGAGAAATATCTACCTGATCTCATCCTCACCATTCTACCTGTCACAGATGCATCTGTCTATGACAGTATTAGTAGGAATGACCACCGCACAGTTGTTGTGGAGACAAAGTCCTGTCTTCACACTGAGGTTCGCACCATCATGTTGTGTGGTACCGTGCTAAATGGGATAGATTTTGAGCAGATCTAGCAATGCAAAACTGGGCATCCATGAGGTGCTGTGGGATCAGCAGCAGCAGAATTGTATTCAACCACAATCTGTAACCTTATGGCCCGGCATATCCCCATTCTACCATTATCATCAAGTCAGAGGACCAACCCTGGTTCAATGAAGAGTGCAGGAGGGCATGCCAGGAGCAGCACCAGGCATACCTCAAAATGAGGTGTCAACCTGGTGAAGCTACAACACAGGACAACATGCATATCAAACAGCAGAAGCAGCATGCAATAGACAGGGCTAAGCGATCCCACAACCAACGGATCAGATCAAAGCTCTGCAGTCTTGCCACATCCGGTCGTGAATGGTGGTGGGAAGTTAAACAACTGACAGGAGGAGGGGGCTCCACAAACATCGCAGTCCTCAACGATGGGGGAGCCTAGCACATCAGTGCAAATGACAAGGCATCCATCTTCAGCCAAAAGTGCTGAGTTGTTGATCCATCTCCATCTCCTCCTGAAGTCCCCAGCATCAGAGATGCCAGTCTTCAGCCAATTAAATTCACTCTACGTGATATGAAGAAACAGCTGAAGACACTGGATACTGCAAAGGCTATGGGCCCTGACAACATTCTGGCAATAGTACTGAAGACCTGTGCTCCAGAACTAGCCACACCACTAGCCAAGATTTCCAGTACAGCTACAACACTGGAATCTACCCGGCAATGTGGAAAATTTCCCAGGTATGACCTGTGCACAAAAAGCAGGACAATTCTGACCCAGCCAACTACCGCCCGATCATCAGCAAAGTGATGGAAGGGGTCGTCAACAGTGATATCAAGTGGCACTTGCTCAGCAATAACCTGCTCACTGAAGCTCAGTTTGGGTTCCACCAGGGCCACTCAGCTCCTGACCTCATTACAGCCTTGGTCCAAACATGGACTAAACAGCTGAACTCAAGAGGTGAGGTGAGATTGACTGCCCTTGACATCAAGGCAGCATTTGACCGAGTATGGCATCAAGGAACACTAGCAAAACTGGAGTCAATGGAAATCAGGGGGAAAACTCTCCTCTGGTTAGAGTCATACCTAGCACAAAGGAAGATGGTTGTGGTTGTTGGAAGTCAATCATCTCAGCTCCAGGACATCACCGCAGGAGTTCCTCAGAGTAGTTAGTGTCCAAGGCCCAACCATCTTCAGCTGCTTCATCAAAGATCTTTGCGCCATCATAAGGTCAGAAGTGGGATGTTCGCTGATGATTGCACAATGTTCAGCACCATTCACGACTCCTCAGATACAGAAGCATCCCGTATCCATATGCAGCAAGACCTGACAACATCCAGGCTTGGGCTGATAAGTGGCAAGTAACATTCACACCACACAAGTGCGAGCCAATGACCACCTCAAACAACAGAGAATCTAACCATCTCCCCTTGATATTCAATGGCATTACTATCACTGAATCCCCCACTATCAACATCCTGGGTGTCACCATTGACCAGAAATTGAAATGGACCAACTACATAAATGCTGTGGCTACAAGAGCATGTCCAAGGCTGGGAACTCTGCAGTGAGTAATTCACCTCCTGTCTCCCCAATGCCTGTCCACCATCTACAAGATGCAAGGCAGGACTGTGACTCTCCATTTGCCTGGATAGGTGCAGCTCCAACAACACTCAAGAAGCTCGACACCATACAGGACAAATCAGCCCGCTTGGTTAGCACCCCATCCACAACCTCCAACGTTCACTCCCTTCACCACCAATGCACAGTGGCAGCAGTGTGTACCATCTACAAGGTGCACTGCAGTAACTCACCAAGGCTCATTTGACACCTTCCAAACCTGTGACCTTTACCACCTGGAAGGACAAGGGCAGCAGATGCATGGGAACACCACCACCTGCATGTTCTCCTCCAACCCACACACCATTCTGACTTGGAATTAAATCACCGTTCCTTCACTGTTGCTGGGTCAAGATCCTGGAACTCCCTTCCGAACAGCACTGTTGGTGTACCTACACCCAAAGACTGCAGCGATTCAAGAAGTCAGCTCACCACCACCTTCTCAAGGGCAATTTGGAATGGGCAATAAATGCTGGCCTAGCCAGCGGCATCCACATCCCCCACAAATGAATTTTTAAAAAATCCTTCTTCAAGCTTTTTACTCATTCATGATGATATGTCAGACACATCTTTCACACTTGTCTATTATAACCCCAACATCGATCAAACATCAGCCATATAATGGGCCACCACATATGAATTTTGCAACTTGTGATTAAGCAACAATGATCAAGTGTGACAAAGTGTCCCGTGAGTCCAGATAATAATGCCTTCTGGCATATTACATATTTGTGTTTTCTGATCTTATGATTTGTATTTGATACCTTGTTAGTGGACTTGTCAACCATTGAACTATCTAACATCCAATTTGTTGAGCCAATAATGTTTGAAGAGGTGTAATCTATTTGTGGCATGTGCATAGCATGTAGGAAACACCATATTAGGTATATTTGCAGTTTCAAAATCTTATACTAGCTGTGATCTACACAGATTGATATAATAAAGACATGCATTTATTGGAACCATAACTAAAAATTAGTCATTGGTCCTTTTTCTTTTATACAGCATATGAAATTCTGCACGATTAGATGTCAGGTGTGGGAAGCATATTTTGGATACATCAGCTAAATTAAATCAACATTGGTGGATGAAGAATCAAGTATACTAATGGACACTGAAAAAGCAATTAATTTATACAGGCTATTTTATATGGTCTTAAACATGCTTCTGAAGAATTTAATTATGATACCATAACTGATATTTGAACATGGGAACTCAATATTCAGTATTCTAAGCACCACTACTGATCTCTATAAGGTTCCAAAGATAAAGCAGGATTTCAGGTAAATTATGGCACCTATTGAAAGCCACAAAAGCATGTTAATTTTGGGCTTAACAGTTTGAATGTAAAAATATACAACAGTACCTATAACTTAATGTAAATAACTAATGTATATTACTTTTGTGTTTCACAGCATCCCATCCATCATGTGCTTATCAAGTGGGAACACTTATCAGGCAACCATGGTTCATTTGAGGATAAGTACCATCTGGTCAGAGAGATTACGACAAAAATACCTTCAGGAGAACAAGCAGGATCAGAAGGAAGTACAGCCCCCTTTTGGAGCACCAACATTAATAACTGATGGGTTACTACAGCAGCTGCTAAATCCGGCAGGCAGAGAACTGTCTTGCAGCTGCCAAAATGATTGACAGATCTACTTCTCCTCAAGTACCTCGGCCAACCATAACTCCCATGAGAAAAAATAGTTAAAAGTCCAGCACAACATGCTCACCTCAAGGAGATTATAGCCAGGACAGTGAAATAGACCTCCAGTACCTCCATCAACAACAGTTCAGGAACTGCACTGCTCCCAGATGAATGACATATCTAGGTCCGCACTTGTAAGAAAGAAAGAATTTGCATTTATATATTGCCTTTCATGACATCAGGATGTTCTACAGTGTTTTACAGCAGTCACTGAAGTGCTTTTGAAGTTTAGTCATTGTTGTAATGTTGGAAAAGGAACAGCCAATTTCCTCACACAGCAAGATCCCACAAACCGCAATGAGATAATAACGAGATAGTGATGCTGGTTGAGGGATAAATATTGTCCAAGCTGCCATAGAGAACACCATAAAATAGTGCCATTGGTATTTTATGTTTACTTGAGAGGGCAGACAGGGCCTTGGCTTAACATCTATTCAAAAGACAGTACTTTGGACCAAGCAGCACTCCCTCGGTACTGAAGTGTCAACCTAGATTTTGTTTTCAACTTTCTAGAGTGGAAAATAAAATATACTTTTAAATAAAGTGTCATGCAGTCCCCCACCTGCCAGGAATGAGGCACACTAATTTTGCCACATGGACATTAAATTTCAAATTGTCGCTGGGAATAAGAGAAGGCCTGTTACAAGGAATTGCCAGGCCCCTGGCCGGAAAGACATTTTTGTATATTAGCAGACACTGTTGGAACAAAGGCGCTATCCCCTGCTCCCATAAAATACACATAACAGTCATGTGACCACCCTGCTGGCCAACTTAGGGAGTTTTAAATTGTAGAGGCAATGTTTGAACTGGCAGAAGGCTCTTTGCTCCTGGATTGAAAAGACCTCCTCTCTGCCTGTCTACTTCCATCTCTTTTTCAAGGAACTGAACCCACTGAACACACATGAACCCCAAGAGAGAAAAGTCTCCTACAGTAAACAAGGTTTAAGAAGAATACTGGGCCCCAACGAAAAGCAAGATCCACCTGCAAACCAGGACTCTACAGTGAGCTCGAAGACCCGTAACAAAACTCTTCAGTTATTGCCTCAAACTTTTCCACTTTATTTTTCTTCTGCTCTTTTCTGTCTCTAATTGCATATGCATATTGCATATGCATACTCGTGTGGTTGCATTGTGTATTGCAGGCATCGACCGAATTAGAATTTAAGTTTAAGTTTAATAAAATTTCACCTTTCTTCTTGAAACCTAAGAAATCCTGTTTGTGCTCATTTCTTTACCTTATAATTGGAAAGCAGTGAACAAGGATTCCACCAATGGGGAGCTAAAAACACAGAGTATTTAAAAATAAAATCCTGTTACAGTAAGACCAGGTGAAGGTGAAAAGGGAGCCCTAGACCTCTTTCTCACCTGGTTGTAACAAAAGCATAAAGTAATAAAAACAAAAAGCCAAGCTTTGTATAATATCGAGAGTTAACTACTTTAAACTGTTAATGAATAATATTGGAATAAATAACAGAATTCTTATAGATTTATATATGTGAACAATAAATGTATTATAGCATGATATATGCTCCACGTCATGCATGTTAGATGTAGTTACTTGTATTGTGTCTTTGTAATTATCCTAATGCACCGCAGGGTATGAAAAGTATCTATTTACTGCTGCTAAACTTGAAAATGAACCATCAATAATTATAAGTATCTGATGCAAGGAGCAACATCTGTTGCAGCTGAACAAGATAACATATGGTTTGGGAGAAATGCATATCCTTCAGGTGTTTAGTAGAGGTAATGGTATAACATTTTGCTGTTTCCAAAGCTTTTTCATCAAAGCAATGGTCATGACTGCCACCTGGCTGCAGGTAAAACACATTAGATTAATGTACTGTTAGCAAACATATTTTTCCTCTCTTGTTCATGTATGAAGTGGACTATCATGTGTCTGATCTTATAATAGAACATTAAAGATGTCAGCCTTGGTTCAGTTGTAGCACTCTCACTTCTGACTCAGAAGGTTGTGAGTTTCATGCCAGAAATGTCAGTGCATAATCGAGGAGGCCATACAGTCTAGTAATGAAGGAATCATTTTTCAGTTGAGATGTTAAACCAAGGCCTTCACTGTCCTCTCAGATGAATATTGAAGATCCCATGCCACAATTCAAAGAATAGGGCAGTTGTTTTATCCAATATCTAACTCTCAAAAAGCACCATTAAAAAATATTATCTCATTGCTGTTTGTGGGATCTTGCTGTGTGAAAATTGGCCCCTGTGTTGCCTACATTACAATAGTAACTACCCTTCAAAAGTGCTTAGGTGACTGTTGAGTCCTTTGGGATGCCTTTAGGGTGTGAAAGGTTCTATATGGATACAGGTTCTTTCTTTCTAAATAATGGCATGGCTTTATCTTCTTCAGAAGTATGTACCATCATACTTTGAGTCACTTCAACAAGCAGATAGATTCTGTTCATTGGCAATCATCTTACTTTGTGTTTAATCATCCATGTGAATAGGGGCCACACTGCATGTGGAGAAATTTCTCAATCACTGTCTTGTAGATCCTACTCTACACAATTACTGAAAAATGCAAGATGACTGTAGGAGATCAAAAATGCCAAATTTTAGGTGAGAGACCAGGCTTTCGTGTTAGATATTTGCAAAATCTGAATTATTAAGAAGTATAATAAGCTGTATGAATATTGTAAAATGTTGAACTGGATGTTTTTGACTTACTAAAGCTCTAAAGTAATTATTTTCTCAGCAAGTCAAACAGTGGAGTATCCCTCACTAGGATTAAGCATGTCATCTGCTGTCAGGAGACCGACTTACTAATCGCAAAGTAGGTCTAAACAAATAGAGAATCACAATAGGTAATAATGTATAAAAAAGATGGGGGAAACAACTGTTTGCCATTATGATTGGCAATACAACCTTTTCCTTAAACTATTAACTTCTACTTATTATCCAAGTACTATTTATCAAAATCAGCATCCAATTATGGTATTGCAATTGTGCTATCTTTTAGATTCATGTGGCTTGCAAATGGACAGGGCAATCTACATTTGCAATAGCTTCAAATCACAGATAAATTACCAAACTGTAGTTCTGACAGCAAAAGACAATAATAAATGTCACTTATCTGCCCTGTTTCTGAGCATGGAACCAGAATCACAGAATTGTTACAGCACAGAAAGAGGCCATTCAGCCCGTCGTGTTCCACTCCCCCCATCTTCTCCCCATAGCCCTGAACAGTCTTCCTTTTCAGATAACAATCCAATTCACTCTTGAAAGCCTCGATTGAACCTGCCTCCACCACACTGTCAGATCCTAACCACTAGCTGCATGAAAAAGTTTTCCTCATGTCGCTATTGCTTCTTTTGCCAATTACCTTAAATCTGTGCCCTCTTGTTCTCGATCCTTCCACCAGCGGGGACAGTTTCTCCCTTTCTACTCTGTCCAGACCCCTCATGATTTTGAACACAAATGTCATGTTTGTCATATGAAACAAACCCTCAAGCAGTTTTGATAAAACCAACAATTTTTGCTGTAGTGATACACTTGGTGATGGTAGCAATATGATTCCACAGGAAGTATGATGTATTGTTTCTCTAATGTGTAATGCAGAAATGACTTAGTCTCCTGCTGTACAATTCACACATGATAAGGTGTGTTAAAGAAATGTAGAAACAGAGATTAGTAACATTTGATAAATGAATGCTGCACTGCTCACTGATGGCACTATGATAAAAAGATGAGTGAATAATAAACTTCTATCCAGTATATAATTTGATTTGAACTGGAATATTGCAATATTGTACTTGGATTCTGTGTTCCAGTCGTATAGAGAGTTCCTGCAGTAAATATGCAAATGAGTGCATCCAACATTGTCGACCTGTTTGAATAAAGATCTTGGAGTGAGAAATGGCTATGAAAGGAGTGCTACTGAAATGTATTTTGCCATCTTTATCTTCAATTCATTGCTTTTGAAACCTAACAGCAGAGTGCAGTGTTTTGAAGATTAGTATGATGCAGCATGAGGGAACAGCACACAAGCTTGCACCAGTATTTCTCCACATAGCGAGTTTCCTGATCTCAGCTGAACCAATGAGGGGAGGTACCTGATGGAAGTCAGGTGTTTGCCTGCAAGGAGGAAGAGAAATAATTAAAAGGACCAGATACCCTATGCCCTTCTTCCACACTTGATAAGATAACTGGGAGAAAGTCTCATCTCGCAGAAGAAGGATGGTGTGCTTCAGGAAATAATGGGAAGAAATTCATCTAGTTGTCATTTCTCTATTCAGTACTGACCAGTGAATGCGATAAATGGATCCCCAATACATACCACCTGCTTTGTTATTGTCTTAACGTAGCTGGACCAGTCACACCAATGCTGTGGCTACAAGATCAGGTCAGAGATTGGGCATTCTGTGGTGAGTAACTCACCTCCTGATTTCCCCAAAGCATTTCCACCATCTACAAGGCACAAGTGAGGAGTGTTATTGGCACCCCATCCACCACTTTAAACATTCATCCCCTCCACCAGTGCAACGTGGCTGCAGTGTTTACCATCTACTAGATGCATTTCAGCAACTCACCAAAGCTTCTTCAACAGCACCTCCCAATCTCACAACCTCTACTGCCTGGAAGGACAAGGGCAGTAGACATCTAGGTCTACCACCACCTGCAAGTCCACCTTCAAATCACACACTATCCTGATTTGAACATATAGCACTGTACCTTCATAGTCACTGGGTCAAAAATCTGGATCACCCTACCTAACAGCACTGTGAGGAATTTTAACAAATAGATTGAAGCAGTTCAAGAAGGTGGTTCACCACCACCTTCTCAAGGGCAGTTAGGGATGGGCAAGAAAAGTGAGCCTTGGCAGTGACACCCACATCCCATGAATGAATTTTAAAAATCTGGCCAATTAACATTAACCCAGTGAATTAATTTGGCATTTATTGTTAAACTACACACCAACACCCAAAGAAGCAATGCATACCATTTATAAGTGCAGCTGTGAGCAAAGTTCACCGATCGACAAAATAGTTGTGCTAATGCAAGTCCTATATCACCTGAAATCTGCCACTACTATGGATTGTGTGTGGCCAACCCCTTCTTCCAAAAAGCTTACCACTTTGAAATAAAGGAGTCTCATACAGCATTTAACTGCCTGATCTTCTAAGCTTATTTTGGTTCATCACAGCCCTAATTTTCTCTTCAAGTATCAACTTGAGGATACAAGTAACATTCCAGTATTAGCTGTAAGTCAGAAAATGGAAGGGAGGGAGGAACTCAAGAAAACTACAATCACCAGGGAAATGGTACTGAACAAATTGTTGGATCTGTGGGCTAACAAGTCCCTGGGTCCTGATGGACTTCATCCTAGGGTGTTAAAAGAAGTGGCTAGTGAGATAGTTGATGCATTAGTTTTAATTTTCCAAAATTCCCTCGATTCGGGGAAGGTTCCGTTAGATTGGAAAATAACTCCTTTATTCAAAAAGGGAGGGAGACAGAAAGCAGGAAACTATAGGCAAGTTAGTTTAACATCTGTCATAGGAAAAATATTAGAAGTTATTATTAAAGACATTATAGCAGGGCATTTAGAAAAATTCAAGGTAATCAGGCAGAGTCAACATGGTTTTGTGAAAGGGAGTTCTTTGAGGGAGTTACATGTGCTGTGGATAAAGGGGAACCAGTGGATGTATTGTACTTAGATTTCCAGAAAGCATTTGATAATGTGCCACATCAAAGGTTATTGCAGAAAATAAAAGCTCATGGTGTAGGGGGGTAACATATTGGCATGGATCGAAGATTGGCTGGCTAACGGGAAACAGAGAGTAGGCATAAATGGGTCATTTTCTGGTTGGCAAGATGTAATGAGTGGTGTGCCACAGGGATCTGTGATGGGGCCTCAACTTTTTACAATTTATATAAATGACTTAGATGAAGGGACCGAAGGTATGGTTGCTAGATTTGCTGCTAACACATAGAGAGGTAGGAAAGTAACTTGTAAAGTGGGCATAAGGGGGCTACAAAGGGATATAGATTGGTTAAGTGAGTGGACAAATACCTGGCAAATGGAGTATAATGTGGGAAAGTGTGAAATTGTCCACTTTGGCAGGAAGAATAGAAAAGAAGCATATTATCTAAATGGTGGAAGATTGCAGAGCTCTGAAATGCAGAGGGATCTGGGTGTCCTAGTGCATGAATCGCAAAAGGTTAGTATGCAGGTACAGCACATAATTAGGAAAGCTAATAGAATGTTATCGTTTATCACGAAGGGAATTGAATACAAAAGTAGGGAGGTTATGCTTCAGCTATACAGGGCATTGGTGAGACCACATCTGGAGTACTGTGTGCAGTACTTGTCTCCTTATTTAAGAAAAGATGTAAATGCATTGGAAGCAGTACAGAGAAGGTTTACTAGAGTAATACCTGGAATGGGCAGGCTGTCTTACAAGGAAAGATTGGACAGGCTAGGCTTGTATTTGCTGGAATTTAGAAGAGTAAGAGGTGACTTGATTAAAACATATAAGATCCTGAGGGATCTTGACAGGGTGGATGTGGAAAGGATGTTTCCCCTTGTAGGAGAATCTAGAGCTAGGGGGTCACTGTTTAAAAATAAGGGATCGCCCATTTAAGACAGAGATGAGGAGAAATATTTTCTCTCAGAGGGTCGTGAGTCTTTAGAATTCTCTTCCTCAAAAGGCAGTGGAAGCAGAGTCTTTGAATATTTTTAAGGCAGAGGTAGATAGATTCTTGATATGCAAGGGGGTGAAAGGTTATTGGGGGTAGGTGGAAATGTGGAGTAATCAGTTCAGCCATGAACTTATTGAATGACGGAGCAGGTTCGAGGGGCCGAGTGGCCTACTCCTGCTCTTAATTCGTATGTTCGTATGTTCGTAACTTGATTCAATGAAAACACCCTCTCCTCTGTGCCAGAAGGTTGTGTGTTCAAGTTCCACTCCAGTATCTCCATTGTAAAATCTAGGAGCTGTATAATTGCAAATTCTTGCTTTCCTTTCTTTCCACTCTCAAGATGTTGCTTTTGCTGTTAGTTTCACATTTTTCAGACACTTAACTGGGAAAAGTATCATTATTGTTACTGCCTCCAAGAAAGAATGTGTTGCATTTATATAGCACCTTTCCTGTCTTCAGGACATCCCAAACCACTTTACAGCCAATTAAGTACTTTTGAAGTGTAGCCACTGTTGTAATGCAGGAAACACTGCATCCATTTTGCACACAGCAAGTTCCTAGAAATAGCAATGTGATGATGACCAGACAATCAGTTTTTGTAACTTTGATTGAGGAACAAATGTTGGCCAGGATACTGGGGATAACTTCCCTGCTCTTCTTCAAAATAATGCAATGGGATCTTTTACATTAACTGAGAGGGCAGCTGGGGCTTCAATTTAATATCTCATTTGAAAGACAGCACTGCCAATGGTGCAGTAATCTTTCAGTAATGCACTGGACTGTCAGTCTTAATTTTTGTGCTGAGGTGGGACTTGAACACACAACATTCTAACTCACAGCCAAGAGAGCTACCAACTGAGTCACAACTGAATTAATAGACAAATTAACAGGCAAATTAATATAAATTGTAGTAAAATGGGCAAAAAAAATCTTCTAATTGAGAATGTGAATTTCCATAAAAGACTCCAGAAAACAGCACTATTCATACACCTGTGTGCTGAAAGTGGAAAAATATACCCTCACATCGATCTTTTGCTTCACACCTCTCTGTCATGGAGCCTGGACACTGGGTTGATTATGAGTATTCCCTTATAATGGACACAGAACTGGAGCAAGAGGAAGAGGAAATTATAGATGCACACAGTTTAAGGCTGCACCAAAAAAGAAGAAAAGCAACTAGGCGGTCCCCTTCCACCACAGTCCACAAATCAGGGCGGTCTTCAATGATGCCTTTGGAGATGACAATCGCACTCAATTTTTATAGCACAGGCTCATTCAGGCAACTATTAGGAATCTTTAATATCATCCAGGCTGCAGTAAGGGAATGCATTGATCAGGTAACAGATCCAATTTATAGGAGCAATTTAGTATTGCAGCTAGACTTTAGACTTGGGGAGCAGTAGGTAAGTAAGGAACAGTGCTTGGTACTATCCATGCAGTATTATCTTTTTATAGGCTGCACTCTAATTTCCATGCACCCCAGCAGATCATCCCATGTTACACATGTTTCACATCAGTCGATGGAAAGTAAAATCGGGTGAGCTATAAAACAAGTGGTCGATCCGATCTGTCAGTTCCCCCCACAACCAATGGGTTAGGGTAAAATTAACACCCCATTTCTGTTTTTATTCATATATAAAAGTCTTGTGAGATAGTGTGGCATTGCTGAGTCTTTAGTAACTGAGGGAATTTTGCATACATTAGAGTGCACTGTTCAATGTAGTGGAAAGGTGCAAACAGGAATTCATGTCAACTTTTAGGACTTCCATAAAAAAGTACTCATCAGAAGATGTCCTTTACGAAAGTACGTTTCTCAGCCCAGACACAATAATGTCCTCTTCATTAACTTGATCTTCATTTTATTGTTTGTAGATCTTCCTGCCCGCTCCCCTTGTGCTTCCTCATCTTCCTGAGAGTAGCAGGAGAGCACAGGGCACTATTGGAGCGGAGTCGAGTATTTAAACAGCAACATGGCCCAGCAGCAGCAGAGCATGAGGTAACCTGAAAAAAAAACTTGGGTAAAATTTGAAAAAGTGCAATCAGAGACAATCGGCGGTGGATAAAAACAATGGTGGCCCAACTGTGTGGGCCGCACGGCATGGAACCACCGCGATCCTAAGAGTGGTAGTTCATTTAAAGAGCCGGAGCGGCTAGCCCCCTTGATCATGTGGAGGAGTCAGGCTGGCCCTCCCCAGCAATGGCATCAGCTACCGGTGCCCAGGTGCTGACACCATTTTTAAAGGGTTTTGAGCCCTACCGTTACATTTAAATATTTAAAGAAACAGTGAGTAAATACATTTATTTTGTCCCTCTCAGACCCCCCCAATAAGCATAAAAGTAATTACTTGCCCTCTCCCCCCAAAACATTTACCTTGTCTACCTGACCTTTCCCTCCCCCAAAGTGCATAAACTTTAACATAAAACCCTTCCCACCATCCCCTACACCAATTATGTCACTTTGACCCTGTTCCCCCATTCACCCACCACAACCCCGCACTGAGAAACCTACCTCCTCCCCCATCCCCACCAGTGGTCCACCTCGTTTCCCCGGGAGTACCAACCAGCGGCAGGAATATTGCACTGAGACAGACGACGGGAACCTAAGTCTAATTAATGCTCTCATTTACATTTATTTAATTATGCAAATGGTGGTCTCATCACCAAGCAATGCAGCATCAGGCCGAGCCCTCCCAGCATCGCGGTTCATGGCAGCCCTCCCTGGAAGTATTTTCCAGCGCCCCCGAAATGAACCCCGATGTCAGGGATCCGTAAAATTCAGACCAATGTAGCAGAGGACCCCATGAAAACCAAGGTAAATCAATTTAGTATACACTCTATAATATTAACTGAAGTTAGTTAGAGTCATAGATTCATAGTCATAGAGTTATACAGCACAGAAACAGGCCCTTCGGCCCATCATGTCCGTGCTGGCCATCAAGCACCTAACTATTCGAATCCCATTTTCCAGCACTTGGCCCGTAGCCTTGTATGCTATGGCGTTTCAGGTGCTCATCTAAATACTTATTAAATGTTGTGAGGGTTCCTGCCTCTACCAACTCTTCAGGCAGTGCATTCCAGATTACAAGCACCCGCTAGGTGAAAATATTTTTCCTCAAATCCCCTCTAAACCTCCTGCCCCTTACCTTAAACCTGTGCCCTCTGGTTATTGGCCCCTCCACTAAGGTAAAAAGTTTCTTCCTATCTAACCTATCAATGCCCTTCATAATTTTGTATACCGCAATCATGTCTCCCCTCAGCCTTCTCTGTTCTAAGGAAAACAACCCTAGCCTTTTCAGTCCCTCTTCATAGCTGAAATGCTCCAGCCCAGGCAACATCCTGGTGAATCTCCTCTGCACTCTCTCCACTGCAATCACATCCTTCCGATAGTGTGGTGCCCAAAACTGTACACAGTACTCCAGCTGTGACCTAACTAGCGGTTCATACAGCTCCATCATAACCTCCCTGCTTTTATATTCTATGCCTTGGCTAATAAAGGCAAGTATCCCATATGCCTTCCTAACCACCTTGTCTACCTGTGCTGCTGCTTTTCAGTGATCTATTGACAGGTACACCAAGATCCCTCTGACCTTCTGTACTTCCTAGGGTCCTACCATCCATTGTATATTCCCTTGCCTTGTTAGTCCTCCCAAAATGCATCACCTCACACTTCTCAGGATTAAATTCCATTTGCCACTGCTCTGCCCATCTTACCAGCCCATCTATATTATCCTGTAAGCTAAGGCGTTCCTCCTCGCTATTTATGACATCACCAATTTTCGTGTCATCTGCAAACTTACTTATCATACCTCTTATATTCACGTCTAAATCATTAATGTACACTACAAATAGCAAGGGTCCCAGCACCGATCCCTGCGGTGCACCACTGGTCACAGACTTCCACTCGCAAAAACAATCCTCGACCATCACCCTCTGTCTCCTGCCACTAAGCCAATTTTGGATCTACTTTGCCAAATTGCCCTGGATCCCATGGGCTCTTAGCTTCTTAACCAATCTCACATGCGGGACCTTATCAAAAGCCTTACTAAAGTCCATGTAGACCACATCAACTGCTTTACCCCCATCTACACATCTAGTCACCGCCTCGAAAAATTCAATCAAGTTAGACATGATCTCCCCCTGTCAAAGCCATGCTGACTATCCCTGATTAATCCCTGCCTCTCCAAGTGGAGATTAATCCTGTCCCTCAGAATTTTTTCCAATATTTTCCCAACTACTGATGTCAGACTCACCGGCCTGTAATTACGTGATTTATCCCTGCTACCCTTCTTGAATAATGGCACCACATTCGCTGTCCTCCAGTCCTCTGGTACCTCTCCTGTGGCCAGAGAGGATTTAAAAATATGTGTCAGAGCCCCTGCTATCTCCTTCCTTGCTTCACATGATAGCCTGGGATACATCTCATCTGGGCCTGGGGATATTTATCCACTTTTATACCTGCTAAAACAGCTAATACCTCCTCCCTTTCAATGCTGATATGTTCAAGTATATCACAATCCCTCTCCCTGATCTCTACACCTACATCGTCCTTCTCCATAGTGAACACATATGCAAAGTAACCATTTAAAACCTCACCTGTGTCCTCCGGCTCCACACACAGATTGTCATTTTAGTCCCTAATGGGCCCCACTCTTTCCCTGGTTATCCTCTTGCCTTTAATATCCTTATAAAATGCCTTAGGATTTTCCTTTATCTTGCCCACCAGTGTTTTTTCATGTTCCCTTTTCGCTCTCCTCATTACATTTTTTAGTACCCCCCTACACTTTCTATACTCCTCTAGTGCCTCCGCTGTTTTCAGCACTCTGAATCTGCCGTAAGCCTTCTTTTTTTCCTGATCCAGTCCTCTATATCCTTTGACATCTAGGGTTCCCTGAACTTGATGGTCCTACCCTTCACCTTAACAGGAACATGTTGGCTCTGAGCCCTCACTATTTCCTCTTTGAATGACTCCTACTGGTCTGATGTAGACTTTCCTACATGTAGCTGCTCCCAGTCCACTCTGGCCAGATCCTGTTTTATCATATAGCTATCATTGATTTAGAAATAACTATCTTAAGAAAACGGTAATTAAACAAAGAAATAATGAAGTAATAATCATAGAAATGAATTACTAACTGAAACAAAAACAGAAAATTCTGGAATACTCATCAGGTCAGGAGCATCTGTGGAGAGAAAAACAGAGTTAATGTTTCAGGTCTGTGTGACCCTTCATCAGCTGAAACGTTAACCCTGTTTTTCTCTCCACAGACACTGCCTGACTTCCTGAGTATTTCCGGCACTTTCTGATTTTGTTCCAGATTTTCAGCATCTGCAATGAAATTGTATTAAATGAAAATCTGGTATATCAAAACATTAAATAAAGAAATAATAAATAGGGGTAAAAAAGGAATTACAATAAAACATGTAAATAACATAAATGGAAGTCCACTCTCAATGGAATGGAGAAACAGCGTTTTTTTAAAATTCTTTCATGATTGCCCTTGGCAACTGTATGGCTTGCTAGGCCATTTCAGAGTCAACCATATTGCTGTGGGTCTGGAGTCACATGTAGGCCAGACCAAGTAAGAACGGCAGATTTCCTTCCCTAAAGGACAATATTGAACCAGATGGGTTTTTATGACAAGCGATGATAGTTTCATGGCACCATTATTGAGACTAACTTTCAATTCCAGATTTTTTTGTTAATTAATTGGATTTATTAATTAATTGAAGTTCAATTCCACCACCTGCCATTGTGACATTTTAACCCCTGTCCCCAGATCATTAGCCTGGGCCTCTGGATTACTAGTTCAGCGATGTTACCACTACACCACTATCTCCCCCAGGGACTGGATTTACGGGCCCAATCAGAGCTGGGATAAGAGGGGGTGGGAGATAAAAATAGTCCCGCCGGCCAGCCTGCCATTTCCCTGGCTCCATCCACCTCCGGCCCATTTACCGTACACGGTGAGTAGCCAAGCAGGCTAAAAAGAGCCTAAAGGTCAATTAAAGGAGGCGACTGGAATTTTCCAGTCTGCCTCCACATTCCCACAGGTGGCAGGGGCCAGTTTAAGTACCTGGTGACAGGTCTGGGGGCCAGAACTCCAGGCAGGCCTCGGGACCCTCGTTGCCTGCTGGGTGCAGGAGCAGTCACGGCTGCCCTGTAGAGGGGTTCACACCCACAGTCGTGGCCTGGCTGCTGCATCTATTTTTAATTCAAGATTTAAAGAAGTTGGAGAGAGTGTGTATCCATCTTGAAGTGCCCTCTCTCTTACTTACCTTCCATTACAGCCTTCTGCCCCTCTCAAGCTGGAAGGCCTCTGATTGGTCCTCCAGCATCTAGAGCCCACGCACCATTTTAATTGAATGGAAAACTTATCTTCAGGCCATTAATTGGCCACCCTGGGGTAAATTACAAGTGAGTGACTGTTACCCCGCCCTCCCCCACCGCCTCAGGCCGGGCTGGATTCAGCACCTAGAAACAGTCCCGACCTCTGTTTCCTACCCCTGGAGGGAAAATCCAGCCCGAGTTGCCTGCTATTCTTGTGCCATGTGTTATCTCAAGGAGACGTCAGGTAATCATGGGCTGGATTTTATGAAGGTGGTGGGGGTCCCGACGCCAGGCCAAAAAAGCGAGGGGAACCCTGCCTTGGTCGTTCTGAGGGATCCCCAGCCACGTTTAATGGTCTGGGCCCAGGGTCTCCATCCTTTTAAGGACCGGGATACTGCCTCAAAGAAATCCCAGCCAATCAGAGGGCTAGCAGCTCACAGTCCCAGCAGCTCCACTGGGAGTGGTGGCAATTGCTGGTACTGCAGTAGACCCAGGACCAGGAGCAGCCATGGAGCCTCAGACTGAAGGTAAGTGGGAGTGGGCCAGTCAGGCAGGCCCCGGTGTGGTTTGGGGTGGGGGTGGGTGTTGGCACAGGGGCAGCCTTTGAAACCGGGCCACAGATTGCCTGAGCAGGAAGGTTCACCCCCAACCACACCCGCCAACCCGCCCCCCCCAACCCAGCCCACAAGTAGGCAGCCTGCGTTTACTGGGTGTTCTCCCAACATGACGAGGCTCCCACCAGCTGCTAATAAAATACCAGTGACAGCGGGAGCGCCTGCTTTGCACCACTGTCTGAGAGGAATTTCTACCCCAGAGCCTATTTAGTTCGAATTAAAGAACAATAGAGGGACCATTATGCCACTGGCTATTGATGATAGGCCATCAAGTAGAGGGAAGGAAATAGAGGAACAAATATGCAGCAAATTACAGAAAAATGCAAAAACTACAGCATAGTGGTAATGGGGGACTTCAATTACCTTAATATAGACTTGGATAGTAACAATGTAAAGGAGCAAAGAGAGAGAACAATTCTTGAAATGTGTACAAGAGAACTTGCAGAACATGTTTCAGTCAAGGAGCATTTGGGGAACAGATATCATAACATCATCCGGTTTAGAAATAGGAATAAAATAGTTATGAAAAAGGACAAGGCGAAAACAAACATAAAAGTATTTGACTGGAGGAAAACTAATTTCAGTGAGTTAGAAAAGAAGCTGGTCCAGGTGGATTGGAGTCACAAATTGGTAGGCAAAGCAGTAAATGAACAAGGTAAAACTTTAAGGAGGAGATCCCTCAGGTACGGAGATGGGGAAAGGAAGGATATCCAATGCTAGAGCTCCCTGGATGACTTAAAATATAGGCCAGAATTTTCTGGGCCCTTTGAGGACAGGCTTGGAGGTGGGAGTGGAGTGGGTATAATACTTTGTGGGAATGTGTGGGAATGGAACGCCAACGTCATCATGTCAATTCCAGTTTTGCAAAGGGTGGAAGGCATAGTGGGACCAAAGGGTGCCCCGACCCGACAAAAAAGTAATTGAGTCAAAGTGCCAATGGAACGCTATTTTATGGGCTTGTTTGAATTTTACGGAGAGTCCACAGGGGCCATGAGGCATCTCAGCTCCAGCAGGTAAATGAAGGCAACAACAAGGCAGCAGGTCAGTTCTGACTTCACTCAGCAGCCGACGGGTGAGGCAGTGTGCCTTGACACGAAGGTTAGAGAAGCGTGGGCATTGTATCTCATTGTGGGGGGTGGGGGGGTGGGTGGTGAAGGAGCCAGCCAGGGGGTTTGCTGCCAGAGTGCCATTTGGCTGCTGGCACTTGTGTGGATTTAAAGGGGAGGAAGAGGGGGTGGGGTGGGATGGTTGGAGGAAGCACCTGCATGAGTGGCTCTGGAGACTGAGAGTGCTGACCTTCCAAGGGCATCATGCACTCAGGAGGTGGGACCTCTAGTGAGGAGGAGCAGCTGAGAGAGAGAGCTGCACTCACAGGCAGCTGGATAGCAGCAACCACATGGCCAATTGGAGAGGCAGCCTCGGGGCAGGGAAGCTGGGGAAGGGCGCAAAGGGTAATGTAAGCACCCTCCTGTGCGCAAATGAAGGTACCCTTCACTGAGGACCTACAGACAGAGAATGAGATACCTTCAAATGTCTGAGCAGCAGTGTTGCCGAAGACTGTACCTCTCCAGAGAGGCTGTCACAGATCTGTGTGCCATGATGACGGACGAGCTGAGCCCCAATGGTGTTGGCAGCCACCGATGCCAGTGGCAGTGAAGGTCGCAGATATGCGAAAATTCTACGCCTTTGGTTCTTTCTCGGGACCCACTGGAGATATATGTGCGGATCTCCCAGTCTCCGACATATCACTGCATTAAGATGGTGACTGATGCCCTCTTCAGCAGGGCCAGCCAATACATACATTACCACACTGATCTGGACAGTCAGTCTGAGAGAGCCATCAGTTTCGGGGCCATCGCTAGATTCGCCCAGGTACAGGCTGTGATCG
Organism: Heterodontus francisci; assembly: GCF_036365525.1. Classification (NCBI taxonomy): domain Eukaryota; kingdom Metazoa; phylum Chordata; class Chondrichthyes; order Heterodontiformes; family Heterodontidae; genus Heterodontus; species Heterodontus francisci. The sequence continues at coordinate 57,205,996 of NC_090381.1, read as the reverse complement.
ACTGCACACATGAGGCAATGAAGACTCCCACAGGCCAGCCAGTGGCCTTCATCAATGTTCAACTGGTCTGCAATCACCGCCAACTGATCCCACAGGTATGTGCTCGGTACTCTGGAAGTAACCACAATGCCTTGTTACAGTCAGGTGAGGAGGGGTCGAAGGGCTTCCCTCTTTCCCTCTCCTTGTTTGACCACAACAGGTTTAATTATTTCTTAAAGTGGATGTACTGGCCAATTCAGTAGGTGTTTGATTACTTACTTGCTATGATCATAACAAGAACCAATCGGACAGGTTTTCTTGAGTTTAACAAAGAAAGAGGTTAACTTTAGTGTACTTAAACCAAACTAAGTAAAATAATAAACTACAGTCCAGCTTTCACACACATACACACTAGAGGTTCACATACACACAAATAGATTACAGAAGGGGAAAGGGTAGATTGGCTGAGATGGAGTCCATAGAAAAAAGGGGTATACAGTCTGTGGAGCTTGGTGATTTAGCTGACTTCTCGCTGAATTCAGTGGTCCTGAGACTTTTAGTTTGAATAGATAGCTAACTGATTTGATGGGTCTCTTGGAGACAGTGATGCGGATGATTTCCTCCAAAGGGGTTTCTGTTTGTAACCAGAGTATGCAGAGATGGTCAGTCAGTAGGCAGGAGTCGCAACTTGCAAGCTGGAATGGAGAGAGAGAGAGAAAGAGAGAGATAGAAGGGACCCTCACTAGGGTCTGCACATGTTAGAGTCCAGATGCTTCTTCTTGCTGCTGCAGAGAAACACCAGATTAAAACCACAGATGGGGGGGGGGGCCATATCACATGACAGTCACCCAGTGTTTCAAGCATGGTATTTAGCAACATATTTCTTCTTGCTAAAAAGAATAGGCAGTTCCCTTAAACTTCCTGAGTCTTGGTTCTTTCTGGGATGAGCAGACATTTCATCGCCACTTCACAGGTATGATTCAGTGTTGCAAATTAGGTGGTCATCTTAAGCTGCTAGCATAGTCATATCTGTTCCTTTTTAAATTTCTTTAAAAAATATAAATTCAGGTCTCCAGTCATTAGATTAAAGAAAACTATCATTCAACAAAGCACATTTGCGTGACCCCTCCACACCATGCGAAATAAAATGTGACGACAGTAGCATTTCATTATGAGGTCACAAATTAAAAAGAAACTGCACACACACACACATCCTCAAACACTCACTTATCAGTCTCAGTCTGTCATAGCCAGGTACTGGTATAGTTTTTTCATCTGGGCTTGGGCACAAGCACAGCTGGGGAACTCCAAGTGCTCTGACTGGGCTCAATCAGCTTGTGCTCCAGCGTATACTGAATTTCCTCCTGAACCTGGATCAGTTTCTTGGGACCTAGGCGATAGGGATTTTGCTTTATGGGACGGGTCCCTCCTATATCCACATTGTGTAGGGTTAGGGTTGTGCACCTGATTTGTCCATGCAGATCCCTTTAAATGCTGTGAGCAGCCTTGTTAGGTCTCCTCTCTGTTCTGCATTTAAATAGGGGAGTACAGTATCTAATTCCCTAACATTTCAGTGTTAGATAACCAGATGGGAGAGAGTTCAATTTGGGAAACCTCCAGGCTTCCCTTTAACTCATCCTTACCGTCTCCATAGCCCTCCTCTTTCCTGACTGCCCGACAGACTTGTGCTTGTTTGTCCCCTTCCCGGCTGTGATATCATTTTAACATATTGATGTGACACAGCCTTTGCTTTTTCCTACGATCTGGGGTGTCAATTAGATAACTCACCTGGCTAATTCTCTTTATTACTCTGTATGGGCGACTGAACCAGGCTTTCAATGGTTCCCCCTGTATCGGTTATAGTACTAACACAGGGTCTCCAGGCTGAAATGTTCTAGCCTTGTCATGTTTATCTGCCTGCCTTTTCATAGCTTTCTGGGAAGTTTTTAGGTGTTCCTGAGCCACTACACAGGCTCTCGTGAGCCATTCTTGGAACATGGAGATGTAGTCTAACATGGAAGGTTCATCCCTGTGTCCTAAAAACCTCTCCTTGATTATTTTAGAGGACCGTTCACCTCGTGTCCATCAACTAATTCAAAGGGACTAAAGCCATTGGGTGAGTCCTTGGTTGCAAACAGTCCTTTGTCCCAGTCATGGGGGTACTCATAGCAGTATGACCTGATCATTATCTTAAGGGTCCGGTGGTACCGTTCCAAAGCCCCTTGTGACTGTGGGTGGTTGGCTGAGGACTTTAACTGGATTATGCCCAGATTACCCATGACCTTTTGAAAAATACTGCTCATAAGATTTGTGCCCTGATCCGACTGGATCTCAGCAGGCAGCCCATATCAGGCGAAGAATTGGGTTAGCCCCTCCACCAATACCTTGGCAGAGACAATTCTTAGAGGGATAGCTTCAGGAAATCGGGTATCCACAACAATAATGGTGAGAATATACTGGTAGCCCCATTTTGTTTTCAGCAGGGGCCCCACACAATTCACCAGCACTCTGCTGAAGGGTTCCCCAAAAGCCGGTATGGGAATTATGGGTGCAGGTTTTATTGCAGGTTGAGGCTTCCCACAACCTGGCATGTGTGGCAAGTCTTACTGAACTCCACCACATCCTTGTGCAGTTGTGGTCAGTAAAAATGCTATCTTATGCGGGCTTGGATTTGTCTGATACCAACATGTTCAGCCATTGGAATCTCATGGGCTATTCTCAATATTTCCCTATGGTACCTCGGCGGCACCACTACCTGATGAACCACTGCCCACTCTTCGTCTGCAGGTCTGTGAGGAGGTCTCCAGTTCCTCATCAGTACCTTATTCTTTAAGTAGTAGCACTCCAGAACTCTTTCTGCTTCAGCTTCAGTTTGGGTAGTCTGTGCAACTGTTTTAACCCTGGGTTGGCTTGCTGAGCCTCGACCAAGGAAGATCTGCTAAACATTTGCTTTAGTTCTTCTAAATTTCCAAAGAAGGTTTTGGATAACCATACAGAGGGTCATCCGTCTGTAGTGCTAGTTCAGCCTACTCTGATGAAGCTTGTTTGGCCATGGACCGGGTCACCACAGTCAGGAAAAATACCAGGCATCTTTTCCTGTAACTGCTCTATCTCCATGACCTCATTCAGTCTCTCTAAAACCACTGGAAAAGCTGCTGCCATGTCATTACCAAGAAGCAGGTTGACTCCGTCCACAGGTAAATGAGTAACGATCCCCACAGTTACCGGTCCTGAAATAAGGTCACCCTCCAATTACACCCGATATAACATTATGGGCATATACCTCCCCCCAATACTGTTGACCAATACTTGAGCATTCAATGCACCCACTGGGGGAAAGGTCATGCATTTTCCCAGCAGAAGGGTATGGCTGGCCCCTTTATCCATAAGTATGACCATGAACTTTCTTGCCTCACTCGAGGGGTATGCGGTCACTTTTCCTTTTGACACAAAATCCTGTCAACTCTCAGGGATTTTGTGAAATTCTCCAGCAATCACTGTGCTATGTTTACTGGGTCTTATTGCCGCAGTTATAGCCACAGCCTGGTCTACTGTGTTTTCCATCAGGGCACCTTTGCCTGCACTGGTCAGGTGCACTGTTACGACCCGGTAAGAAAGGAGTCTAGGGTTCTCTCTCAGCCTTCACCCGGTCTTACCGTAACAGGGTTTAATTTTAAACACATCGCGTTTTTAGCTCCCCCTTGGTGAATCATTTTCAATTATAAGGCAAAGAAACCAGCACAAACAGGTTTTCTTAGGTTTAAAGAAGAAAAGTTGAAATTTATTAAACTTAAACTGTAATTTGGTTGACGTCTATGGATGCACGACACGCCCACGCTAGCATGCATACGTGATACACACATGCAAATAGAGACAGAAAAGAGCAGAAGAAAAATAAAGTGGAAAAGTTTGAGGCAATATCTGAAGAGTTTTTGTTACAGCTCTTCGAGCTCACTGTAGAGTCCTTGATTGCAGGTAGTTCTTGCTTTTCATTGGTACCCTGCTTAAACCTTGGTCACTGTAAGAGACTTTGCTCTCTTGGGGTTCCTGTGTCTTCAGTGGATTCAGAGGCTTGTGAGAAAGAGATGGGAGTAGACAGGAGAGATCTTCTCAGTCCAGGAGCAAAAAGTCTTTTCCAGTTCAAACTCTCTGGCTAATTCAAAAGAACCTGGAATAGCCAGTTAGTCATGTGACCAGCAGGTCTAACCAGTGAACAGATTGTAACACCTTAGCAGTCTCTGGAATGCTCCTCTTATACACAGTACCTGATGATCAAGTTCCATTGTGGATTGAATGAATCAGGGAATGGTCCTTTGTCCTTCTAAGCACTGTCTGTTAATATGCAAATGTCTTTTCCAGCCACAGCTGATTTGTTTAACAAGTCATTTCCTTGCTCCAGCAATGGTTTAAAATCAATGTTCATGACAAAATTAATGTGCCTCATTCTTGACAGGTGGGGGCCTAGTATGACATGTACCCTGAATAATCTGATGGGTTTTCCCCATAACTTCCAACAATCAGCTTGAAGGTGACCTGACCTCTTACAATGGAAACATACGGGCTTCCAGGCATCACTCCTGTTCTCAGTACCATCCTTTTCAGCCTGAAGAGGGCCCCCTGTGTTTCCAGCTCTCCCTTAATGACTAGGGTTGTTCATCCTCTATCACTCTCCCACATTCTATCCTTTTCAGGTTTTTGGAGGTGATTTTTTTAGGTTTCCCTTGGGGCAAGGGCTTGTGAATAAGTCATAGAGTCATAGAGTTATACAGCACAGAAACTGGCCCTTTGGCCTGTTAAGTGTATAATCATTCATCAGGATTGCTGTCTGCCTGGCTCTTGAAAATTTTGTTCTTCCACTTGATTTTTTATGGAAAGTAGAAGCGAGTTTTTGAATTCCTCAAGGAGGATCTTACTCTATCTTAAGTGCCCATATCTAAAGGTCAAAAGTGAGTTGCTTGACCCTTTCGAACTCAATGTGAGTTTGTGTTGGCTGCTTTCAGAGTTTGGAATTTTTTGCAGTATGACTCTGGTACCTGCTCATATGCACTCAGGATAACATTTTAATCTCATAGTCTGATGAACTCTCATCAGACAATAGGGAATAAACCTAATGGGCTTTTCCTGTTAATTTGCTTTGCAGTAGCAGAGTCCAGCACTCGGTTGGCCATTTCAACTGTTTTGCAAGCCTTTCAAATGAGATGAAAAATGCTTCCACATCCCCCTCATTGAACTTTGGTATCAATTGGGAGAACTTTAAGAGCTCAGCACTCGGTCTTGAGGTAAGGGTAGTTCCTTCATTAACGATGCCTTCAATGGATACATTGGACCATCCCCTATTCAGTTCGAGTTACCTTAACTTGAATTCCCTCTCTTCCTTCCATTCCTGGAATTCTTTTACTTGCTGCCTTTCCTGGAATTCTCTCTCTCCCTTCTCCTTCTGGAATTCTAATTCTAGTCTCCTACTGTTCGAGCTGTATCTTAGCTAGTGTTACTCTGTCTGTTTCCAACTCTAAGCCTGTCTCTGGTTCTTCAGTGTAATTTTTAGAATGGTTGGCCACAGGTTTTAGGATTTCAGGTTTTCTAGCTTACGGACAGAGATTTATCTGTAAATGCCTAGCTATACTCCTTAACTATTCAACGGATAGGGCTTTTAAACTGTGCCAAGTTAGTTCACTCTGATCTCGGAAGGTATTGGCCTCGAATGTGAACAAAATAGTACTCTAGCACTGAAAATCACAAGAAAACCTCTATTGAAGTTTTTAAATTATTGCAAAGGAATCAATTTGGTTTCCTGCTTCCAATTTCCCATTTGTCTTTCCGTTTGATGCCAGACGTGAGCCCCCTAATTTCTGTTATGGTCAGGTGAGGAGGGGTTGAAGGGCTTCCCTCTTTTCCCTCTCCTTGTAAGACCACAACAGGTTTAATTCCTTTTTTAAAGTGGATGTACTGGCCAATTCAGTAGGTGTTTCATTACTTATTTGCTATGATCATAACAAGAACCAACCGGACAGGTTTTCTTGAGTTTAACAATGAAGGGCATTAACTTTATTGTACTTAAACCAAACTAACATACACACATGCTCCAGGTTCACACAGAAACAAATAGGTTATGGAGTAGGGAAGGGTAGATTGGTTGAGTTAGAGTCCATAGAGAAAAGGGGTGTACAGTCTGTGGAGTTTGGTGACTTGGCTGCTACTAGCCAAATTCGGTGGACCTGAGACTTTTATTTTAAAGAGATAGGTGACTGATTTGATGGGTCTCTTGGAGACAGCGATGCAGATGATTTCCTCCAAAGGGATTTCTGATTGTAGCTGGCATATGCAGAGGTGGTCTGGCAGCAGGCTGGGTTCGCACCTGCAAGCTGGAATGGAGACAGAGAGAAGGGACACCCAATTGTCTGCATGTGTCAGAGTCCAGCTGCTTCTCCTTGCTGCTGCAAAGAAACACCAGATTAAAACCACAGATGTGGGGGTGGGGGGGGGGGGGTGCTTATCACATGACAGTCACCCAGTGATTCAAGCATGGTAGTTAGCAATGTTTTTCTTCTTGTTAAAAAGAACAAGCAGTTCCCTTAAACTTCCTGGGCCTTGGTTCTTTCTGGGATGAGCAGACATTTCATCTCTACCTCACAGGCCTTGCAATGTGTGATGCAGTGTTGCAAATTAGATGGCCATCTTAAGCTGCTAGCAAAATCATCTTTTGTCTGTTCCTTCTTACATTTCTTTAAAAAATTTAAATTCAAGTCTCCAGTCAGTGAATGGGTTACAGAAAATTATTATTCAACAAAGCATGTTGGTGTGACAGCCTACATTCTTAGGCACTCCCAGGTGCCACAGTTTCTCACACCCCCTTCTCGACTTCAAGGTTGGATTATGGGCGACAAGGGCTACCCACTAAAGAGATGTCTACTTAATCCTGTGAGGAACCCAAGGACGAATGCAGAGGAGAGATACAACACCTGCCCAGGGCAACCTGAGTGACCATCGAGCAGGCCATTGTCTCTTGAAGATGTGATTCAGGTGCCTGGATCAATCCAGTGGCGCTCCTCAGCTGGGATCTCGTGGATCGTAGTGGTCTGCTGCGCTCTACACAACCTGGTGCTGCAGAAGGAGGAGGCATTGAACAATGAGGAAATAGTGGAGCGCGAGACCTCCTCAGACAAGAAGGTTGTGGAGGAAGCTGATGACTAGCCGATGCAGCATGAAGGACCCTAGGGACCACAGGAAAGGCACAATGAGATAGGCGCTAGGAAGGCTCGGAACGTGCTTATACAAACACATTTCAGATGGTCCTTCCTACCTCATCCTTCCAATCCAATAAAGATTCACTTTCATCCTGCAATGTTGCCATTTCCTTTACTTATAAACCCATCGCCCTGCACCCAGTGACACCATGATCTTTGGCATAGGCAAAGCGATGACCACACGCACTATGGTCCCTCCCAACCAGACCTTGGGGTGAGCCAGGGTACTCCTGAAGTTCCAGATGACCACTGGTAATGGAAAGAGATGTTGACAGAATGCAGCACACCTTTATTGCAAACATAAACAGACACAAGCAGTAACTTTTCAACAATGTATTCAACCGTGAACCCCAAGTGCATCTAGTGGGTTTTCTTAATAATCTTGTTGATGCTCCTATGAGGGGCTGCCCCTGTCCTACCAGCTGAGGTGGAAGCAGGCTGCTGCTCCTGCTGCCGCATGGTTTGGGATGACCTTGGCAGCTGTCGCCTAGTCACTAAGGCCCGGAAGGCCCTGGCACACTGAGGGGCTTCTTAACAGGTGCAGGAGCCTCCTCTGATTCTGCAGTTACTTGAGGCGCTGGTGTCACTGGCAGAGGGGCTGAGCAGCTGCTGTCCACACATGAATGTCCTGAGAGAAGCCCCCAGATGCAGACGGCAGCCACTTCTCCTCCCTCACAAGGCACACTTTTATCTCCCTGCTGACCTGAGTAGTCGAGGACCTGTTGGAGATCCCGTGCACCTCATCCCCTTCTTGCCTTGACACTACTGCATAGAGCTCATGGACAAGGCGATGGCTTGCAGGTCTGTGTGCATCTCCGGTATCCACTGATTGGCCTGCTGGATGTGGTTCTCTCTGAGAGTCGCCAGTCTCTCAATGGAGGGGGCCATGCACACAGATGAGAAGAAAAAGGCAGCACTCATGGCCTGGATGAACTCCTCCACAGTCTGAGCCAGGGTGTGCAAACCCTCTAGAATCTCTGCCAGATCTTCATGCACCTCACGCTGTACATCCAGCATCTGCCATCTTACTGATGACTCCAAAGAAATATCATCAGTCTGAGGCTCAGCATTGGCCTCAACTTGAACACTGCTCTGAGTGTCAGTGGCTTTGGCTGTCACACCCTCCATCAACAGCTCAGGTGTGCTTATGGTGCTCTCACCAGATTGTGACCCTGAATCTAAACGGTGCACCTTCTAAGGTCCTCTCCTGCTCCTCAGAGGTGGGCGACTATCCCCCAGACATGGCAGCTCTCTGTTCTTGTGGCTGACTTGTGTGAGAGAACAGATAGATCAAAGGGCTTTGTACTTCTAAAGACATGCGACACAGTGGTGCAGTGGTTAGCACCGCAGCCTCACAGCTCCAGTGACCCAGGTTCAGTTCTGGGTACTTCCTGTGTGGAGTTTGCAAGCTCTCCCTGTGACCATGTGGATTTCTGCTGGGTGCTCTGGTTTCCTCCCACAACCAAAGACTTGCAGGTTGATAGGTAAATTGACCATTGTAAATTGCCCCTAGGTAAGTGGTAGGAGAATGGAGGGGATGTGGTAGGGAATATGGGATTAATGTAGGATTAGTATAAATGGGTGGTTGTTGGTTGGCACAGACTTGGTGGGCTGAAGGGCCTGTTTCAGTGCTGTATCTCTAAATAAATAAAAATCAACTAGTGTGTGGATCCACATGTGTACAGTGTAGGACACAGGAGCACCCTCCCTCATGATCAACAAAGGCTCCCTTGTGCCCTCCTGTCTCACTGTATGTGACAATGTGGCTGCCATGCTGCCCTTCCAATTCCAGAGCCTCTTCTTCCAATGGTGTAAGGATGTCAAGAAAGGGTACCCCACCATTGGCCTTTCTTTGGCATTGTGGGCTCTCTTTTCCTGCAGGAATAAAAATTAACAATATCAGCTGCCTGGCAAAGACAGGCATAAACACCTAAGAGGGTTGCTGGAATGTTGTCAGGGCCCATAGCCTTTGTAGGATCCCATGTCTGTGATGGGCATACAAATGCCTCCTGCTACTCTCAAGCAACCTTTTTTTATTCTTCATGGGATGTGGACTTTACTAGCAGGCAACTATTTATTGCTCACCCCGAATTGTCCTTGACAACTGAGAAGTTTGCTGGGCCATTTCAGAGAACACCACTTTGCTGGGTCTTTAGGATGGCAGATTTCCTTCCCTAAAGGGCATCATTGAACCAGATGAGTTTGTATGACAATCAATGATAGCTTCAGAACTTCAGAACACCATTACTGAGACTAGCTTTCAATTCCAGATTTCTATTAATTAATTGAATTTTAATGTTAAAAGCTAGGATTTAAACCTGGGCTACTGGATTCTAGTCCATTGCCACTACACCACCTCTCCCCCCTAACAGTCAACACTGACAGATGAGTGCCCATTGACTGCGTTGCAGCCATTCCTCTTACAGGATCTGCTACAGCCAGACCCCATTGCCAACAAATAGGTGGGCTTTCCCTCTCCACCAACCTCAGCCTCACACATTGCTACTTGTAAGACTTGAAGAGAAGTGAGGTGTGGAGTAGTCACCTTGGCGGAACAAATAAGGTCATTCACCTACTTGCTGCATTGCAGCCAGATTCTCTGGATTACCCCACAGCTGCTGACCTCCTCTGCCATCTCCATCCAGGCTTGCTTGGTCAGATGAGGCAGTTCTCCTCCTCCTTTCCCTGGGGAAGAGGACTGCCTACCTTTCCTGAGTACCTTAGAGGAGAATCTGCAGGGAGTCATCACTGAACCTAACCTTGGGGCCACCGGGGATCTTCCTTCTGCCATGCCTCAGGCCTTCAGTATGCCTCTTTTGTCAGCAATAGAGCTTCTCTCATTAGCAGGGCTGCAGAGTTAAGTGGTTCCAAACAGCTGAGTGCGTCCAAATGCTTCAGTGGCTCCAAAGAGCAGCAGCTATATTATGAGAGTGCTGGCAGTCCCTTAGGTATGGCACCAGCACCTCCAACGGCATCACCTGACACTGCGGCAGCCGCCTTACTGCCCACTTCCATCCAGGATGATTGGCCCCTTGCCAGCTGGCAATTAATTCGCCAGCCAGCACGAGATTGCTTACCATCGGTGGATCGACTTGCAAGTGGCAGCGGCACCCGGTTCCAGTCCCAGCGGCAGGACTTCGGGCCTACCCAGAAAATCCTGGCAATAGAGATTAAAATGAAACATAAAAATGAGATTTATGACAAATGTAAGTACTGATCCAAAATGAATTCAGAAAGTACAGAGGAGATTCAGAAAAAGGAGGAAGAGGGGCAGGGGGAGTGTATGAAAATAGATTAGCAGCCAACAAAAGGAAACAAAAAGGACTTTTATAAACCTATAATTAGTAAAAGGATAGTCAAAGGAAAGATGGGGCCGATTAGGGACAAAAGAGAGATCTTCTTGTGGAGCTAGAGGGCATGGCTGAGGTACTAAATGAGTACTTTGCAACTGTCTTCACTAGAAAGGAGCATGTTGAAACATCGGAGTAAAGGAGGAGGTATTAGCAATATTCAACAGGATAAAAATAGATAAAGAGGAGGTACTTAAAAGATTGGCAATCCTCAAACTAGAAGAGTAATCTGGTCAGGATGGAATGCATTGTATGTTACCGAGGGGAGTAAAGGTGGAAATGGGCCTGTATTTTCTAGAGTTTAGAAGAATGAAAGGTGATCTCATTGAAACATATAAAATTCTAAACAGCCTGGATAAGGTAGACACTGAGAGATTATTTCCGCTGGTCGGGCAATCTAAAACACGGGGGGCACAGTCTCAGTCTCTCACACGCCTCCTTCAACAGTACCTTCCAAACCCACGATCTCTACCACTTAGAAGGACAAGGGCAGCAGATGCATGGGAACATCACCACCTGCAAGTTCCCCACCAAGCCATACATCATCCTGACTTGGAACTATATCACTGTTCCTTCACTGTCACTGGGTCAAAATCCTGGAACTCCCTTCCTAGCAGCACTGTGGGTGTATCTACCCCACATGGACTGCAGAGGTTAAAGAAGGCAGTTCACCACCACCTTTTCAAGGGCAATTAGGGATGGGCAATAAATGCTGGCCTAGACGGCGACTCCTACATCCCATGAACGAATAAAAAAAATGGACACGGACTGCTTCAGTATCTGAGGAGTCGCGAATGCCTCTTGAGAGCACTGTCAACAACAACTTCCATCACTTTGCTGATGATCGAGAGAAAACTAATAGGGCAGCAATTGGCTGGGTTGGATTTGTCCTGCTTTTTGTAGACAGGACATACCTGGCCAATTTTCCGTATTGTCGGGTAGATGCCAGTGTTGCAGCTGTAGTGGAACAGCTTGGTTAGGGGCGTGGTCAGTTCTGGAGCACCAGACTGCAGTACTATTGCTGGAATGTTGTCAGGGCCCATAGCCTTTGTAGTATCCCATGCCTTCATCCATTTCTTGATATCACATGGAGTGTATTGGACTAGTGGAAGACTGGCATCTGTGATGCTGGGGATCTCAGGAGGAGGCCGAGATAGATCATCACATGCACTTCTGGCTGAAGATGGTTGCAAATGCTTCAACCTGGTCTTTTGCACTGATGTGCTCAGCTCCCCCATCATTGAGGATGGGGATATTGTGGAGCCTCCTCCTCCTGTTAGTTGTTTAATTGTCCACCATCATTCATGACTGGATGTGGCGGGACTGCAGACCTTTGATCTGATCCATTGATTGTGAGATCACTTAGCTCCGTCTATTGCATGATTCTTCCACTGTTAGGCATGCAAATAGTCCTGTGTTGCAGCTTCGCCAGGTTGACACCTCATTTTGAGATATGCCTAGTGCTGCTCCTGACATGCCCTCCTGCACTCTTCATTGAACCGCAACTCCAAACGTTTCCACTCCCCGAACGTTCAGTTGGTGTTCGACCATGCTCAACATATCATGCTGGTGAATGCCCACTATCCCAGCAGCAATCATGATCGTTTATTCTATGCCAGTCCACTGCTCCCTCAGTAGCTGAGTCACCACATCAAACCAGAAGGTGGCTGCTGGGCAACAAGGGTTACCTGCTTACACCTGCCACATAACTCCAATGTGGAACCCAACCACATGCAGTCAGCATTCCTATAATGAGAGCTATGCTGTCACATGAAATATCACTGAGCAGACCATTGAGGTGCTTAAACAATAGCTCCACTGCCTGGACTGCTCTGGAAAAGCCCTGCAGTACTCACCCGTGTGTGTGTCCCAATTTGTGGTGTCTGGTGTGTCCTGCACAACCTTACCATCATGAGGGCACAGCCCTTGCAACAAGACATAACACGAGCTGCTCAGGCGCATGAGAAAGCGGAACAGGAGTGAGAATGGAGGAAACCAATGTATGAACAATCTGGCTAGTATGTTTGTCATAGCCTCACCCAACTACGCTTCCACTGCACACAACCTGAAGACTCATTCTACAACAGTCACGCACCTTATTTTCCCTCTGTCACTGACCATCACAGCGCCTACTTAGCCACAATGCTGAAATAAGCAAAGCAAATATTCCAAACCAACTTTATCAAACAGCCATCTATTATTCCATACAAAATCGACTAATTATCTTTGTGCATACGCTTAGTGTCTGTCTTGCGGGTGCTTTTGCCTGGCCTAGCTCTCCTGTGCAGTACAAGCCCAGTGGCTGCAGCATGTCTGGTGGAAGGCTTCTAACTTTCAGTTTGGGTTCCTGCAGATGGCTTTGCAGGATGCCTTTGAGCAGCTGTTGCGTGAAAGAAGGCCTGGCTTTGGACTGCACTACTTCGTCAAGGGAAACTTTAGTGTGGGCTGGCTCGCTGACAGGCAACAGCAGGGGCACTGGCCACTCCCCAGAGCAGCACCTCAGCAATCTGAGCAATCTGCTCATGCACAGATTGCTGACTACTGTGAGACCCTGCAAGTCCCTGGAGCTATCGTATCCACAACCATGATGGCAGCAGTCTGAGCCTACAGGAGACAAGCTGAGATTTCATGCCCTCAATCTGAGCTTCCACTGCAACATTCAGATCTTAGGCAGCATCTACTTCTGCTGCAATGGAAGCTGAGACATCAGCCATCAGATGCATCATCGTAGTCTGATCTGCACGTGTTCTCGTTAAGTTGGCCACCACTTCCACACTGTAAAGGATGGGGTCCAAGCTCTGTGCAAACTCTCCCATGCTCCTTGGCAGTGACAGCATGCTTTCTGGCATGCCTGTCAATGCACCAAGCATTTCTACATGTATACCCATCAGCCTGTTCTCTGTATGCCGCCCCATCAAAGTCACCATCTGAGTCCTCTGCGGAGAATCTCGTTTGACCTTGCCGTCCATTGAACTGACACCCATGTTATTCTTTATCCTTGACCTGACTGTAGCCCACTCATGCCCAGTGGCTCATCATGTGTAGATTCCATCACTATGCTACCCTCTAAGGTATGCACAGAGCCAGTATCTGAGCTGGCGGCTGCAAGTGCAGGATCAAGTGATGGTGTTTCTTCTTCATCAGTCTCTTAATCGTCTTGCACTTTAGGCTTCTGCACTAGTTGTTGACCAGGTGGCAGTTCTTGGGTATCTGAAAGAATTAAGGCACAAGGGTAGGGTGGAGTTGGGGTGAGGAATGGAGTCGAAACCAAGAGGTGCATGGTTATACCATCTGAAGCTTGTAAATCACACAAGATTGTGGGATGAGAGGGAGGTGGGATGTGAGAAGGTGGATTAGGTAGGAACATACCATCATCCTCTATGGTTTCAAGCCCAGAGTTGACCATGGCCTCAGTCGTGGCCGCATCAATGATTGCCAGCACCGTCTCCTCGATAGGGGTGAGGGCACGTAGCTGTACCTGTCCCTCTCTAGTCAGGTGCTGCTGCCTTCAATTATGGACCACCTTATCCTGCAATAGAGAGGAATGTTTGCCAGTGAGTGTGGTAAAATGTGTTTGGGTTGTTAAATTCCAGAAAGCTTGTTGTGGAAGGATGATGCTGGAGCCTATCTTTACTCAGTTTCACATTTATTGTACACAGTAAAAGGACTACAAACATGTAGCTCCTCACTCAAAACCCTTCATCAGTCTCAGTAAGAGTGTCCTTATAAGTGCTCAAGTAAGACCCCAATTAATACCCTCCACCTGTATATTTTTAATCAATTGATATACAATTAACAGATTCCCTTGTTTTATAATAAAACTTAGGTTAACATGCTCAAACAACATTTCAAAATAAATTCCATATTATGTACAAAGTATTAACATGCTCAAAGAACATTTCAAAATAAATCAAAATAAATTCCATATCAGGCACAAAGTATTACATTGCAAGATGCCCCTCCTGTAGCACCCCTAACAATTTCTTTGTATGAGCATTTAGAACCATAGAAACCATAGAAAAAATTACGGTACAAAAGGAGGGAATTCAGCCCATCGTGTACGTGCCGACTGAGAAAACTAGCCACCCAATCTAATCCCACCTTCCAGCATCTGGTCCATAGCCGTGCAGGTTACAGCACTTCAGGTGCATGTCCAGATATCTTTTGAAAGAATTGAGAGATTCTGCCTCCACCACCATTCCTGGCAGTGAATTCCAGACACCCACCACCCTCTCGATGAAAAGGATTTCCTCATGTCCCCTCTAATCCTTCTACCAATCACCTTAAATCTGTGTTCCCTGGTAATTGACCTCTCCGCTAGGGGAAACAGGTCCTTCCTGTCTACTCTAGCAAGGCCCCTCATAATTTTGTACACCTTAATTAAGTCACCCCTCAGCCTCCTCTGCTAAGGAAAACAACCCTAGCCTATCCAATCTTTCCTCATAGCTGCAACTTTCAAGCCCAGGCAACATTCTTGTAAATCTCCTTTATAATCTCTCTCCAAAGCAATTGTGTCCTTTCTGTAATATGGTGACCAGAACTGTATGCAATACTTCAGCTGTGGCCTAACCAGTGTTTTATATAGTTAGATTAGATTAGATTAGATTAGATTAGATTAGAGATACAGCACCGAAACAGGCCCTTCGGCCCACCGAGTCTGCGCCGAACATCAACCACCCATCTTATACTAATCCTACACTAATCCCATATTCCCAACAAACATCCCCACCTATCCCTATATTTCCCTACCACCTACCTATACTAGTGACAATTTATAATGGCCAATTTACCTATCAACCTGCAAGTCTTTTGGCTTGTGGGAGGAAACCGGAGCACCCGTAGAAAACCCACGCAGACACAGGGAGAACTTGCAAACTCCACACAGGCAGTACCCGGAATCGAACCCGGGTCCCTGGAGCTGTGAGGCTGCGGTGCTAACCACTGCGCCACTGTGCCGCCCTTGTTCCAGTATTCCATCCCTGCTTTTGTATTCTATACCTCAGCCAATAAAGGAAAGCATTCCATATGTCTTCTTCACCACTTTATCTACCTGGCTTGCCACCTTCAGGGACCTGTGGACATGCACTCCAACGTCTCTCACTTCTTCTACCGCTCTCAATATCCTCCTGTTTATTGTGTATTCCCTCGCTTTATTTGCCCTCCCCAAATGCATTACCTCACACTTCTCTGGATTGAACTGAATTCCATTTGCCACTTTTCCGCCCACTCCAGCAAACCATTGATATCATTCTGGAGTCTATGGCTATCCTCTTTATGATTAACTACATGGCCAATTTTTGTATCATCAGCAAATTTCCCAATCATGCCTCCCACATTGAAGTGCAAATCATTAATATATACCACAAACAATTCCTTTTTGTAAAACAATCGGATAGCTGATGACTTGCATCTACCGATTTAAGTTTTGAGATTTCCTTTCTCTCCAGCATTTGTTTCAATCCAGAAAGGTCAATACGTAGTCTTTTCTCACTTACACTTTTTGTAGTGTGTACATTGTCCCACAAAGAACGATTATCCACATAACATTCAATAGGTATCCTGTCTTCAGTATGTCCCTGGTTCAGAATTTCACCTAAAATATTTGACAAATAGAACCCCATATCCACTGGCTCCACAACAGCCAGTGTTTCCACAGCTAAAGTGCTTTTAACGACCCTTTTTATTTTCTTAGCCTCCCAAGCTAAAGGACAACATTGCCCATTTTCACCCGTCAGAAATATTGTGAAACCAGTTGCAGTCAAAAACCCATCAGAAAGGTTAACATATGAAGCATCATTAAAAATGATACTCAGCAGGTCTGGCAGCATCTGTGGAGAGAAGCACAGTTAAAGTTTCAGGTCAGTGACCCTTCATTAGAACTGGCAAATATTAGAAATGTAAAAGATTATAAGCAAGTAAAGTGGGGGTGGGGCAAGAGATAACAAAAGAGAAGGTGTAGATAGGACAAAGTCACAGAATAGCTGACCAGAAGGTCGTGCAGCAAAGGCAAACAATATGTTAATGGTGTGTTGAAAGACAAAGCACTAGTACAGACAGGGTGTTAATGGACTGAAATTGAACAGCCGCAAGTACAAACATGAAAAAAAAACAGTGGGTAAGCAAACATGAAAAAAAACAGTGGGTGAACAAACTAAGATGAAAGAAAAACAAAACAAACACTAAAAACTGCATATAAAAAAAGGAAAAAGTAAAGAAAATAACTAAAAATAAAAGTAAAATGGGGGGCCCGTCATGCTCTGAAATTATTGAACTCAATGTTCAGTCCGGCAGGCTGTAGTGCGCCTAATCAGTAAATGAGATGCTGTTCCTTGAGCTTGTGTTGATGTTCACTGGAACACTGCAGCAATCCCAGGACAGAGATGTGAGCATGAGAGCAGGGGGGAGTGTTGAAATGGTAAGCAACCGGAAGCTCAGGGTCCTGCTGGCGGACTGAGCGGAGGTGTTCCGCAAAGCGGTCACCCGGTCTGCATTCGGTCTCCCCATTGTAGAGGAGACCACATTGTGAGCAGCGAATACAGTATACTACACTGAAAGAAGTCCAAGTAAATCGCTGCTTCACCTGAAAGGAGTGTTTGGAGCCAAGGATAGTGAGGAGAGAGGAGGTAAATGAGCAGGTATTACACCTCCTGCAATTTCAGGGGAAGGTGCCATGGGAAGGGGACGATGTCAACTTTGCTTCTAACTTCCACCTTCTCTCACCTTTACATGGTCCATCTCTGACACTTCCCTTCCCTTCCTCAACTTCTCTATCTCCATCTCTGGGGATAGGCTGTCTACTAATATCCACCGACTCCCACAGCTACCTCAACTATACTTCTTCACATCCTGCCTCCTGTAAGGACTCCATTCCATTCTCCCAGTTTCTCTGTCTCCGACGCATCTGCTCTGATGATGCTACCTTCCATGACAGCACTTCTGATATGTCTTCCTTTCTCCTCAACCGAGGATTCGCCCCCACTATGGTTGACAGGGCCCTCAACCGTGTCCGGCCCATTTCCCGCACCTCTACCCTTACCCCTTCCCCTCCCTCCCAGAACCGCGACAGGGTTCCCCTTGTCCTCACTTTCAACCCCATCAGCCTTCATATCCAAAGGATCATCCTCCACCATTTCCACCACCTCCAGCGTGATGCCACTACCAAATGCATCTTCCCCTCCCTTCCCCTGTCAGCATTCCGAAAGGATCATTCCCTCTGTGACACCTTGGTCTATTCCTCCATTACCCCCACCACATCGTCCCCTTCCCATGGCACCTTCCCCTGCAATTGCAGGAGGTGTAATACCTGCTCATTTACCTCCTCTCTCCTCTCTATCCAAGGCCCAAACACTCTTTTCAGGTGAAGAAGTACTTGTACTTCTTTCAATGTAGTATACTGTATTCGCTGCTCACAATGTGGTCTGCTCTATAATGGGGAGGCCAAACGCAGACTGGGTGACCGCTTTGCGGAACACCTCTGCTCAGTCCACGAGCAGGACCCCGAACTTCTGGTTTCTTGCCATTTCAACACTCCCCCCTGCTCTCATGCTTACATCTCTGTCCTGGGATTGCTGCAGTGTTCCAGTGAACATCAACACAAGCTCGAGGAATAGCATCTCATTTACCGATTAGGCGCACTACAGCCTGCCAGACTGAACATTGAGTTCAATCATTTCAGAGCATGACGGGCCCCCCATTTTACTTTTATTTTTAGTTATTTTTTTCTTTTTTCTTTTTATATATATAATTTTTGGTGTTGATTTTATTGTATTTCATCTTAGTTTGTTCAGTTTGCTTACCTTTTTTTTTCATGTTTGTACTTGTGGCTGTTCAATTTCAGTCCATTAACACCCTGTCTGTCCTAGTGCTTTGTCTTTCAACACACCATTAACATATTGTTTGCCTTTGCTGCGTGACCTTCTGGTCAGCTATTCTGTGACCATGTCCTATCTACACCTTCTCTTTTGTTATCTCTTGCCCCTCCCCCACTTTACTTGCGTACAACCTTTTACATTTCTAATATTTGCCAGTCCTGAAGAAGGGTCACTGACCTGAAACGTTACCTCTGCTTCTCTCTCCACAGATGCTGCCAGACCTGCTGAGTATTCCCAGCATTTCTTGTTTTTATTTTAGCATCAGGTCTAGTCTGAGTGCACAACCAGTTTAATTGTCCATTCAAGATTTGCAATTGCTCCGTCTGCTTTAGATATATCATCATCTTTCTGTGATGACCTAACATGATTAACCGGGATGTGAGTAACACTCTCT
Source organism: Heterodontus francisci (assembly GCF_036365525.1). Classification (NCBI taxonomy): domain Eukaryota; kingdom Metazoa; phylum Chordata; class Chondrichthyes; order Heterodontiformes; family Heterodontidae; genus Heterodontus; species Heterodontus francisci. Next base: position 57,187,158 of record NC_090381.1, on the reverse strand, counting down.
AAATAGGATTGTTGATTTAAAGTTATTCCTGACTTAGTCAGCTTAATATCTAAACCAATATATTTAAAAACCCCACAAGCCTGACTCCCAATATGAAATTCTGTCCTAATCTTATTAATAACATATTTCTCAAAATCCACAGTACCACCCCATAAAAAATCATCAACGTGCATCATGTTTTGGTTGAACACAACCAATTTTCAGCAAAACAGATCTCACCAAGAAATACCACACCCTGGAAGCATCATTAAGACCATAGATGCATTTATTCAGTTTCCATAGTTTTCCTTCTGCATCTGCTGTCTCTTTGGGTAGTTTCAGAAATACTTCCCTCTGAAATGTATCACCCTGCAGAAATGCGGCTTTTAGGTTAGTGAATCTACACTCTCATGAATATGTGGCCAAAATAGCTAAAAAGATTTTCAAGATTATTTTTCCAGCTGTGGGAGAATCCACTGTAACATCAGTATTACCCAATCGCTCTTCAAAACCCCTTGCAATTAGCTTCACTTTAGCCTTATAAGTCCCATTGGAAAGGACCTTTTCAGTACAAATCCACATTTGTAACAAGGCTGGCTGTACCTTATCTGGTACCTCAGAATAAACGCCAACCTCTCTCCAACTCTTTAATTCCTTATGTTTTGCTTCTCTTATTAGTTTATCCTCAAGTTTATTGGCAGCCACGAATACTTCACAGCCATGTGAACCTCTGCTTCTAGTTCTTTTCTGAGACTGCTCTCTGGCCTTCATTTCATTGTGGAATCTGTTCAAGTTATGGCCTCTGTTAGCACTGTAGTGTCTTTCGGGACTATAAGATCTCCCTCGCGCGCTAACAGAGGCTCTTTCTCCAGTACGGGATCGTTTCATTACGCAAGAGTCACTTCCAGACCCACTATTAAAACTTGTATTGTGCTTTCTTACTCTCCACTCCTTCAACCCATTCACCCCATGGACCTTGTTTCTTGACCTTCTTGACCATCTTCTTGAACATTTAACCAATATTTATACTTGCCAGTAGATTTTCTTTCATGTCCCACAATTGTTGCATCCGTCCATTTATTAGACCCTTCTAAAAAATATGTTACCCAAGTACCTGGCCGGGCAATTTGCCTTGGGATGCGATAGTTCTTTCTTGAGTGTCTTGATTGCTCACATTAATCCAACCCTTGATCTACCTCAGAGTTCCGAAGAAGGGTCGCTGACCCGAAACGTTAACTCTGCTTCTCTTTCCACAGATGCTGCCAGACCTGCTGAGTGATTCCAGCATTTCTTGTTTTTGTTTCAGATTTCCAGCATCCGCAGTATTTTGCTTTTATATTATTATGTTGTCCTTGATCTACCTCATTCTGTTCTTCAGGACCTTCATCACAAAATACATCAGTATTTGAGATACAAGGTGCCTCGTTTCCCTCTATCAGCTGCACAGATTCTGAAATTTTGTAATCAACTACGATCAACTGCGAGGAATGAACCTTATCAGTTTGATTTCCATGCTTGATAACTATTGTCTTACCACCCTGACCTATTGCCTTAACAGGGACCTTCCATTCTCTATGACCCACTCTTTTATAAAACAACAGATCTCCTGAATTAAATTCTGCCTCAGATGGTCTTAAATGCCTCAGAGCTCTCTGAATTTTCTCAGCGACCTCAGCCTTGATGAGAGCTCATCTCCCTGCATGAAAATCATTCAAATGTGCAGAAAAATTGAACTAATTGTAGTACCTTCTAGAGTAGGAGGTGTATCACACAGTACAGAAGGTAATTTGGGGTTCTGCCCATAGACCAATTGATAGAGACTATATCTCCCAACCATCTAAAGCAAATTATTTGCATGAATCACCCATGCTTGAACAATTGTCAACTTGCAGTTTGGTTGGTCAGCTGAGATTTTACACAGCATTTCATCAATTACTGCATGGTTCCTTTCACAGAGTCCATTGCTGAAACCATAATGTTCATGTTTTCACATATGTCTCTGAACTCATCAGCAGCAAATTCCCTTCCATTATCATTCAGAAACTTAGCGGTGTCCCAAGTTCAGTCCCTATCCATTTCTCCAGGATTTTATCTATAATCACCCTTTTGTCCTTGCTATTTATTATTGTAGAAAGACTAAATCTAATTGCTAGGTCTATGAAATGTAGAATGAAAATATTCTTGTCTTTGTCCCATACCTCTAAATCCATGGCAACTACCTCATTAAAGTCATTTGCCAATGGAAGGCTTACAATAGGACGTGATGGTGTCCTCCAATACATTTTACAGATTTCACACTTCTCACTAATCTCTTCTGTTATCCTTGTATACTCTTCATCAATCACGCTTGCATCCTCTAGCAGGGTTTTTAATCTTTGACAAGAAGGGTGAACAAATTGTCTGTGTAACTTTAAGACAATTTGCTTTTTATCTCTGATTCTTAACACCTGATGCCATTAATACTTCTTTAACACTCTGACTAGAAACATCAGGTTTTGTTAAGGGGCTACAATAATGCCCGGACTGGGTGAACTGTCAATTCACTGACTTTCCAAAATTAATTGCCTTATCATGCTCCATATCAAGTTTCGTTTGTGCCTTTTTCATTGAAAGTTTACTCAACAGTAAAGGTATCTCACTAGATATTACATCAGTACTGATATAGTGGCTTACTCCAGCTATTTTACATGGAATTACTACTCTCTTCAGTGACTTCAATGTGTCGTCATCACCAAACCTAAAGCTGGTCATACTTTTATACTCCTTAACCTTGCGCAATCTCACTAGTGAGTGAATCCAGATAACATTATAACCAATCAGTTCCACATTCTGTTGACATGCAAGTGCTATCGAATACAACACAGTTGAATGAATCCACAACTAACACATTCATCACAGCACTAAAACTCCTTGTGACTAGTATAATTCATTCAGATTCATCAGTATCTTCCTTTTCTCCTTTAGAGTTTGCTGTGTCATGTGTAATTTCGAGAACTCTGCCCCTCCGTTTTGGGCAGTTCATTGCAAAATGATACTTTGAGTCACATCTGAAGCACCTATTTAAATTTTCCTTGGGCATTCCTGGAATCAATTCGCCTATGCTTCTGTCTTCCACTGTAATAGTCAGATCTGCTAAAGGTCCTTTTATCCTCATTCCACCTGCCATTAACTCTTCCATTGTACTTATGCCTGCATCCAATATCTGGCCCATTACGAAATCCAGTAAACATCCAGTCCTCCATTCTTTGTGTCACCACAGAGTGCCCTGTTTGTTCTACCAGGGCTGCAGGAAATGATTGTTTCCCTAAGAATTTCTTTAAGGCAGCAGACATCTGATCTAACAGGGAATCTTTTTCCAAGAACTGAACCCCAGTAAGAACAAAGAGCCTGTCCATATGTGACACCCTAACACAATCTAGCAATTTAAATGCTAGCACTGAACCTGGGATTTCCAAATTGAATTTCCTTAATCTTCTATACAGCCTGTTGAGGTCCATGATATATTCCTCCGTTGAATAACCATCAGTTTTCCAAAATCTATAAAAGTTTGACCGTGCCCCATAGGCATTCAATCGGTCATCTTTCTTGTAAAGTTAATTCAAGAATTCTAACCGAAGATCCAAACCTTCATCAATATCCAACTGACAAGCATCCAGTTCACAAAACACTTTACGTCTGATTTTACTTTTGATAGGAAGTGACAACGCCAAGGTCATACCTCGTTTCCTCTTTGGTAGGACATAGCCCATGTCCATATATCCACTTCATTCTTCCACTGGCCATATGGTTCCGACTAAGAGAACATTGGAGGGCATTCATACCATGACAATTTACACTTGCTTTCTGCCATTTTCCACAATAGCCAATGAGATTTTAGTTTTCTATATAAAAAAATTCCTAGTTTCCAACTTTCAGTTTTAGGCAACCATCCTCTGCTACCATGTTAAATTCCAGAAAGCTTGTTATGGAAGGATGATGCTGGAGCCTATCTTTACTCCGTTTCACATTTATTGTACAGATTAAAAAGATTAAAAACACGTAACTCCTCACTCAAAACCCTCCACCAGTCTCAGTAAGAGTTTCCTTATAAGTGCTCAAGTGAAACCCCAGTTAACACCCTCCACCTGCATATAATTAAACAATTGATACACAATTAACATGGGTGATGTGCCTGCCACAGTTGAATAACTGACAGTGTGTGCAAGCTGTAAGATATGGGTGTGAGGCTTACAGCAATGCTGAATGTGTGATTTTTTTTTATTTGTTTCCTGGGATGTGGGTGTTGCTGGCAAGGCCAGCATTTGTTACCCATCCACAATTGCCCTTGAGAAGGTGGTGGTGAGTTGCCTTCTTGAACTGCTGCAGTCCTTGTGGTGTATGTACACCCACAGTGCTGTTAGAAAGGGATTTCCAAGATTTTGATCCAGCAGCAGCAAAGGAATGGCGATATATTTCCAAGCCAAGGTGGTGTGTGACTTGGAGGGGAAACTGCAGATGGTGGTGTTCCCAAGCGACTGCTGCTCTTGTCCTTCTAGGTGGAAGAGGTCTTGGCTTTGGAAGGTGCTGTCAAAGGAGTTTTGGTGAGATGCTACAGTGCCTCTTGTATATGGTATACACTGCTGCCACTGTGTGTCAGTGGTGGAGGGAGTGAACGTTTAAGGTGGTAGGTGGGGTGCCAATCAAGCGGACTGCTTTGTCCTGGATGGTGTCAAGCTTTTTGAGTGTTGCTGGAGCCAGGTACACTCCTGACATGTGCCTTGTAGATGGTGGACAGGCTTTGGGGAGTCAGGAGGTGGGTTACTTGCAGAAGAATTCTCAGCCTCTGACCTACTCTTGTAACCATTCTATTTATGTGGCTGCTACAGTTCAGTTTCTGGTCAATGGTAACCCCAGGATGTTGATAGTGGGGGATTCAGTGATGGTAATGTCTTTGAATGTCAAGTGGAAATGCTTAGATTGTCTTGCTTGACACTTGTATGGCACGAATGTTATTTGCCACTTAGCAGCCCAAGCCTGAATGTTGTCCAGGTCTTGCTGCACATGGACACGGTCTGGTTCAGTATCTGAGGAGTTACAAATGATACTGAACATCATACAACCACCAGCGAATATCCCCACTTCTGACCTTCTGATGGAGGGAAGCTCATTGATGAAGCAGCTGAAGATGGTTGGGCTGAGGACACTACCCTGAGGATCTCCTGCAGCGATGCCCTGAGGCTGAGATGATTGACCTCCATCAACCACAACCACCTTCCTTTGTGCTCAGGGATAGACACCAACCTGTTGCACCATGGACATTTGACAAAATTATTGACTCAGCCACGCACATGTGGGCAATTAATCTGTATATCAAGTGTGTAACCATCCTGATGCCATCAAAACACAGTCCAATTTAAAATGCATTTCTCCATATATATAGCTCTTGGGTCTAAATGGATCAAAGGGTATGGGGCGAAAGCGGGAACAGGCTACTGAGTCGGATGATCAGCCATGATCATAATGAATGGTAAAGCAGGCTTGAAGGGCCAAATGGCCCACTCCTGCTTCTATTTTTCTAAGTTTCTATATTTAGTGAGATACCTGGCATTGTTTTCGCCTGTACAAGTAATCAATGTCTGCCCACACACTTGATGTTGTCCTGCATAGAATTTGGATAAATGTCCATCTGTCAGGAGTGATCTTGATCTATTTCTCTCCCTTCTTGCTCTCTCTCCCTCTCTGTGTAAATTCCTAACCCTTTTTGTGGCCATCTCTCACCCCTCTCTCTCTCCCCCCTCTCTCTCCTCCCTTTGTATCCATTCCTCTCCCCATCTCTCTCCCTCTCACTCTCTCCCTGCTCTCCCTCCCCCTCTTTCTCTTTCCCATCTCTCTCTCTCTTTCTCTCCCTCTCTCCCATCTCTCTCCCCACTCTCTCCCCCTATTTCCCTCTCTCTCCCTCCCCCTCTCTCTTACCTCTCACTCTCCTTCTCTCCCCCCTCTCTCTCTCCCCCCTCTCCCCTATAACCCCCCTCTCTCTATCCCCCCTCCCCTTCTCTCCATCCCCTCTCTCCCTCCTCTTTTTCTCTCCCCTCACTGTCCATCTCTCTCCCCACGCTCTCTCCTCCTCTTTCCTCCCTCTGCCCATCCCTCTCCCCCCCAACCCTCTCTCTCACCCCTCTCTATCTCTCTCCCCCTCTCTCTCTACCCATCTCTCTCTCCCCCCTCTCTCCCATCTCCCTCTCTCCCCCTTTCTCCCCCTCTCTCTCCCCTCTGTCTCTCTCCCCTCTGTCTCTCTCCCCTCTCTCTCCCCTCTCTCTGCACCTCTCTGCCTTCTCTCTCTGTCTGCCCTCTCTCTCACCCCCCTCAGTCTTTCATTTTTTCTCTGCCCCTCTCTCTCTCCCCCCAATTCTCTCTCTCTTCCTCTCTCTCTCCCTGCCCCCCTCTCCCTCTCTCTCCTCCCCCCCTCTCTCTGCCCCTCTCTCTCCCCACCACTCTTTCATTCTCTCACTGCCCCCTCTTTCTCTCCCCCTCTCTCCCTCTCTCTCTATCCCCCGTATCTCTCTCTGCCCCACCCCCCCCCCCCCACCCCCCTGCCTCTCTCTTTCCTTCTTGCTCTCTCTCTCTCTGACAGTTGCAGAGCACGGGAACTCATAGCACAGCTGCTTTGTGGTTGGTCAGTTTTTTTTTTAAATCGCAGCCATCAGGTACTTACAGCAGACTCAGCGCTTCTGAACCTCGGTCAAGTTCGTGATGTTCAGCGGGCTTTCAAAAAAAAAAATTGGAACCTGCCGGAAAACCCCGAACTTGTCCAATGTTCAGATGTGCTCTCTCTGCTCTAAGCACCTGTCAACTGTAAAACTGACAAGCTGCGATTTTTTAAAAGTCAGACTGGTCTAGAAGAAGAAGCCAATGGGAAATTTCTCATCCCTGAAATTACGAACTTCAAAATGTTTTACCACGGACACTGGTGTCCATGTACGGACACATTGCCGACCCCTGTTTGTGCTAGGTATGACTCCAATCAGTGGAGAGTTTTCCTCCTGATTCCCATTGACTTCAATTTGGCTATGGCTCCTTGATGCCACACTCGGTCAAATGCTGTCTTGATATCAAAGGCAATCATTCTCACCTCACCTCTTGAGTTCAGTTCTTTTGTCTATGTTTGGACCAAGGCTCGAATGAGGTCAGGAGCTGAGTGGCCTGGCGGAACCCAAACTGACCATCAGTGAGCAAGTTGTTGCTGTTTAACTGGTGCTTGATAGCACTGTCAATGACACCTTCCATCACTTTGCTGGTGATTGAGAGTAGACTGATAGGGCAGTAATTGGTCGGATTGGATTTGTCCTGTTTTTTGTGGACAGGACATACCTGGGCAATCTTCCATATTGTCAGGTAGATGCCAATATTGTAGCTGTATTGGAACAGCTTGACTAGAGGCATGGCTAGTTTTGTAGCACAAGTCTTCAGTACAGACTACAGTCAACAGCTGGGATTTTGTCAGCACCCATAGCCTTTGCAATATCCAGTGCCTTCAGTCATTTCATTATATCACTTGAAAGTGAATTGAATTGGCTGAATACTGGCATCTGTGATGCTGGGAACCTCAGGAGGAGGCTGAAATGGATCATCCACTCAGCACTTGTGGCTGAAGAAGTCACAAATGCTTCAGCCTTGTCTCTTGCACTGATGTGCTGGGTTCCCCCATCATTGAGGATGGGGTTATTTGTGGCACCTCCTCCTCTGGTTTGCTGTTTAATTGTCCACCACCATTCACAACTGGATGTGGCAGGACTGCAGAGCACAGATCTGATCCGTTGGTTGTGGGATCACCTGTCTATAGCATGCTGCTTCTGCTGCTTGGCGTGCAAGCAGTCCTGTGATGTCGCTTCACCAGTTTGAAACCTCATTTTTAGGTATGCCTGCTGCTGCTCTGGCATGCTGCTCTGCAATCTTCATTGAACCAGGGTTGATCCCTTGGCTTGATGGTAATGGTAGAGTGAGGGATATGCTGGGTCATGAGGTTGCAGATTGTGGGTAAATACAGTTCTGCTGCTGCTGATGGTCCACAGCGCTTCATGGATGCCCAGCTTTGAGTTGCCAGATCTGTTCTGAGTCTATCCCATTTAGCACAGTGGTAGTGCCACACAATGTGATGGAGGGTATCCTCATTGTGAAGATGGGATTTTGGTTTCGCAGGGATTGTGAAGTGAGGCAATGAATGGAGCAGTGTGAAGCTAGTGGTTAATTTATAAGCGCATGACATATGAAGATGCAATCATTGACCTTGATTATTCATGTGAGGTCATTGCACTTTTTGTGGTCTGTATCCAGGTCCTCAGAACTAGACTGCTAGCATTGACCACCAACTGCCTTCACAGTGTCTGTCTGGAGGGCCTACCGACTCTCTGGAGGAAAAGATCCTCTCTCCTCCTGTGCACCTCCTGCACAAAGACATGCAGTGGTGCATCAGAGAACCTAGGGGCACACTTTGTGATCTGTTGTGCCATTTCCACTCCTCTTTCCACTCAGAAGCTCTTCTTGAGCCAGTTCCGGCAGTTCTCACCTTTAAGAAGTGCAGTCTGTCTTTAAGTAGTGCAGGTTAAGTTTAATTGGTTCTAGCCTTGCGTGAATTTGGGCCCCATGCTAAGGTGTGCAGCCACTCAGCAGTGCACTTAGTGCTGGGCTGCATGCCACTGTCATTTAAATTAGCAGGCAGCATGATGTTTGCTTGCTGCCTGCATCGTTATGAACTGGTGTAGGTTAATTGTGCGTAATGATCCCTGCACCAATTACTGGCCTAATCTAATTTTTCCCCTAAATATTCTGCCTATGTATTAAATCCCAGAACAAACATTTCAAATGTTGCTAGAATATCAGTGTAATATCCAATCATGATGGAATTTCATTGGGAGGAACTTACAGCTTCGACAAGGATGTAAAACAAGTGATATCAGATTGGCCACTCATTATACATCCTGCCCAATTTTCTGTCCATTTCCTGCAAGGTTGGTAATTCCATCAATTCATTTTTAGTGTGTTAAAAATCATACAAATGCTTTGTGCATTTCAGTGAACCAATTCCAGTTTTAAAAGATATTGTTATTTTATACCAAAACAAATATGTTCATTTTAAATTAATTTTGACTTTTATGTCACTGCAACAAATTTAATTTGCTCGGTGGGCAAAGAATAAAATGACCTCAGATGATAGAGCACATGTCATTTTGCAGTGGGAATGTCATGATTATTTCAAATTTATGAATGATCTGGTAGCATACCTTTTCTAAATAACAAGATAAAAGATGAACAATGATGTGGCTCTGCATTAAGTTATAACCAAATCAGAAATGGGGTAATATGAAATGTGAAAGCTGAAACAGCACATAACATAAAAAATGGCGATATGGTGACCCTTGAATGCTACATTAATAACCCTGAGCTCTCCTTAGCAGCATGAAATGGGAAAATGAAATTTTATGTACCACAGAATTCATGCAATCCTTTTCTGAGTGTTCTATCACATGATTTAGTTACATTTCAACAGAATCCTTTCAGGATAGAGGAGATTTTGCATTAAGTTACCACTATATAAATCAAATAAGAATAATACCTGACAGACCACCTGGTATCGACTTTGGCACTGGAAACAACATAAGGATAACCTGCCCAGTCACCTGCAAAGTCCTCCCCACATCGGACAAGGAAGGAAGGAAGGCAGGCAGGAAGGAAGGAAGGAAGGAAGGAAGGAAGGCTGGCTTGCCCTGATAAAGCACTTCTGATGACCACTGGACATTTCAAAGTGCTTTACAGCCAATGAGATACTTTTGAAATGTAGTCATTATTTTAATTTATGAAATATGGCAGCCAATTTGCGCAAAAACCTGACATAGTCATATTCACCATATCCCCTCATTCTGCCATTACTATTAAGCCAGGAAACCAACCCTCATTCAATGTGGAGTGTAAGAGAGCAGGCCAGGAGCAGCAGCAGGCATACATAAAAATGAGAGGCCAACCTCGTGAAGCTAGAACACAGGACTGCATGCATATTAAATAGTGGAAGCAGCATGCGAAAGACAGAGCTAAGCAAGCCAACAACCTCCTGAATCAGATCAAAGCTCTGCTCTCCTGTCACAACCGGTCATAAATGGTGGTGGACAATTAAACAACTAACCGGAGGAGGCGGCTTCACAAACGTCCCCATCCTCAATGATGAAGGAGCCTAGCACATCAGTGCAAAAGAAAGGGCGAAAGCACTTGCAGCCATCTTCAGCCAGAAGTGCCGAGTGGATGATCCGTCCCGGCCTCCTCCGGAGGTCTGCGCACCACAGATGCCAGTCTTCGGCCAATTTAATTCACTCCACATGATATCAAGCAAAGGCTGAAGGCACTGGATATAGCAAAGGCTATGGACCCTGACAACATCCTGGTTGTAATACTAAAGATTTGTGCTCCAGAACTAGCCACGCCCATAGCCAAGATGTTCCAGTACAGCTACAACACAGGTATCTACCTGGCAATATGGAAAATTGCCCAGCTATGTCCTGTCTACAAAAAACAGGACAAATCTAATCTGGCCAATTACTGCTCCAGCAGTCTACTTTCAATCATCAGTCTTGATGGAAGGTGTCATTGACAGTGCTCTCATGTAGCACTCACTCAGCAATAACCTGCTCACGGATGATCAGTTTCAGTTCCGCCAATGCCACTCAGCTCCAAAACTCATTACAGCCTTGATCCAAACAGCAGAATTCCAGAGGTAACTAAGAATATCTGACCTTGACATGGCATTTGACCAAGTGTGGCATCAAGGAACCCTAACAAAATTGAAGTCAATGAGAATAAGGGGAAAAGCCCTTCATCATAAGGTGAGAAGTGGGGATGTTTGCTGACGATTGCACAGGGTTCAGTATCATTCACGACTCCTCAGATAATGAGGAACTCCATGCCCGTATCAGGAAAATCTGGACAACATTCAGGCTTGGGCTGATAAGTGTAAGTGACAATTGTGCCACACATGTGCCAGGCAATGACAAGAGAGAATCCAACTATCTCCCTTTGATTTTCAACAGTATTAGCATCACTGAATCCTTCAACACCAATATCTTAGGGGTTACCATTGACTAGAAACTTAACTGGACTAGCCATATAAATACTGTGGCTCTAAAATCAAATCAGAGGCTGGGAATTCTGCAGCGATTAACTTAACACTTGACTGCTTAAAGCCTCCCTAAAGTCACAAGACAGGAGTGTGATGGAATACTGTCCACTTGCCTAAATGAGCGCAGCTCCAACAACACTCAAGAAGTTTGACACTCTCAAGGACAAAGCAGCCTGCTTGATCGACACCCCATCCACCACCTTAAACATTCACTCCCTCCACCACCAGCACACAGTGGCAGCAGTGTGTACCATCTACAAAATTGACTGCAGTAACTTGCCAAGGCTCCTTCAACTGCACCTTCCAAATGTGCAACCTCTACCACCCAGATGAACAAGGCCAGCAGATGCATGGGTACACCAGCACCTGCAAGTTCCCCTCAAAGTCACCAACCATCCTGACTTGGAAATATATCACAGTTCCTTCATCCTCGCTGAGTCAAAAACCTGGAACTCCCTCCCTAACAGCACTGTGGTATACCGACACCAGATGGACTGCAGCAGTTTAAGAAGGCTGACCTTGCCAGTGACACTCACATCCCATGAACAATGAAAAAACTTAGGTTTTCTTTTGCTCTTACTCTGTCTCAATGAATTTTATTATTGGGGCACATGCTCATCGGACATTAGAGGCAGTAGCTCATTTTCAGGTTTGAGGCAGAAGCTATATCAACATGCAAGATTAGATTGGATAGGTGGACAAAAGGAATCATCGCGATGTGAGTAAATATGATTTGAATTATTTATTCATATGGAGTGTGAATAGCAATATGGACTGATTGGGGCTAATGGCCTAATTTAGTGTTGTGACTTCTAAATATCTCCTTTTTTCTGTCTATATATCTATGTGAAGAAATCAATTTAGTTTAAATTTACTTCAAGAATTCTATCTTTGAACATTCTTAATTTTTCCAACTTTCACATAATCTTTACAAACCAAACATTCAAAGATCAAATATTTTAAATTAGAACTAGAGAAATAATTAAGACTGGACTCATAGAATCATAGAATAATACAGCACAGCAGGAGGAATTCAACCCATCATGCCCATCCAATTAGTCCCAGGACCCAGCTCTTTTCCTATTAGTACGAAATGTGTATAGGGGTATTTTGCTGTCTTTACCTGGTCTTAGTGTAACAGGGTTTAATTTTAAACACACTGTGTTTTGAACTCCACTTTTTGTGAATCCTTGTTCACAGTTTTCCAATTAGAAGACAAAGAAACCAATTCACACAGGCTTTCTCAGGTTTAAAGAAGAAAGATGAAATTTTGTTAAAACATAAAACTTAAACTCTAATATGGTTGACGTCTATGGATAGACGATGTGCCCATGCTAGCATGCACACGCGATATCATATGCAGATCGGGACAGAAAAGAGAAGAGGAAAATATAGTAGAAAGGGGTTTTGAGGCAATATCTTGTTACGGTACTTCGAGCTCACTATAGTCCTTTTGTAAGTAGTCTTGCTTTTCATTGGGGCCCAGTAGTCTTCTAAAAATCTTGTTCGCATAGGAAACCTTTCTTTGAGTTTCACTTGTTTTCATAAGATTCAGTTCCATGGGAAGGAGATGGAGCAGGCAGACAGGAGAGGAGGTAATTCTTGCTTCAGTTCCAAGAGAGATTTTCACTCCATGATCACATGGTTTTGTCTCTGTTCAAATCCTTTGTTGGAAGTTCAAATTCCCTGCAACAGCCAGTTAGTCATGTGACTAAAATTAGTCTGACCACTTCTTGTATTGGGGAAGCAACGACTGGGTCCCCATTGTTCCGAACATTGCTAGTACTATACAAATGTCCTTCCAGTCAGGGCTTGCAATTTTAAGTTTTAATGTTCATGTGGCAAAATAATGTGTGCCTCAGTCTTGGTAGGTGGGGGGGGGTGGGGGTGGGTGGCGTTGACTGACGCTATATTACTGTGAATTTTCCTTTCAAGTATTTATTGAATTCCCTTTTGAAAGTTACTATTTAACCTGCTTCAACCACCCTTACAGGCAGTGCATTACAGATCACAACATCTCGCTGTGTGTTTTTTTTTCATGTCGCCTCTGGTTCTTTTGCCACTTACATTAAATTTGTGTATTCTAGCCCTTCAGCCACTGGAAACAGTTTCGACCAAAACCCTTCATGATTTTGAACATTTCTATCGAATCTTCCCTTAATCTTCTCTGCTGTAAGGTAATAATCTCCAGATTTCTGCCTGAGCCACATGCAAATTGGCATAGGGTAAATTAAATTAGAGAGGTAAATGCATGGCTCAAAGATTGGTGTGGGAGAAATGGGTTCTGATTCATGGGACACTGGCACCAGTACTGGGGAAAGAGAGAGCTGTTCCGTTGGGATGGGCTTCACTTGAACCTTGCTGGGACCAGTGTCCTGGCAAATTGTATAACTAGGGTTGTAGATAAGGCTTTAAACTAAATAGTGAAGGGGGGAGGGTTCAATTGAAGGGAAGTTTAAAAAGTTGAAAAGTAACGAGAGAACAGAGGTGCAGGGTAGTGAAGGGGCATACATTAATCAGAGTGTGACAGGAAGGGACAGAGAATACAAACATAAGAGTACAGCAGAAATTGAAACCAAAGTAGGTAAAAATGGTAAAAAGTCAAAGTTTAAGGCCCGTTATCAATGCACATAGCAATTGCAACAAGATAGATGAGCTGATGGCACAAATAGAAATAAATGAATATGATTTGATAGCTATCACAGAGACGTGGTTGCAGGATGACCAGGACTGGAAACTCAATGTTGAAGGATACTCGACGTTCCGGAAGAATAGGCAGAAAGGAAAAGGAGGTGGGGTAGCTTTGTTAATAAAGGAAGGGATCAGTGCAGTTGTGAGTAATGATATAGGTGTAATAGATCATGATGTAGAATCATTTTGGGTGGAAATAAGGAATAGCAAGGGAAAGAAATCACAGGTGGGAGTAGTCTATAGGCCCCCGAGGAGTTGCCTCTCTGTAGGACAAAGTATTAATCAGGAAATAATGCAGGTGTGTAAGAAGGGCACTACAATTATAATGGGTCATTTTAATCTGCATATAGACTGGACAACTCAAATTGGCAAGGGTAACATGGAAGACGAATTTGTAGAGTGCATCAGGAATTGTTTCTAAGAACAATACGTTATAGAACCTACCTGGGAACAGGCTATTTTAGATTTGGTAATGTGTAATGAGGTAGGATTAATAAGAGATCTTGTAATTAAGGATCCTCTAGGGGGAAGTGATCATAATATGGTAGAATTTCAAACTCAGTTTGAGGTTGAGCAACTCGGGTCTCAAACCAATATCTTCAACTTAACCAAGGGCTTCAACTTAAACAAGGGCAATTACAGAGATATGAAGAGAGAGTTGTCTAAAGTGGGCTGGGAAAATAGACTAAAGGGAAAGTCAGTAGATGAGCAGTGGCAGACCTTTAAGCAGATATTTCATAACACTCAGCAAACATTCATTCCGGTCAGAAGGAAGGACTCGATAAGAACGATGAACCACCCATGGATAACAAAGTAAGTTAAGGAGAGTATCAAATCAAAAACACAGGCGTACAATGCAGCGATAGTTAGTGGTAGGCCAGAGGATTGGGAATTTTTTAGAAACCAGCAGCGGACAACTAAAAAACTAATTAAGAGGGAGAAAATTGATTATGAGAGTAAATTGGCAAGAAATATAAAAACAAACAGTAAGAGCCTCTAGGGGTATATAAAAAGGAAGAGAGTAGCTAAAGTAAGTGTGGGACCCTTAAAGGATGAGACTGGGGAATTAATAACAGGGAACAGGGAAATGGCAGATAATTTAAATCAATATTTTGCATCGGTCTTCACAGTGGTGGACACTATAAACATCCCAACAATAATAGACGAGCAAGATGTAAATGGGAGGGAGGAACTTGTAACAATCTCTATCACGAGGGAAAAGGTGCTTGACAAGCTGATGGGACTAAAGGCAGACAAGTCGCCAGGACCTGATGGCCTGAACCCAAGGATTTTAAAAGAAGTGGCTGCAGAGTTAGTAGAAGATTGGTCGTAATATACCAAAACTCACTGGATTCTGGTAGGGTACCAGCGGATTGGAAAACCGCTATTGTGACGCCCCTATTCAAGAAAGGAGGGGGACAGAAAGCAGGAAACTATAGACCAGTTAGCTTAACATCTGTCATTGGGAAAATGCTAGAGTCTATTATCAAGGAAGAAATAGCAAGACATTTAGAAAAACATAACGCAATCAAACAGAGTCAATATGGTTTTATGAAAGGAAAATTATGTTTGACAAATTTGTTAGAGTTCTTTGATGATATATCAAGGAGAGTGGATAAAGGGGAACTGGTAGATGTAGTGTATTTGGATTTTCAGAAGGAATTCGATAAGGTGTCACATAAAAGATTATTGCACAAAATAAGAGCTCAGGGTATTGGGGGTAATGGATTGAGGATTGGCTAACACACAGAGGGCAGAGAGTCGGGATCAATGGGTCTTTTTCAGGTTGGAAAGCCATAACTAGTGGAGTGCCACAAGGATCGGTCCTAGGGCCTCAACTATTTACTATCTATATTAATGACTTGGAGGAAGGGACAGAGTGTAGCGTATCCAAAGTTGCTGATGATACAAAAATAGGTGGGAAGGCATGTTGTGATGAGGACCCAAAGAATCTGCAAAGGGATTATAGATAGTTAAGTGAACGGGCAAAAACCTGGCAGATAGAGTTCAATGTGGGAAAGTGTAAGGTCATCCACTTTGGTAGGAAGAATAAAAAGGCAGATTATTATTTAGATGGAGAAAGACTACAAAATACTGCAGTACAGAGGGATCTGGTGTTCATGTACATGAAGCACAAAAGGTTAGCATGCAGGTGCAACAAGTAATTAGGAAGGCAAATGGAATTTTGGCCTTTATTGCTGGGGGGTTAGTGTTTAAAAATAGGGAAGTCTTGTTACAACTGTACAGGGTGCTGGTGAGGCCACACCTAGAGTACTGTGTGCAGTTTTGGTCCCTGTATTTTAGGAAGGATATACAAGCATTGGAGGCAGTTCAGAAAAGGTTCACTAGGCTGATTCCTGGGATGAAGGGGTTGTCTTATTAAGAATGGCTAAACAGGTTAGGCCTTTATTCATTGGAGTTTAGAAGACTGAGAAGTGATCTTATTGAAACATAAGATTCTAAAGGGATTTGACAGGTTAAATGTTGAGAATATGTTTCCACTGGTGGGAGAATCTCAAACTAGGGGACATAGTTATAGAATGAGGGGTCACACATTTAAAACTGAGATGTGAAGGAATTTCTTCTCTCAGAGGGTGGTGCATCTCTGGAATCTAGGTCACTAAATGTATTTAAGGAGGAGTTAGATAGTTTTTTGAAATCTCGGGGAGCGAGGGTTATGCGGAGCAGGCCCGAAAGAGGAGTTGAGGCCTGGGACAGATCAGCCATGATCTTATTGAATGGTGGGGTAGGCTTGAGAGTCTGAATGGCCTACTCCTGCTCCTATTTCTTATGTTCTTATGTAACAAGCCCAGATCTCTAGTCACTCTGGAACATTTATTAATTTCCAGTGTTCAGCCTATAAACTTGATAAATGTTATTTTTAATCTTAAAATGCTATAATATTTTATTTAGCTGTATCTAGTTGCATTGATTAGAAGCAAAATGAAAATTGGAAAAAACACATCAGCATCAAAGCTGTAAGAAGCTGTAATATTCTTGATTAACGTAAAGCTATTGAACCCAGGGGGGCATTGATGATTCAGATAAAAGTTGAAGTGCTTTTTGCTTTAGGCAGTTGTCAGGCTGATTTTTTTTACAGATAGATGAGCTCATTGGACTGTAATGAAAATTAACATTTTCAGGCCATTGAATGCTTAGCAAGAGACCTAGGGTCATAAAATAGGGTTGAAACCAACTAATAGCCATACTTCAAAGTGGTGTTTGCCTTGATGCCAAGTTAGAACTTTGGTGAAGCTTCGGGCTGGATTTTACCAGTTCCCCGACGTCAGGGCTCGTGGCAGAAGGGCCCAGAAAATACTTCCGGGAGAGGCCTGCATTGCTGCCTGACGCCGGGAAGGCCCCGTCACATTTTACCGGTGGCAGCGGGACCTCGGAGCGGCCCCCCCACCACTCGGTGGCGGCACCCCAATTTAAATATTAAAATCTCTACTTGCCTTGCCTCGTTATGCATCCCACTGCCTCTCAGTCCACAGTTCTGCATTTTTCTGTGAACGGGCATCTCTCACGTGCCATCCCGTTCACGAATGCGAAAAGCCAGCAGGACAGTAGAAGTAGGTGTTTTCGGAGACAGTGCAGGTAATTCCAGGGAGACGGGGGCACAACTCTGCAGGCATGAAGGGGCGTACTGCATGCCCTCCCTCCGTATATGGTGGCCGCTCTGTGCCATTGTTTGTTTTTGTGAGTGAAGGAGCAATGGCACTCCAGTGTGTGGGTTGGGTGCCAGAAGTGGTAGGCATGTAAAGGTTATCTGGCTGGTGAACCAATCGATGCAGCTGTTACAATCTGAATGTGGTCATGCTGTGCCACATAGTTGATGCATGAAGCATCTGATGTACCAGTCAACATCAATGCCTGCCCTGTTAGGAACCTTCTAAGAAGTGAAGGAGTGGAGTTTAATTGCAACTTGGAGATGGGGATGGATCACCCTATATTCATTGATCCGCTTCTTGTGAAAATCCATATATGCCGCAGGAAAAATCAGCAGGCTGGTGCAACCCATGTAGAGGCCCCTGGTGGTGAGCAGCAGCAGCCCCCAAGGAGAGCTCACCACCTGCATGACATACCTGCAGATGTGTGAGCGCCAGTGTCAGAGGTGATTGCAGATGGCGAGAGAGGTGGTGACGCATCTCTGTGCCCTCCTCAACGATGACACGCAGCCCAGGAGCTTCGGGGGACATTCTATGTCTGTGGTCCTCAAAGTGACAGCGGTTCTTAACTTTTATGCCTCTGCATCATTTCAGGGGCCCACTGGAGACCTTTGTAGGGTCGCACAGTCAGCAGGGCACCGCTGCATCAGAGAGGTCACTGATGCCCTGTACTGGAGGGCCGCCTACTATGTCCGCTTCACGATGGACCATGGGAGCTAGGCCCAGAGGGCCATCGGTTTCGGCTCCATCACGGGATTCCCACAGGTGTGAGGGATCATAGATTGCACCCATGTGGCCATCAAGGCTCCTGCCCGGCGACCAGCTGAATATGTAAACTGTAAGAGCTTCCACTTAGTCAACATGCAGTTAGTATGTAATCACTGTAAATGCTTTATGCAAATCTGTGCCCACTTTCCAGACAGCCGCTATGATGCCTTCATCCTGCGCCAGTCCCAGCGGGCGCTGCTGTTCAATGAACTGGCTCAGATGGAGAGGTGGCTTTTTGGAGACATACATGGCTCCTGACACCAGTGAGACACCCACCACTGCTGCAGAAGAGCGATACAAAGTCAGCCACGGAGCTCCAAGAGCCACCATTGAGCAGGCAATCAGCATGCTGAAAATGCGCTTCCGCTGTCTGGATCGATTGGGAGGTGCCCTGCAGTATGAACTGGAAAGGGTAGCTCATATCATTGCTGTTTGCTGTGCCGTGCACAACTATGCATTCAATAGTGGGGAGGTCTTGGAGGATGAGGAGAGACATGAACAGGACTCATTCTCGGACGATGAGGACACTGAGGACTTACAGCAGGAAAGGCACATGGGAAGACATAGAGCATCCAGGCGCCGCATGCAGGGAGAGCAGCGAGCTAGGGATGAATGGCAACACCTTACTGATCAACGGTTCTCCACGCCATAGGAACCACCATGTGCTCTGCATGCCACACAACACCCTTGTTCACCTGTTGTGCAGCAGTGCGGGTCTGCAACATCTTTGTGTCCACCATTACTGGCAGCAACAGACTGAAACATTGTCCATGTTACTGCATCCGTGGAGACGCACATGAGTAGTACTGACATGGCAATGATGTTATTCCATACATTGGCAGTTTTGAAAGGCCAATGATGTAATGGGAGGAGATGCAATCAGTATATGCTGGCACACTTCATTCACACAGTAAAAGCAACACATGTTAGTGAAGAAGATTTAGAGTTTCAACTTTCCACAGTGTTGTCACCATGCAAACCTATGTGTCACGGTGTTTTTTGGAAACGCTTGCAGATGCTCCTTCATGGTGCCACTTCTCCGCTAGCAGCCTGACTGGAGGAAGGCTGCTGATCAGATTGCACTTTGGCTGTGGATGACTCTGGTGGTCGTCCTCTGTGCTCACAAGACCTGGAGGGCCCCAGCTGACTGGGGGAATTCTGCATTTCTGCACAACTCTCCTCAGATTGGTGGCTGCCAGAGCTTGACTCAGAGGTGGAGGGACAGAGAGGCTGCTGGCCACAATGGATAAACCTTGAGGGGCAACCCCAGATATGGCGCGCAGGCTCGCCTCCTCCATCACAGGGCTCGTTTGAACCGCTCTGCTCTCCCTGGAAGGACCAGGGGCAGGGGCAGTCTCCATGCCCCTGGTGCCTCTCCCACCTTGCTACTGATTTGTGGATCTGATGGCCTCAGTGAAGAATTGCAGGTCTGTGCGTATTAATGGAATGTGGGTCACCAGGAGGGCCACCGCCATCTCCATGTATGATGCCATGTGCTTAAATGCCTGGAAACCGGCAGCTGTCATGGCCTGGATGGACTCCCCCATCGTCTGCTGAAGGCTGTGCAAGGCCTGTGGCATCTCCACCAGATGTTGCCACAACTGCTGCTGCAGCTCCAACATGCCCCGTGCTGTTGACAACAGAGGATCATCAGCAGCCTGGGGCTCAGCATGGGCCTGTCCACTCACAACCCTCTGACTGTGAGGGGCCTCGGCTATCTCAGCCTTTGTCAGCTGCTTGGGCACGTGTGCAGTGCTCTCACCAGCTTATGAACACCACTGTAAGCCCGACCGGATTCCCACCGAGGTGACTGTATCAGCACTGGTGGAAGGTGCGGGAGTGTCATGGGATGCTGCGTCCTCTGAGGATGTCTCTTCCTCAGAGGTGCAGGAGGTGTCCTGGGCCGCCATTGCTGACTCAGAACGTTGACCTGCAAGATACAATGAGAAGAGCACACGGTCAGTTTTTATGGTGAGCATGTAACGATTATGACAACATTGTGTCAAACAGCATAATTTTCACACTGATCATTGTGTATATCAAATGGATGCATATTCACCAAAGACCCGTGGGGGTGGCGTCGCGTCGCGTCAATGCTAATGAGCCGCTGCGCTGAATAGCGCAGCGGCTCCGTGATGGGCGGTCTGCATCTACAAAGCGCGCCACCTCAGCCCTTCATGTTATAATAAAGTATGTGGGAAATTTTAATTCCAGATATAAAATTCACACATATAATTTGTAATGTTTCATGGTGATTATTGGAATTTGGGACATTCAAGGTGATTCTGGTTAATCACCTTAGTTTTATTAAAAATCTTGGGCTGGAAATCTCTTTTAAAAAAAAAGCTAAGAGTTTGGAAACAATTGGAGTTTAAATTTCAAGTTTCTAAACTGATAGATGTAATTGAAAAATTAAACAATTGGGCTCTTAAGTTGAGCTACAATGGATTCTTTGTTTTTTCTTTTAAACAGATGACCATGATTTCCAGGTCCACACGAACACTGCAGCAAGAGATCTAGAAGCAAGAGACAAGATCTTATCTGCAGACATCCAGGGCTGAATTTTATTAGCAAGCCGCACATCACAACGGTGCGCTTTGATCTCGGCTGCCCTCACGCGTTGAAGCACCGCCGCTGAGCGCCTGCGATACTCCGCGCGGGGGCTCGTTTAAATGGAGGCGGCAGAGCGGCTGCTCTCGATGCCATAGAGGGGGCAACCGCTGCGTCCCCGGCAACGGCATCTGGCGCCACCGTGCAGATGCCAGGCGCCATTTTTCAAGGGCTTCAAGCCCTTAGCAACAATTTGAAATTTTAAAGGTATATAACTGTTCATTTATTTATAAAAAATAATTAGAAGCGGGAAGCCCTTCCCAACCCCACCAATGGTCTTTCTATTGCCCTATAATCAGAAAATGTATTTTATTGCCAACCTGAACTTCCCCCCCAACCTCCTCACATTTGCTCTTCAATCCATTCCCACCATCCCCACAGCCAATAAAATGTGTTTTCCCTGTTTCCCCCCAGCCACCCACCCCACCTCCCTGATAAGTTCACTCTTGTCTCCTCCCACCAGTGTTTCGCCTTGGAACTCCAAACGGAGTTCTGAATGGCGGCCATAAAATCGGTGCGGGACAGCCGCCGGGACCAAGTAAGATTATTTACATTTTGTTTTAATTAATTTAAATATGTAAATGAAGGCCCAATTGCTTGGCGGCGGTGGGGGGGGGGGCGGGGGGGAGGGGCCACACCGAGGCCTTGCTGCCGCCAGTAAAATGCGGTGAGGCCTTCTCAGTGTCAAGGGGCATGATGGACCACTCCCACAAGTATTTTACGGGCCCCCCCACCATGCCCCTGGTATCGAGGGGCAAGTAAAATTCAGCACCCAATGTCACAGCATGGTGATGATTTGCACGAAAGGCTGCCTTTCAAAGACTTGGCTTTAAACTAGATTGTGTGATTCTTTATCTTCCGGGCTCAAGAAGGAGTGACATTAATTATAAGAACTCTGTTTTTAATATAAAAACCTGTGTATCATTGTTTCTGAAACTGTTGGTTCTGGGGGGACTGGGATTCTGCAACGGGGCTTTTTCAGAGTCCTTTAATTTTCTCTTGGCATTCAGTCTGCTGGTAGGATCATTTGCTTCCCCAGGAGTGCCTGGGTACTGATGGGGGGCACAACATGAATGCTGATCCATTGTCTCCCAAGCCAGCACCCCTGCACAGCCAACCGCCACTGCTGGGGCCTCAGTACAAACCCCTTATGCATTTGTGGAGAGACACAAACAATGCTGCACATTACTGAAGAGTGTCCCCTCTACAGACTAAGTGGCTGACTAATCACCTTAAATTCAGCAAATGAGGAGGCTATCGCTTGGCTCCGGGTATTTGCATTGCTAAGTAAATAAATAATAATTGTTTCTGAGATTGGTGTCGATTCAATAAATTGATATGTGTTGCTATTTCAAGCACTTGAGAAAGGGAGGGTTTACTGAAGTTTAAAGGGATAATTAAATTTCATTAAAAGGACCTAATGAAAAGCAGTCTAGGTGGTTCCTGAGTATCAAGAAATAATGTTTTTTTGGAGAGAAATAAGATTGAAGATTGACAAAAGCAATTGAATTTGGGGTAATTTTGAAATGATAACATGTCAGGTACAGTACAATAGGTTATTTTTGAGAAACGAAAGGCTGTCTAAAATAAAGGATAAACAAACCTGGACTGCTGGAATCAAGTGGAAATGTTTGATTTCTGTTTTAAAGACCAGGTGAGAATATTGCATTGGACAGTAAAGTTCCTACAGGGCTCAAGAATGAGAGAACATGGTAATTAATGGGATATGGGAAATTGAATGAGAGGAAGCAACTGAGGATAAGAGATAAAAAATGGGAAAATCACACTGCCAAATAGGAATTGGGAAAAGCACCTGGGTACAATCCAACAAAAGTTTTCCCAGTAAGCCACATGAATGTGAGTTCAGGAACCAGGAGATGGTATGAAACTATGTGTGGTTGAGTGTGCTTGAACCCCTGTACAAGGGACAATACAGCATAGTAGATAAAGCCAGCCTATGGTATATGTAGTTCAGTTACCAAAGAAAGTTAAATGAATTAGGGGACTGCTAAACTGGGGTAAGCCAAAGATAGTGCAGTAATATGGGAAAATGATGCAAGAGGTAATAAAGGACTTTTGGGAAATGCGCAGCACAATGTTGGTGGAATATGAGACAAATAAATTGAAAGATTTCTCTTGGAAATGTTTGTATCCTACTCTGTGAACGTTTAAGGAAGCTGTAGTTGTTAGTCTGGCCACTACCCAAAGCATTGAGACCATGTAAGGGGAGATAAGCAAAGATCACAAGACAGATACCGCTTCAATCTTCTGATAAGATTACCTGAAAGTCCAAGAAGGAGTGTGCAAATGTGTTTTTATGTGTACAGCAACTAACATGCAAAACTGACAAAAAACTGGTTGGGAGGGTAAGTTATGAGGAGGGTGCAGAGAGGCTTCAAGGTGATTTGGACAAGTTGAGTGAGTGGGCAAATGCATGGCAGATGCAGTATAATGTGGATAAATGTGAGGTTATCCACTTTGGTAGATCCTGCCTCAGGATCCCGCCGCCAGCATTTCCCGGTTCTTAAACCACTTTTCAGCCTGAAGGCGGGATCAGGAATCGGAACGAAAATTCTGCCCAATGAATACTGTCTGCTGACATTGAGAGAACTGGTATACTAATCAAAGAAAGGAAGGCAAATATAAAAACTTACCTTACATAAAAAATCAGTTGCTATCTATGCTTAGTTTCAGTCATGAAAAAAGATGAAAAGGTCTTTCAGTGCAATGACAGGAGAAAAGTAGATCTCCCACTCAGTGCCAACTCATCAGTACCCCACCCCCACATCAAATATAACATCTCAGCATAGAAGCAAATTGTAATTAAGGCTGTGATGTGTTCCCTTTTCCAGAATTTAAACTTTAAAGCTATGTTATTAAACTGTCAGTGAAATATGGCTATCATTTTTCTACATAACTCTACAGAAAGAATGCCTACTATGCTACAAAATACTAAAGTAATATTTAATTCTTAAAGTGGTATTCACTTTTTTTGCTGATTACATTGGCCTTGAATTACTGTTAGCATAAATGTTTATACTGGCAGCAATTCAACATTACTGACTAGCAAATTGGGAACTCCTCATTTTGTACCAGTCCAACCCTCTGTACAGCTGTCAGAAAATTCCTGTAGCACTTTTAAGCTAACAGAGCACAGTAGTTCCTACATTGGGGCGGCACAGTGGCGCAGTGGTTAGCACCGCAGCCTCACAGCTCCAGGGACCCAGGTTCAATTCTGTGCGGAGTTTGCAAGTTCTCCCTGTGACCGCGTGGGTTTTCGCCGGGTGCTCCGGTTTCCTCCCACAGCCAAAGACTTGCAGGTTGATAGGTAAATTGGCCATTGTAAATTTCCCCTAGTATAGGTAGGTAGTAGGGAATATGGGATTACTGCAGGATTAGTATAAATGGGTGGTTGTTGGTCGGCACAGACTCAGTGGGCCGAAGGGCCTGTTTCAGTGCTGTATCTCTAAATAAATGAAAAAAATAAATTGGGCAGCAGCCTCGTTATGCTTATTAATTCCTAAACTACTGCACAAAAATTGAGGGCTGTGGTCACATTGCAGAAGTTCATAAAATTCCAATCCTCACAGGTATCCCAAAGAACTTCTAAATTATGATTTCGAAGCAAATCAGCCTTGGAAGGAGGAAAAGTGGTTGCAGAGATTCAGTGAGAAATGGGTAGGGATTTAGGTGGCCTTATAGTCGGCACTCGACCCTGAGATGGTCCTGCAACTGAATCATCCACATTCATCATTGCTTTGGCTGGATAGTCCTGCCTACGTTTTGGCAAATCTACTGTTACTTGTACACGGATGCTGGATGAACAAGATATTACCCTGGAAGATAGCAGCCTCATCCATGCCAAGTACAGCCATGTCACTGTTACTTGGAACTCCCTCAGCATCAGAACTGATCAGCAAGGGAAGAGACATCAAGGCAGCAATAAAGTTTATGAAGCTCTGCTTTGAGGTTCTTTTCATCATATCTCCAGGTTAAAGACAGAAAAGGATATAGTGTTAGAAGTCTTCTTACATAACTGGCCTGCCTTGAAGTATCAGCAGTGTAAGGGTTAATATCTAATTACTTACAGGTAGATTAAGCAAGACATGCACAAGCAGTGAAGCCAAGAGTAATTTGTGGGAAACCATTAAGTTACGATTTTGTATTTTCTGTTGTACATTAGAGGCCTGAAGTTGTACCTCAATTCAGAAGAGATTGTACAAAATCCTCATCCTACCTCTTTGTGGGCATGAGTCTACATCATTAAATGTTTGACTCTTGCTGAAGGTTCACTCAGGGATGCCATACAAATGACTACCACAAGAAATTGAAATGGAAATGGAATTGTTGTACAGTAGGAACTGTGCTTCTGAGGTTTGATTTAATATGCATCATCAATCGATTTATTGAGTGAGCTTTACCTTGCATTTAATCATGCTGTACCTCACTCGGAATCATTCAACATAGAAACTATGCATTAAAAAATAGAAGCATTTCATTTTCAGATTAAAACATCTCGCATTTTTATAAAGTGAACAATTTCACAGAAAGATGAAATAAAAAGCATGACCCACATACATGGATCGATTTGGTATCAACGTGAGGGAATGTTATTAATATAGACTATTAATAAATTAATATGTCAATGTGCTTTTTTATCTAGCGAGTGTAAGTCATGTCAAAGTAAAATAAGAATGGGGATCAGTAAGAGGAAATTAATGTAGTCTGCAATGGAATTGGAAAATTAAAAGAAATCTCAGTTGATATTTTTAAAGTGGAATATATTTAAGGTGAATAAAAGATAATCTTTCCTTTTGTATTGGTAATTTTCATGTATGGAGAAACAAAAAGAATTTTGCTTTATGTATCAAGTTGAAAATTCACATTGCATCTCTGATCGGACTCATTGGGCTGAATTTTACGCCACTCCTGCGGGTCAGTTGGTGATGTGGGGGTGGCGTAAAATTGAGCAGGGGGCTCCGGGAGGCCTACCCTCCCTGCTCCCACCTCCAGTTGACTTTACGGCATCGGGCGGGTGGGGAACGGCCCGCCTGCCTGAGGCCAATCAAGGCCCTTAAGTGGCCACTTAACAGCCACTTAAGGGCCCGCGCCCGCTTCCACAGGTATTTTATCTGTGGCAAGCGGGTGTGCTGAGGACGTGAAAGGTTGCCCAGCGATAGCTGCTGGCCTTTCCATGCCCCGGGGGCGGGGGGGGGGGGGGTGGAGGTGCCATGGCAGTCAGGCACAGGGTGCCCAATTGAGGACCTCCCAACCCACCCCCAGGAGCCAAGACACCCCCTCCCCCGAAACAGCCACTCCAGCCTCACCAGGGAAGGACCGCAAGCCCAACTTACCTCATCTCTAGGCTCCATGGCATTTGCTGGGCTGTAGTCCCAGCAGTGGCCACCGCTCCAGGTGGCACTGCTGGGACTAAGAGCTGCTGGCCCGCTGATTTTCTGGCAGCTCACTGAGGCGGGACCTCCTCCCTCAAGTGGGTGGAAGTCCCACCTCGGGACAATTAAAGCCTGGGGACCCATAAAATGCAGGATAGATCCCCGGGCTAGGCTTTTACATCGGTGGTGAATTCCTGTCTGCCTTAGGTAAAATCCTTTCAGAATATTTCAATTTAAATGCCTTTACATAAATTTAAAAAAAGACCGGTACTAAATGAAAATATTTCTGCTGAGTCTGAGTGCAGGAAAAAACATAAAATTTGGCGACTTTATTTTTCCAACAAACAGTAACCAAGCTCCCACTATCAGATTTTAGCGAACACACAGACATAGGGATTTGTAAATAAGTTATGTAACAGAGAAGGAATCAATACATTAGGCTGAGCAAAACATAAGATCTATTTTAGCGCATTTTGACACAAGTCTAATGAATAATATAATTATACAAAACTGAAAACAAAACAAACTCTCTGTGCTTTAAAAACAGGTTGTAAAAAAATAAGCATCTTTTTCATAATAGTTTGCATTTAATTCTTTTAGAATAACTATAAGTTTTTAATCAATTCATTTCAGTATTACATCATATTCACTGTTGCCCTTCTTTCATGTTCAAAAATGCACCAATTCAATTATGGTCTGAATACAATTAAAACTGATTAAAGTTAATTTACTCACAATTTCTGTAACATGTAATGTGAAGCATAAAATTATACAACAATCATAAAAGCTGCAGGTGTTGGGATGTCATAAAATGCATGATAGAACATCAGTGCCACCTAGAGACTGAGTTTTTTTTTCTAAATTGCTGCTCTCAAAGCAAGCATTTTACATTTTCTGAAATTCCACCACCAATATTAGATTGAGTCAGCAGTCAGGCACTTCAATAAAATTAGAGAAAATGTGTCAATAAAACTTTCATTATTTGTTTCAGTTTTTTTCTTTAATATCTGCCACAATTCTCTATCCAGAGATATAACTGTTTAGTAATGCATTTCATGTAATTTATCATTATTATATCATTATATAATTTGCTTACAGTATGATCTGGGTAAGGAAATGTCCCCAATCTTTTAATTGCTTTCTTAAAATATGCCTAAAGCTACTGGATAAAAGATAGACACTGCACTAATCATGGCAGTTGGCCAGCAGTATTATACAAATTGAATATTAAATATTCTGGTTTCACCTGCAGAGAAGGGTTACTGGTTATCACTGTCAGGCTCCTAAGGGCACATAGTGTATAATATCCAATGATTCTGTGCTAGGGACTGAAATACAGCTTGTTTAGCATTTGTCATCATCATGTTAGGGCAACCTTATGGGATTTCTGGAGGTTGGTCTCATTATGTATGCACAGAGAGTTTCTGGCCTGGTTTAGGCCTGCCAGTGGGAGCTTGTGATCAGTGGGATGTGGAAAATAGCACACAGCTGTAACTTTTAAAGGGGCTGCTTCATTGTTGCTGGGATGAAAGCTAGAAATCACTGGCCAACAATGTGAAGCATCTCCATTCTCAAATGCCGATTTGGAGGTGCTTCTGCAAGAAATATGTAACATGGAGTATTGCTCTGGTTGGGATACTAGTTTATTCATCTCAGAGAAGAATTATGCACTTTGTTTGGCAGGAGTGACAACCGTAACAGATGTTGTGTCAAATAGATAAAAAATGTGAGTACAGATGAGAAAAATATTAATAGTCTCAAGAAGCTTGCCGAAGAAAGGCTAATCAGTATTTCACTATATCCAGTAAGTGGACAAATTATACTCGCCACAATGAGTTTCTTCTCAGTCTGTTAAACTATGACCGACGTGGCATCTTGAGCCTTTAGAAATTAGAGCTTTCTAAGCCTTCCCTTGCATCCTCATACTGCAGAAGATCACATTTTATTACTGCCATTTCAAACTGTAAATACTGTCTCGATGACCCTGTGGAAAAGCGAGCCCACATCACAACATATCTGCATGATGCACCTTCATTTACACAAATACAAGTGGGACATAAGATGGACACTCGGTTGTCAATCTGTGTGTTCTTCAAATTTTCCATGTCTCAAAACTACTTTGTTTGCAGGACAAGGCACTGCACAAAGGAAGGGAGCAAACCTAAATGGGAAAAGGCCCCCTAATTTTAGAATGTTCGATTAATTTGAGCAGGCCATTCTGGGGCCTGAGAATGGAGAGGGTAAACCTGAGTAAAGTTGAATGCCTCCCCAAAGCTCAGGGCTGGTGCCATCCTTTCTCTGTAACTTTTTCTGTCCTTACTCACTCACACACATCAGGCTGGATTTTGTTAAACCGCCACCACGCCAGGCGGTGGGTGCAGAAAATGGCGGCCACCCCACATGGGAGCCATGCCACAATGATTATGCGGAGGTGGCAACTGACAATATTGATGGCGGCCACCCTCCCTCCCCCCCCCACCCCACCAATCACGTGGCAGGGATGGCATTGGCAGTGCCATTCATGAAATCACTTGATGCTGGAGCAGGTTCTAGCGCCATATTTAAAAGGCTGCCAGCCCTGCAAACAGTTCAAATTAATGCCAAGTTGACCCCTTCCTCCTTATCCTTACACATATTTCAGATTTTGCTCTTCCCCCTGTCACTCATACTCAGAATGCAGAGTTGACCCCTTCCCCATTATACTCAGAATTCAGCACGTGACCCCTTCCCCTCCTCAGTGGTACCAGCTTCTCCTGGACGAGAAAGCGAAGGTGCCTGAGTGCTACACATTGCTCTGAAGATCGGGAACGGATTGGAAGATCACAGCGGATGACATGGTAATGTATACAGATAGATATTTTAAATATTTAAACTAGGGTCCCAACATACAGCAGCAGAGGGGCCACCACAGAGCTTCCTCGCCACCAGGAAGGTCGGGCCCAGCAATCCCGGCATTGGGTTCCGTGGCGGCCACTGCTGCTCCGATTCTCCGCTCCCCCCGCCCAACACCACTCCCCCCACCCCCCACCATGATACCCGACGTTGGTCAGGCAACAAAATTAGGGCCATGATTTTGAGTGCTCCATCATGCCACACTTATGATGTTCTGTCCATTTACAGTCATTTGAAGTTCATGTATAACAGTAGAAGAAGGACTTGCATTAGAATGCTGACTTCCAGGCACTCTGAAACTTTTAATCTTTTTTCATTTACTTCTACATCCTTCAGCTATTGAACAGTGCATTGTGTCTGCAAATTAACATGCATCATGTGTCTGCCAAGGTGATGGACTCAGATATATGTATGTGTGAATGAATAAGGAGAGAAAGAACAACATTAGAAATATATTAGTATTGTGCTTTCAGAATAGAAACATTTATAAGGTGCATCCTGTTTTGTAAGACACCCCTGATTTGTCCAAAATCTGAATCAATGCTGAAAACTTATCTTAAGAGGAAAGGTTTGGCCTGTATCCATTGGAGTTTAGAAGAATGAGAGATGATTATATTGAAACATAAAAGATCCTGAGGGGATTTGACAAGGTGGATGCTGAAAGAATCTTTCCTCTTATGGGAGAGACTAGAACTAGTGGACACATTAAAAATTAGGGGTCTCCCATTTAAGTTGGAGATGAAGAGAATTTTTTTCTCTCAGAGGGTAGTTAGTCTGTGGAATTCTCTTCACCAGAGAGCAGTGGAGGCAGAGTCATTGAATATTTTTAAGGCTGAGCTAGATAGATTCTTGATTGACAAGAGAGTCAAAGGTGATAGCAGGTAGACAGGAAAGCAGAGTTGAGGCCACAATCAGATCAGCCATGATCTTATCAAATGGCAGAGCAGGCTCGAAGGGCCAAATGGTCGACTGCTTCTCCTAACTCGTTTGTACATATTTAAGCTACTTATAGTGTGGATGATGTTCTTATTTTATAACCTGAGAGCTGTATTCGACCTTTGGCTAAGTTTCAAAATCTACATCACTTTCAGTTCCAGGACTGCTTATTTCCACCTGCCCAAGATTGTTTATCTGTGACCCTACCTCAACTGAGATGACTGCTGAAACCCTGGTAATTTCCAGATTGATTCACTGCAATGTGCTCTTTGTTAGCCTTCCAACATTTGCCATTCACAAATTCTGAATTATTCTGTTCTATACTAAGTTACTTCCACCCGTCACCTCATGCTCATGTACCTATACTAGTTGCCTGTCTTATAGTAGATACTATTTTAAACTCTCTTTCTCATCTTCAAATTCCTCCAAGGCCTCATGCTTGCCTACTTCTGCAACTGCTTCATGTACTCTAGTCCTACGTGCAGCTCCTCTTCTTTGGCCACACCAATACCAGTAACAGCAGTTGATACTTTGGACTGTCTAGAATTCTCGACTTCTCTATTCTTCTTTAAAACTTTTCTCAAAATTCATTTTTGACCGAGGTTTTGATCACCTTCCTCCATGGATCAGCATGCATTTCTTAATATATTTTTGTGTCAAGCACCTTAAGACATTTTCATTGTTAAAGACATGATAAAAGTGTATGTTGTCGCTGAATGAATCAAATTGTATCTAGGCTTGGGTATGATTTTTGGCTGTCTCCAAGGCACTCCTGCCTGGTCTCCCATGTTCTATCCTCTATAAACATGAGGTCATCCAAAACTCTGCCCATGTCTGAACTCGCTCCAAGTCCCGTTCCCCTATCACCCCTGTGCTCGCAGATCTACATTGGTTCCTGGTCAAGCAATGTTTTGATTTTAAAATTCTCATCCTTGTTTTCAAAACCCTCCATGGCCTCGCCCCTCCCTTTGCTGTAATCTATCCATGCCACTCATAATTTTGTATCCCTCAATCAGGTCCCCCCTCAGCCTTCTCTGCTCTAAGGAAAACGACCCTAGCGTATCCAGTCTCACTTCATAGCTGAAATGCTCCAGCCCAGGCAACATCCTGGTGAATCTCCTCTGCACCCTCTCCAGTGCAATCACATCCTTCCTATAGTGTGGTGACCAGAACTGTACACAGTACTCCAGCTGTGGCCTAACTAGTGTTTTATACAGTGCCATCATAACCTCCCTGCTCTTATATCCTATGCCTTGGCTGATTAAGGCAAGTATCCCATATGCCTTCCTAACCATCTTATCTACCTGTGCTGCTGCCTTCAGTGATCTATGGACAAGTACACCAAGGTCCCTCTGACCCTCTGTACTTCCTAGGGCCCTATCATCCATTGTATATTCCCTTGCCTCCCAAAATGCATCAGCCCATCTAAGGCTTTCCTCCTTCTATTTATGACACCACCAATTTTCGTGTCATCTGCAAACTTACTGATCATACCTCCTATATTCACGTCTAAGTCATTAATGTACACTACAAACAGCAAGGGTCCCAGCACCGATCCCTGTGGTACACCACTACTCACAAGCTTCCAATCGCAAAAACAACCCTCGACCATCACCCTCTGCCTCTTGCCACTAAGCCAATTTTGGATTCAATTTGCCAAATTGCCCTGGATCCCATGGGCTCTTAGCTTCTTAACTGATCTGCCATGCAAGACCTTATCAAAAGCCTTACTGAAGTCCATGTAGACTACATCAACTGCTTTACCCTCATCTACACACCGAGTCACCTGCTTGAAAATTTCAATCAAGTTTGTTAGAGTTACATAAATATAAGTTGTTGTTGCTGTCTAAATGATTTAATGAGCCAGAGCTAAAGAAAGTACCCTTAGTTTTCCTAGAAACCATCCTTCTCATTCGACACGGAGTATTGTCTTAAAAGGAAGGCATGACTATTGCCTGTGTTAAGACCAGGTGAGAAAGGGGTCTAGGGGTTCCCTCTCAGACTTTGCCTGGTTTAACCATAACAGGATTTAATTTTAAAAACACTGTGTTTGAGCTCCCCCTCAGTGAATCCTTGTTCATTGCTCTCCAATTGTAAGGCAAATAAATCAACCGGACAGGTTTTCTTAGATTTAAACAAGAAAGGTAGAAGTTTATTAACTTTAAAACTCAAATTCAGTAAAAACTACCATGAATACGTGTTGTGACCACGCTAGTATGCATACACGATAAACACACAGGCTGATAGAGACAGAAAAGTAGAAAGAATAAAGGAGAAAAGTTGTAGGCAATAACTGGGATTTATTTACAGCCCTTTGAGTTTGATGTAGAGTCTTTGATTGCCAATAGGTCTTGCCGTTTCGTTGGGGCCCAGTGCATGCTTTAAAACTTGTTTCGATGTTGGAGTCTTTTCTCTCTTGTGGTTTAAGTGACTTCAATGGATCCGGAGATTTGTGTGAGAGAGAGAGAGGTACCCAGGAAAGAGGCTCTCTCTTCCAAGTTCAGTTGCAATCTGACCCAAACTGTGCTGTGAGCAGTTCAAACAAAAACCTGGGCCAGCAGGTTAGTCATGCGGACTGAACATTGAGTTCAATAATTTCAGAGCATGACAGCCCCCCACTTTACTTTCATTTTTAGTCATTTTTAGTTATTTTTTCTTCCTTTTTTTTTGCATTCCTTTTTACATTTTTTACAATCTTTTTTTGCATTTATTTCATTTCATCTTAGTTTGTTCAGTTTGCTTACCCACTGTTTTTTTCAGGTTGTTTTTCTTCAGGTTTGCACTTGCTGATGTTCAATATTCAGTATATTCACACCTAATCTGTACTAATGCTTTGTCTTTCAACACACCATTAACATATTGTTTGCCTTTGCTCCGTGACCTTTTGGTCAGCTATGCGGCCTGGTCCAATCTGCACCTTCTCCTTTGTTATCTCTTGCCCAACCCCCACCTCACTTGTTTATAATCTGTGACTTTTCTAATATTTGTCAGTTCCGAAGAAGGGTCACTGACCCGAAACGTTAACTCTGCTTCTCTTTCCACAGATGCTGCCAGACCTGCTGAGTGAATCCAGCATTTCTTGTTTTTGTTGTAGTCATGTGACTTGCTATTTTAACAAACTCCTGCATTTGTGGATTCTCCATCTTCGCAGACATCCTGGAATGCTGGCTTTCTTACACATTCAATGTCTGGTGGATCAAAATCCTTTTGAGTTCATTGAAATAGGGAGCCATTCTATTGTCTCCAGGCACTATCTCTTAATATGCACATGTTTTCCTGCCACTGCTGATCTCTTTAAACAAGTCATCTCTTCCTTCCAGCCGCAGTTTAAAATTAATGTTCCAATGACGTAATTAATATGCCTCATTCTTGGCAGGTTGGGTCTTCATGATGCCTGGAAAGTTGGTATTAAGTGGCATTGACCAACACATTGATGAAATGGCAGCCAGAGGAGCACATTCATGTATGATGGATGAAGAAGCAGCAAGACCAATCTTTATCCCTCGATTGCCCATTCCACGGTAACTGTCTTAGTGGTGATTTAAAAGGTAATATTCTGCAATACTAACTTCATTAAATGGTTTACATATGAGAGAGTTTAACAGAAAAGGTATGATTTCCAGCTGCTACTTTGAAAGATCCTTTGGGTGGGAATGGATGAACAAGAGCAGCAGAGACACTAGGCAGCATCACACATTTTAAATTACTGATTAACCTTTAGTATGGAAAGGACCACAAAAAGGTAGAGTCTAACTAAAGAAAACCTCATAAAATAATAAACAATAAAATAAAAATTGCTTTGGAGAGTGATTCAAACAGATTAAAATCTGTGGCTCCCAGGGAAGCTAAGGTTCATTCAGCAATCCACCTTATAGAAACAAAAGTGAAGCACTTTTCACGATGAGGCTTGGACCTGAGTAGTGATGTGGAGTGAGGAAAATAACACCATTAACGTAATAAAATAACCCAAGGCATTTCACAGGAGTTTTATCAAGCAAAATTTCACACCGAACCACATAAGGACATATTCGTGCAGATGATCAAAAGCTTGGTCAAAGAGTTAAGCTTTAAGGAGCACCTTAAAGGAGGAAAGGGATTATAGAGAGACAGAGAGGTTTAGGGAGGGAATTCCAGAGCTTGGGACCTCAGCAGCTAAAGACATGGCTGCCAATGGTACAGCAATTAAAATTGAGGATGCTGAAGAGGCCAGATTGGAGGAGGGCAGATATTTAGGAGGGTTGTGGGGCTTGAGGAGGTTCCAGAGATAGGGATGGGTGAGGCCATGGAGGGGTTTGAAAACAAGAATGAGAATTTTAAAATTGAGGTGTTGCTTAACCGGAAGCAAGCACAGAGGTGATGGGTGAACGGGACTTGGTGCGAGTTAGGACACAGGCAGCAGAGTTCTGGATGACCTCAGGTTTACAGAGCATAGAATGTGAGAGTGTCATGTTCACCCAAGGAGAACAATAAAATGAACTGATGAATTGAGCTCAAAACGGACAGCTTTTGATGCAAAAGATGGAGTAAGAGGTCAGGTGACCTCTCCTGTACTGTGAATACACCTGGTAACTGCTGGAACCCTGAACCAAATGTCATGTCTGGTCAAGCTCAGGATAATGAATCTGAAAAATACACCATTTTATCAAGGTGGCATAAGCGATGAGCAACATTCAAACCCATTGTCTAACAATGGCCACACTATCAAGCACCATTTATGTCAATGGAGAGAAACTTGGATCACCTGACAAAAAACAAATAGTATGTGTGGCATTCTTAAATGGACATAGTGAGAAAGAAGATTTTGTTCAAAAGCAAAATACTGCAGATGCTGTAAATCAGAAATAAAAACAGAAAATGCTGGAAATACTCAGTGGGTCAGGCAGCATCTGTGTAGAAAGAAACAGAGTTAACATTTCAGATCAATAATCTTTCATAAGGACTGGCAAAAGTTAGAAATGTTATGGGTTTAATCAGGTGAAAAGGTGGAGGGTGAAAAAAGAACAAAAGGGAAGGTTTCTGTGATAGTGCGGAAGACAGGATACAGGAAATGACAAAAGAGTTGGTGGTGCACGATGAACGGGAGTGGTAATGGCACAAGTAAAGAAACAAAAGTTGTGTCTAGAGAAGGTGTGAATGGCAGAGTGATGAATAGCTGCTGTCTGAAAGCAAAAACAAGAGAAAATCACGAGTAAGACTGAAACCTATGAAGAAAACAAAACAAAATGGGGGCAGAGATTGTGAACTCAGTGTCGAAGGCTGTAAAGGGCCTAATTGAAGGATGCAGTGCTGATCCTTGAGCTTGCATTGAGCTTCATTGGAACACTGCAGTAAACCAAGGACAAAGAGGGCAGCGTGAGAGCAAGGTGGAGAATTAAAATGATTGGCCAATAGAAACTCAGGTCATGCTTGTGAACTGAATGGAGGTATTCCGTAAAACTGTCACCCAAGCTGCTTTTGGTGCCCTTAATGTAGAGCAGACCACATTGTGAGCAGCAAATACAGTATACTAAATTGAAAGAAGTACACATAAATTTTTGTTTCACAGGGAAGGAGTGTTTGGGCCTTGGTGAGGGGAGAGGAAGTAAAAGGGCCGGTGCATTGCCTGCGCTTGCATGGAAAGTGCCGTGAGAAGGGGAATGGGTGTTGGATTGATTGAGGAGTGGACGAGGGTGTCGTGGATGGAATAGTCCCTTCTGAATGCTGAAAGGGAAGGGGAAAGTGTATTTGTGGTGGCATCACGCTGGAGTTGGCAGAAATAGTGGAGGATGATCCACTCAATATGGAGGCTGGTGGGGTGAAAGGTGAGGACTATTGTTGCTCAGGGAGGGAGGGGAAGGGGCCAGAGCAGAAGTGCAGGAAATAGGACAGACACAGTCGAGTGTTCTGTCAACCATGGTGGTGGGGGGGGGCAATCCTCAGTTGTGGGAAAAGGAAGACATATTAGAAGCACTGGTGTAAAAGGATGCATCATCAGAACAAATGCGATGGAGACAGAGAAACTCGGAGAATGGAATCAAGTGCTTACAGGGAGTAGGGTGTGAGGAAGTGTAGTCAAGGTAGCTGTGGGAGTCAGTGGGCTTATAGTGAATATTTGTTGATAAAGAAAATGTTGTTTGTGACAACTGAATAGTATCAGCCAATTACATTACATCTACATGGAGACCCTTTTATATGTTTCTCAAACAGCTAGGAAAGCACTTGATCCCTATAGGTTTCAAAATATCTAAGGCCTAGATTTTCTCCCTTGGTCAGTTTACTGCTGCAAATATGCTTCTGCCATCAATTTTACACTATCAAGAAATATTTTCTCCTGAATGCAGCTTCATTTAACATTCATGGGGAGTGTGTGATACCACTTCTAGAAGGGAGGTGCTGCTATAGCATTGAACTGGAGCTGAAAGGCCAAAGCAGCAATTGAGGGGAGATCGTGGCATAGTGGTAATGTTACTGAGCTAGGAATCCAGAGGCCCGGGCTAATGCCCTGGGGACATGGGTTCAAATCCCATCACGGCAGCTGGTGGAATTTAAATTCCATTAATCAATTTTTAAAAATCTGGAATTGAAAGCTAGTCTCAGTAATGGTGCCATGAAACTATCATTGAATGTTGTAAAAACCCATTTTGTTCACTAATATCCTTTAGGGAAGGAAATCTGCCATCCTTACCTTGTCTGAACTACATGTGACTCCAGACCCACAGCAATGTGGTTGACTTGAACTGCCCTTTCAAATGGCCTAGATAGCCACTCAGTTGTCAAGGGAAATTAGGGATGGGCAACAAATGGGCCTTGCCAGCAACACCCACATCCCATGAAAGAATAAAAAAAATTGTGCTTTTACCAACTTGACTCAGTGCACTGTCCAAAAGTGGTTCTTCAAAGTACTAAGCCCACTAATTTAAAGAATTCCGCTGAGTTATAAGTGCCTGTAATATGGAAAAGGAGCAAGCAGCTTTTTGCCTCGAAGGGGAAAATGACCATAAAAAGATGGTCCAGTCCCAGTGGAAGGAGGTAGCTTTGGTAGTGATTACCACCTGTAGCAATTCCCATAAGACTACTTAAGGTGAGAAGAACTTTGCTGGTCTAACAAGAGCCTTGTACCAATGCATTGAAATAAATCTGTTTCTCAGTTGCAACCACCTTGTCCTCCCTGAATGGCACATCATCTGTAATTTACCAGCAACATGCAGGAGGTTGTGCAATATCCTTCACACTCCTGCAAGTGTTCCTTTCCTCACAGCTAATGCATAGGAAATTAGGGAAAGACTCACATGACTGCTATTTCATTGCCAACGTACATCTTGTTCCCAATAAAGAATTCTTTCTGATACCTTGGTTGCATTGCATTTCATGCCACACAGATCGTCTACAAGATCTACTTTCTTCTTAAAGGGAAACATACCACAACCAAAGAAAGGAAGTGATACTCCAATTATACAAGGCTCTTACTGAAAATTATCAGGCAGGCAGTCACCTTAGAACATCTTGTCAATGCAGAAGTAGGAAGTTAACATTGAAAGAGTATTCAATTATGATTACTAGTGGAAGCATAGTGGTCATGGTAGGAAGATTGCCTTTCTTTTAAAAAGGGAGATGTTTTAGTTCCACATGGAACGTACGGAATGATTTAGGTCAAAGGTGGGGGGCTGCCAATGTGAAATAATAGCAGAATGCTTTCCTAATTGGAGCCATGGTAGTATGAAGGCGAGCTACATTTCTGCCAGTGAATTTTTTGCCAAAGAGGTTCCAGGATGGCAGTATGCATTTAATAGTGGCTCGGATCCAATTCACATTAGATGTGCTCACAGCTATCTAGCAGCTGGTACAACTAATGAGGGAAGCGCTGCCTTCTCAGTCATAGATGAGCAGTCACGGTGAACTAGCCATGCCTGTGTTTGCAGGCAGGGAGGCATGGCTACCAGCAGGTAGGGACCAGAGGCTGCCTACAGTGCCTAATCAACCTGCTCTCTGTGCAGTGGTCCTCCTAATCGCCTCTTCTCCTTCCGCATATCAAGGAAACAAGGGAGCCCTAAGGTTCACATTCTTAACCTCTCTTACTCTTATGTTTAAAATCCAAATTTGCACATAATAAAAGGACAAAGTGTAAAACATATGGTAAACTTTCTGGATCTGAAGGTACTGAGACCACACGAGCAAACAACGTAGGACTTGCACAGAAGGGATAGTCAGAAAGGCATTGTACCTATAGAAATTTGCAGCACAGAAGGAGGCCATTCAGTCCATTGTGTACATGCCAGCCAACAAGAAGTTAATCCCATGTTCCAGCTTTTGGTCCGTAGCCTTGTAGGGTTCAACACTTCAAATGCATATCCAAGTACTTTTTAAATGCTATGAGGGTTTCTGCCTCTATCACCCTTTCAGACAGTGAGTTCCAGACCCCCATTGCCCTCTGGGTGAAAAAATCTCCCCTCGAATCCTCTCTAAACCTCTTACCCTAAATCTATGCCCCCTGGTTATGGACCCCTCAGCCAAGGGGAATAGGGCCTGCCTATCCACTCTATCTAGACCCCTCTTAATTTTATACACTTCAAATAGGCTTCCCTTCAGCCTCCCCTGTTTTAAAGAAAACAACCCTAGCCTATCCAATCCTTCCTCATACCTAAAATTCTCCAGTCCAGGCAATATCCTCGTAAATCTCCTCTGTACCTCTATAGTGCAATCATATATTTCCTATGGTGCTGCAACCAGAACTGCATGCAGTACTCCAGTTGTAGCCTAACTGGCATATTGTACAGTTTCAGCATAACCTCCCAACTCTTATATTCAATGCCTCAGTCAATAAAGGCAAGTGTCCCGTATGCCTTCTTGACCACCTTATCCACCTGTCCAGCCCCCTTCAGGGATCTGTGGATATGCACTCCAAGGTTCCTCTATTCCTCTACACTTCTCAGTATCCACCACTTATTATGTACTCTTTTGCCTTGTTAGCCTTTTCCAAATTTATTACCTCACACTTCTATGGATTGAACTCTATTTGCCACTATTCCGCCCACATGACGTCCATTGATGTCTTCCTGCAGTCTACAGCTTTGTTCTTCATTATCAACCACACGGGCAATTTTTGTGGCATTTGCAAACTTCTTAATCATGCCTCGTACATTCAAGTCCAAATCATTGATGTATGTACCACAAAAAGGATCTAGTACTGAACCCAGCAGAACCCCACTGTAAACAGCCTTCCAGTCACAAAAACATCCATCAACCATTACCCTTTGTTTATGCTTCTGAGCAAATTTTGGATACAACCTGCCACTTTATCTTGGATCCCACAGCTTACACTTTCGTAGCCAGTCTGCCATGTGGGACCTTATCAAAAGCTTTCTGAAATCCTTATAGACTACATCAAATGCACTCCCCTCATCAACCCTCCTTGCTACCTACTCAAAGAATTCATCACATTAGTCAGATATGATCTTTCCTTAACAAATCTGGGCTGACTGTCTTTGATTAATCCATGTCTTTCTAAATGAAGACTTATCCTGTTCCTCAGAATTGTTTCCAATTATTTTCCCACCACCACGGTTAGGCTGACTGGCCTGTAATTACTGGGTCTATCCCTTTCTCCCTTGAGATTGAGAGCTGGATTTTGTGGCACTGGCGGGGCTCCCAACACAAGGCTGAAATGGCAGGGGGAATCCCGCTTCAGCCTTTCTGAGCTCCCCGCCCCCCCCACCTGGCTCATCTTGCATTGTTCCAGCATTTAAAGGCCGGGCTCCAGGATCCCCATCCCTTTAAAGACTGGGATCCCGCCTCCAAGAGCTGCCAACCGGGTGGCTGGGGCCAGTCCAGAAGGCCTTGGCAAGGAGGGTTAGGAGCGCATTAAGTGCAAAGGGAAGGGAGGGGAGTTCAGGGAGGTGGAGTTATTTCCAATGGGTCCTCCATGGGCCACAGATTGCCTCATGGAGGCGCCTCATATTACTAGGCGGCCTCCCTATGAAGCGGAGGCACCCCAGCCACTGATTAAGTCCCAGCGGCGGGGGGGAGGGGGAGAGGCCCTCAAGTGCCTTTAATAGGCCACTTAAAGGCCTCAAGTGGCCTGTGGGCAGAAAGTCCATCATCGGCCTAACCCACCCCCGATAATATCGCTTGACAATGGGCCCTCTGCTCCCGCCTCCCATTGCAATTTCCTGAGCACCCTGCCTCCGACCCTGTCTCGGGGCCAATAAATTCCATCCCTGAATGTGCCATCAGAATTAAGACTAAGTAACATATTACTGTCCACCATCTACAAGGCACAAGTCAGGAGTGTGTTGGAATACTCTACACTTGCCTGGATGGGTGCAGCTCCAACAACTCTTAAGAAACTCGACACCATCCAGGACAAAGCAGCCCAATTGATTGGCATCCCATCCACAAACTTTCACTCCCTCCACTGCTGCACAGTGGCAGCAATGTGTACAAGATGCACTGCAGCAACGCACCAAAGCTCCTTAGACATCACCATCCAAACCTGCAACCTCTATCACCTAAAAGGACAAAGGCAACAAATGCTTGGGAACACCACCACCTGCAAGTTCCCCTCCAAGCCACACACCATCCTGGCTTGGAACTATATTGTCGTTCCTTCGCTGAAGCTGGGTCAAAATCCTGGAACTCCCTTCCTAACAGCACAGTGGGTGTACCTACCCCGCATGGACTGCAGCAGTCCAGAAGGCGGCTCACCACCACGTTCTCAAGGGTAATTAGGAATGGGCAATAAATGCTGGCCTTGCCAGCGGCACCCATATCCCATGAATGAATAAAACAAAACTTAGAGAGCCTATGATCTGCATATTTTATGCTAACATACCATAAACAATGAATGTGCACATATACATAATAGTGCACATGATGATAATAAATAAGTGAATTTATATACCCTAATGTATTAATTTCTGTCTTCACAGATCAAGGAGAAGCCAGTGGATCAAAATAGTACCAAAAATAAACATCCCCACTTGAAGCAGATAACTGCACAGTTACACAAACTGAAAGAAAATGTAGATATTGATGAGAATAAGGAATCACAGGGTGAGGCAGTAAGGCTATTGAGGAATCAATAACAATGGTAGTGGTTAGCTGGGGCACAACATGCTAGATGTGCTTATTAACTTGTATGGGGATTCAGATCTTGGTGGCCTGCTTTCAAACACACCCTTTAAAAGCAGCAAGATAATAATGACAAATTAGTTGGCTCCTTGCATCCAACATTCGGACATAGTTTTGAAGTTTTCAGAAAACCAATACCCAAGGGGCAACATAAAGTCATATTAAGCTGCCAACATTCAAACAACATAAAATGGATCACATAAATGCCTTGATTTAAACATTGTGTTCAGTATTTATTTGTCATTGGTCACAATAAAGTAAGGCCCAGCATAATATGGTAATGGATGGTATTTGAAAAACTGAAGGAGAAGGTGGTTTGGCTGTAGTTGCTTTGTAGGTACAGTTTAATTACAAAAAATAGCTCTGATCCTAAAATGATATCTGTTGCACTGAACTATTTTGCTGCATTCCTAATTTCATAGTGAATCCTACACCATTTTTACTCTCCTAATCTGCCATGCCCTTATTATTCTGGCCATCAACCTGCAGGGAGGTCTCTTTTTATGGCAATGTATAGGGAATGTAGCAGATGACATTTATTCCAGAAAGTCTGGAGCTCCGTGGAGAGCCACCATGGGCGCGATGGGCCAAATGGCCTCCTTCTGTGCCATAAATGACTCTATGACTCTATGATGTGAGCCCCTTCCCCATCTGATCAGTCGAGACATCTGAAGTGCTGCTTTGAGATCCCTGTATTTATGTCAGATGATAATTCTGGTGTAGATGTTATTTATTGTACCTCTCTATAGTTGTTGCAAGGGCATAAAGAGCACTCTTATGTTCAGAGAAATCATCCTTCCACTCTTCTTCTCTTAGAAATAAAGGTGATATACATGCTTGCCTCACAATTACGGCATCATGAGGGAAACAGGCTGCAAGATTCTTTCCTAGTGGTCGCCTACCAGCTGAATATTGAGAGGATAAAATCCATTTTGGCTCAAACAGGACATTGGACCAAGTGACAATATGCATGCAACCAACAACTCTGATACTGGGAAAGCCAGGAAACCTGTAGAATTATGTTCCCTCTGCACATTACTCTGTTGCAAAAATGATGAAGTTATTGGCCCTGTTGAATAATGCATCTGCGGCCTCTTTGATGCATCTGTGGACATCTGAAGACTGAAGATCATTATAGCCATTATAATGTGGTATATTGTCAAACATCTTTCTGTAGGGCATGACAGCGGTATATCATGGCTATTCTGTGAATTCTCAACCCACTTAAGCACATCTCTTCTGTAATTCCCACATGACTGAGCCTGTTATTTAAGAGCCAATGTATTGCATAGTGGCAGGGCCCACTAAGTGTCCCATTTGAACTCTTCCCTGATCCTGCAGATTCTCTTCTGCTACTTGGAGTGCTAATAGAGCACTGAACACCATCCCCATATAGTAAATAAAAAGGAGAAATATGTAGCAGCTTACCATTTACCAAATGCTCCAGGTTACAGACTACAACTTCTGCAGAATCACCAGTTCAATATGTGGATTTGTAATTCATCACACAAGTAATGCCTTAGTATTGGAATATGGAGCAATATATTTTTAACAAACTATTATGCTATCAATATTAAGGTTAATAACTATAATGTATGTGTTCAGTGCTCCAGTGCACAGACCCAAATTATGGTCCACAATAGTTTCACAGTATCCAGGAAAGAGGCAGTAAGCTAAGTAGCATTCACTAGCCTATTAATATAATACTGCAGGCATTACACATAACATTCACAGTAATTTCCAGGCTCGTATCTTGCAGTCTGTTACTCTGGAGAAATGTTATTGTTATATAGTGCATGTATTTTTTTGGCTGGGCATCCAAAATTCAAACAAAAAAACATAGGCACCAAACAGCAAAAGCTGAAAAGGTAATTAAATAGCAGTTCAACGATCATAAATATGTCTGAAATAATAGTGCCCATTTGCAGCTCAAAAGAGCATAAGAAATAGGAGCAGGAGTAGACTATTCAGTCCCTCACGACTGCTCCGCTATGCAATATGATCATGGCTGATCGTCTGCCTCAACTCCATTTTCCCGCATGCTTCCCATATCTCTTGATTCCCTCAGAGACCAAAGATCTGTCTATCCCAGCCTTAAATATACTCAATGATGGAGCATCCACAACTCTCTGGGGTAGACAATTCCAAAGATTCACAATCCTTTGAGTGAAGAAGTTTCCCCTCATCTCAGTCCCAAATGATCAACCCTTTATCCTCAGACTATGTCCCCGTGTTCTAGATTCCCCATCCAGGGGAAACAACCTCTCAGTGTCTCCCCTGTCAAGCCCCTTCAGAATCTTGTATATTTCAATTAGATCATTTACTCCGGAGAGTATAGGCCCAATTTACTCCGCATTTCATCATAGGGCAACCCTCTCCTCCCAGGAAGCAATCTAGTGAACATTACTGGAAGAATTCTCATATATTGTCTCTTAGTCTATGCTCGCTGATCTGCTGCTAATTCCTGCTGAGGTGTACGTATAGTCATGCTTGATGATATAGGCTTCTAACAAAAACAGAAAGTGCTGGAAATACTCAGCAGGTCTGGCAGCATCTGTGGATTGAGAAACAGAGTTCATGTTTCAGGTTGATGAAAGGTCATCAGACCGGAAACATTAATTTTTTATAATTACCAATAACATTTATTGCCCATCCCTAATTGCCCTTGAGAAGGTGGCGGTGAGTCGCTTTCTTGAACCGCTGCAATCCTTGGGGTGTAGGTACACCCACAATGCTGTTCTGAAGGGAGTTCCAGGATTTTGATCCAGTGACAGTGAAGGAACGGCGATATAGTTCCAAGTCAGGATGGTGTGTGTAACGAGTTCTTTAAGTTGACTGATGCAACATAAATGAGATGCGTGAAATCAGGTTTGTTGAAGATCTCTAACTGGTTTATTAACAATTAAACAAATATCTACAGTACAGAGCAAAACTATTTACAGAGCCTTCGTCTGGGTGTTACAGTTGCAGAGTGACAATGGTTTGTAGTCACATGACTACATCTGGTACTTAGTTCATTAGCATACTGAGATCTTAAAGAGACATCACTCTTAAGGCAGTATATGGCTTGGAGAGGAACTTGCAGGTG
Organism: Heterodontus francisci; assembly: GCF_036365525.1. NCBI lineage: Eukaryota > Metazoa > Chordata > Chondrichthyes > Heterodontiformes > Heterodontidae > Heterodontus > Heterodontus francisci. Next base: position 57,142,887 of record NC_090381.1, on the reverse strand, counting down.
GTGGTGTTCTCATGTATTTGCTGCCCTTGTCCTTCTAGGTGGAAGAGGTCGCAGGTTTGGAAGGTGCTGTTGAAGGAGCCTTGGTGCGTTGCTGCAGTGCATCTTGCAGATGGTACACACTGCTGCCACTTTGCGTAGGTGGTGAAGGGAGTGAATGCTAAAGATGGTAGAAGGGGTGCCAATCAAGCGGACTGCTTTATACTGGATGGCGTCAAGCTTCCTGTGTGACAGAGGAGGGGGTAAAAGAGGAGGGGGCATTGCAATATTAGTTAAGGAGTCAGTTACTGCAGTAAAGAGAGATGATACCTTGGAGGGGCATCAAATGAAGCTTTATGGGTAGAGTTTAGGTATAAAAAAGAGACAGCCACATTGCTAGGTGTTTATTATAGACCCCTAGATAGTCAGCAGGAAATTGAGGAGCAAATATGTGCGCAATTCGCAGAGGTGTGTAAAAATAATAATAGGGTAATTATATTAGGTGATTTCAACATTCCAAACATTAATTGGGATAGGCATCATGTTAAGGGCTTAGATGGAGTGGAGTTCTTAAAATGTATACAGGAGAACTTTTTAGCTCAATATGTAGAGGATCCAACAAGGGAGGGTACAGTGCTGGACCTAATTCTGGGGAATGAAGCCAGACAGGTGGTTGATGTGTTGGTGGGGAAGCATTTTAGTGATAGCGACCACAACATGGTACAATTTAAGCTTGTTATGGAGAAGGAAATAGACAAGTTGCAAAAAAAGGTTTTGGATTGGGGGAGAGTGAATTTTAGTAAAATAAGGCAGGATCTGGTCAAGGTAGACTGGAAAGAGTTACTTGTCGAGAAATCTACAGAAGAGCAGTGGGGGGCATTCAAAAAGGAAATGGGGAGGGTACAGGCCCAACATGTTCCCTCTAGGGTAATAGGTAGGAGCAGCAAGCCCAGAGAACCGTGGATGACCCGAAACATTCAGGGTACGATGAGAAGGAAAAGAGAGGCTTTTAGCAAATATAAGGAGAGCAAATCAACAGAAGCATTAGTGGAGTACAGAAAGTGCAGGATGGAGCTTAAGAAAGCAATTAGGAGAGCAAAGAGAATATGGGAAAGCTCTGGCTGGTAAAAGTAGGGAAAATCCCAAGATATTCTATAAGTATATCAATGGGAAGAGGATAACCAGGGAAAGAGTAGGACCATTAGGGACCAAGGGGGAAATCTGTGGGTGGAGCCAAAGGACATTGACAGGATGTTGAACAAATACTTCACATATGTCTTCACCCAAGAGAATGAGGATGTAGATATGGAACTCAGAGAGAGAGACTGTGAGGTTCTTGAGCAAATTGTCATAGGGAGTGACAAGGTATTGGAGGTTTTGGCAGGCTTAAAAGTGGACAAATCTCCAGGTCCAGACGATTTGTGTCCCAGGATGCTGTGGGAGGCGAGGGTGGAGATTGCAGGGGCTCTGACCCAATTTTTAATTCCTCTCTGGCCACGGGAGAGATGCCAGAGGACTGGAGAACAGCTAATATGGTCCCACTATTTAAGAAAGGTTGTAGAGATAAGCCAGGGAACAACAGACCAGTGAGTCTCACGTCAGTGGGAGGGAAACTATTGGAGAAAATTCTGCAGGAAAGAATCTATCTCCACTTGGAGAGGCAAAATTTGATTAGGAATAGTCAGCATGGCTTTGTCAGAGGGAGGTCATGCCTAACAAATTTGATTGAATTTTTTGAGCATGTGACCAGGTGTGTAGATGAGGGTAGAGCAGTTTATGTAGTTTACATGGACTTCAGCAAAGCCTTTGACAAGGTCCCAAATGGGAGACTTATCAAGAAAGCAAATGCACATGGGATACAGGGTAACTTGATAATGTGGATTCAAAATTGGCTTAGCATAGGAGACAGAGTGATGACAAACAGCTGTTTTAGTGACTGGAAGCCAGTATCCAGTGGCATACCACAGGGATCTGTGCTGGGTCCCCTATTGTTTGTCATTTATATAAACAACATAGATGACTATGTGGGGGGGTAGGATCAGTAAGTTCGCGGACGACACAAAGATTGGCCGAGTGGTTAACAGTGAGGTTGAGTGTCTTGGGTTCTTTTCTTCTTTTGGGCCTCCTTATCTCGAGAGACAATGGATATGCGCCTGGAGGTGGTCAGTGGTTTGTGAAGCAGCGCCTGGAGTGGCTATAAAGGCCAATTCTGGAGTGACAGGCTCTTCCACAGGTGCTGCAGAGAAATTTGTTTGTTGGGGCTGTTGCACAGTTGGCTCTCCCCTTGCGCCTCTGTCTTTTTTCCTGCCAACTACTAAGTCTCTTCGACTCGCCACAATTTAGCCCTGTCTTTATGGCTGCCCGCCAGCTCTGGCGAATGCTGGCAACTGACTCCCACGACTTGTGATCAATGTCACACGATTTCATGTCGCGTTTGCAGACGTCTTTATAACGGAGACATGGACGGCCGGTGGGTCTGATACCAGTGGCGAGCTCGCTGTACAATGTGTCTTTGGGGATCCTGCCATCTTCCATGCGGCTCACATGGCCAAGCCATCTCAAGCGCCGCTGACTCAGTAGTGTGTATAAGCTGGGGATGTTGGCCGCTTCAAGGACTTCTGTGTTGGAGATATAGTCCTGCCACCTGATGCCAAGTATTCTCCGAAGGCAGCGAAGATGGAATGAATTGAGACGTCGCTCTTGGCTGGCATACGTTGTCCAGGCCTCGCTGCCGTAGAGCAAGGTACTGAGGACACAGGCCTGATACACTCGGACTTTTGTGTTCCGTGTCAGTGCGCCATTTTCCCACACTCTCTTGGCCAGTCTGGACATAGCAGTGGAAGCCTTACCCATGCGCTTGTTGATTTCTGCATCTAGAGACAGGTTACTGGTGATAGTTGAGCCTAGGTAGGTGAACTCTTGAACCACTTCCAGAGCGTGGTCGCCAATATTGATGGATGGAGCATTTCTGACATCCTGCCCCATGATGTTCGTTTTCTTGAGGCTGATGGTTAGGCCAAATTCATTGCAGGCAGACGCAAACCTGTCGATGAGACTCTGCAGGCATTCTTCAGTGTGAGATGTTACAGGAAGATATAGACGGGATGGTCAAATGGGCAGAAAAGTGGCAGATGGAATTTAACCCTGAAAAGTGTTAGGTGATACACTTTGGAAGGAGTAATGTGACATGGAAGTATTCAATGAATGGCCTGACACTTGGAAGTTCCGAGGAACAAAGGGACCTTGGCGTGTTTGTCCATAGATCTCTGAAGGCAGAAGGGCAGGTGAATAGGGTGGTGAAAAAGGCATATGGGACACTTGCCTTTATGAATCGAGGCATAGATTACAGAAGCAGGGAGGTCATGTTGGAGTTGTATAGAACTTTGGTGAGGCCACAGCTGGAGTGCTGTGTGCAATTTTGGTTGCCACATTATAGGATTGCACTGGAGGGGGTGCAAAGGCAATTCACCAGGATGTTGCCTGTGATGGAACATTTAAGCTATGACAAGAGGTTGGATAGGCATGCGTTGTTTTTGCTTGAGCAGAGAAGACTGAGGGGTGACCTGATCGAGGTGTACAAGATTATGAGGGGCATGGACAGGGTGGATAGGGAGCAGCTGTACCCCTTAGTTGAAGGGTCAGTTACAAGGGGACACAAGTTTAAGGTGAGGGACAGGAGGTTTAAGGGGGATTTGAGGAAGAACTTTTTTACCCAGAGGGTGGTGACGGTCTGGAATGCACTGCCTGGGAGGGTGGTAGAGGCGGGTTGCCTCACATCCTTTAAAAAGTACCTGGATGAGCACTTGGCACGTTATAACATTCAAGGCGATGGGCCAAGTGCTGGCAAATTGGATTAGGTAGACTGGTCAGGTGTCTTTAATGCATCGGTGCAGACTCAATGGGCCAAAGGGCCTCTTCTGCACTGTATTATTCTGTGATTCAGTGTTGTTGGAGCTGCACCAATCCAGGCAAGTGGCATGTATTCCATCACACTCCTGACTTCTGCCTTGTAGATGGTGGACAGGCATTGGGGAGTCAGGTGGTGAGTTACTCGCCGCAGGATTCCCAGCCTCTGACCTGCTCTTGTAGCCACAGTATTTATGTGGCTGGTCCAGTTCAGTTTCTGGTCAATAGTAACCCCCAGGAAGTTGGTAGTGGGGGATTCAGTGATGGTAATGCCATTGAACATCAAGGGGTGATGGTTAGATTCTCTTTTGTTTGAGATGGTCATTGCCTAACACTTGTGTGGCAAAAATGTTACTTGCCGCTTATCAGCCCAGGCCTGGATGTTGCCCAAGTCTTCCTGCATCTGAACACGGGCTGCTTCATTATCTGAGGAGTCGCGAATGGTGCTGAACATTGTGCAATCATCAGTGAACAGCCCCACTTCTGATCTTATGTTGGAGGGAAAGTCATTGATGAAGCAGCTGAAGATGGTTGAGCATACGACACTACAGTGAGAAACTCCTGCAGTGATGTCCCAGGACTGAGTTGATTGATCTCCATCAATCACAACCATCTTCCTTGGTGCTAGGTATGACTCTAACCAGCACAGATTTTTTCCCTGATTTCCATTGACTTTGTTTTGCTAGTGCTGCTTGATGCCATACTCAATCAAATGCTGCCTTGATGTCAAGGACAGTCACTCTCAACTCACCTCTGGAGTTCAGCTCTTTTGTCCATGTTTGGACAAAGGCTGGAATGAGGCATCCCTAATTGCCCTTGAGAAGGCGGTGGTGAGCTGTCTTCTTGAACCTCTGCAGTCCATTTGGTGTGGATACATCTACTGTGCTGTTAGGGAGGTAGTTCCAGGATTTTAATCAGGTGACAATGACGGAACGTCGATATAGTTCCCTGTCAGGACAGTGTGTGGCTTGGAGGGGAACTTGCAGCTGGTGGTGATCCCATGCATATGCTGCCCTTGTCCTTCTAGGTGGTCATGGATTTGGAAAGTGCTGTCAACGAATCCTTGGTGAGTTGCTGCAGTGCATCTTGTATAGGGTACACACTGCTGCCACTGTTCATCGGTGGTGGAGGGAGTGAATATTTAAGGTGATGGATGGGGTGCCAATCAAGTCGGCTGCTTTGTCCTGGATGTGTCAAGCTTCCTGAATGTTGTTGGAGCTGCACTCATTCAGATAAGTGGAGGGTATTCCATCACACCCCTGACTTGTGCCTTGTAGATGGTGGCCAGGTTTTGGGGAGTGAGGATGTAGGTTACTTATTTCAGAATTCCCAGCCTCTAATCTGCTCTTGTTGCCATGATATATATATGGCTGCTCCTGTTCTATTTCTGGTAACCCTCAGGATGTTGATAGTGGGGTTTTTTATGGTAATGCCTTTGAATGTCGAGGGGAAATGGTTATATTAACTCTTGGAGATTGTCATTACCTGGCGCTTGTGTGGCATGAATGTTACTTGCCACATGTCACCCCAAGCAACATTCTGCTTTATTTCTAGATGTAGGCACAGTGAGTGCTCTCAGGGAAGCATGATTCTACATGCAAGGTTTTGAAGCAGTAGTTGCAAACCATCTGCACATTCATGGAACACCATTTGTTCTATTGAGATTTATGGCTGTGCATAATGTGCTGTGTTACAAACAGTTGGGAATGATAAGGGTGATTTCCCTTTTTCACCTCTCAACTGACTGAAGACAGCATTTTTATCAGAAATGTGTTTTAATCCCTGAGCGTTTTAATGGTCAGCAAACAACAAATAACAGACTTTCTCATAGTTATAAAGAAAGATTAATGTTTATTAAACAACACTCAAAAATACTCGCAACTTCACCCGCGCTCACAAGAAAAGATAGGGATTAAAAGATAACATGCATTTAGGACTGATGGTTTTTAAAATAATTCACTCTAAACCTTGCATTCTTTCCTGGGGGGTTGAAGATTTTAAAGAATGGTGCGGGCCTGTTTTTCCTTTTGTTACGACCAAAGCGGGAGGAGTGCATTGTTAATTCAGTTTCACTTCTCTATAGGTCACAGCATATCAATAAATGTATCCACTTACCGAAACAACCAATTAGATACTCTATTTGGCCCTGACAACAAAATGAACTGTTTATTATTGTTACGGCCAGGTGAGAAATATGCCTAGGGGTCTTTTGCTGTATTTACCTGGTCTTAGGGTTTGAGTTTAAAGACATTGTGTTCTGAGCTCCCCTTTTTGTGAATCCTTGTTCACACTTTTCAAACTATAAGAAATCAATTCACACAGGCTTTCTGAGGTTTAAAGAAGAAAGATGAAATTTTAGTCAAACTTAAACTTAAACTTTAATACGGTTCACGCCTACAGGTATACGACACGTCCACGCTAGCATGCACATGCGATATACACATACAGATTGGAACACAAAAGAGAAGAGGAAAATATAATAGAGAGAGGTTTGAGGCAATTTCAGAAGAGTTTCTTGTTTATGGTGCTTCAAGCTCACTTGCTTGTAGGTAGTCTTGCTGTTCAAAGAACAAAGAACAGTACAGCACAGGAACAGGCCATTCGGCCCTCCAAGCCTGCACCGATCTTGATGCCTGCCTAAACTAAAACCTTCTGCACTTCCGGGGTCCGTATCCCTCTATTCCCATCCTATTCATGTATTTGTCAAGATGCTTCTTAAACGTCTCTATGGTACCTGCTTCCACCACCTCCCCTGGCAACAAGTTCCAGGCACTCACCACCCTCTGTGTAAAGAACTTGCCTTGCACATCCCCTCGAAACTTTGCCCCTCTCACCTTAAACCTATGTCCCCGAGTAACTGACTCTTCCACCCTGGGAAAAAGCTTCTGACTATCCACTCTGTCCATGCTGCTTATAACTTTGTAAACCTCTATCATGTCGCCCCCTCCACCTCCGTCGTTCCAGTGAAAACAATCCGAGTTTATCCAACCTCTCCTCATAGCTAATGCCCTCCAGACCAGGCAACATCCTGGTAAACCTCTTCTGTACCCTCTCCAAAGCCTCCACGTCCTTCTGGTAGTGTGGCGACCAGAATTGCACACAATATTCTAATGTGTGGCCTAACTAAAGTTCTGTACAGCTGCAGCATGACTTGCCTATTTTTATACTCTATGCCCCGACCGATGAAGGCAAGCATGCCATATGCCTTCTTGACTACCTTATCCACCTGCGTTGCCACTTTCAGTGACCTGTGGACCTGTACGCCCAGATCTCTCTGCCTGTCAAAACTCCGAAAGGTTCTGCCATTTACTGTTTGCTTCCCACCTGCATTAGATCTTCCAAAATGCATTACCTCACATTTGTCCGAATTAACACAGTGGCGCAGTAGTTAGCACTACAGCCTCACAGCTCCAGGGACCCAGGTTCAATTCTGGGTACTGCCTGTGTGGAGTTTGCAAGTTCTCCCTGTGTCTGCGTGGGTTTTCTCCGGGTGCTCCGGTTTCCTCCCACAAGCCAAAAGACTTGCAGGTTGGTAGGTAAATTGGCCATTATAAATTGTCACTAGTATAGGTAGGTGGTAGGGAAATATAGGGACAGGTGGGGATGTTTGGTAGGAATATGGGATTAGTGTAGGATTAGTATAAATGAGTGGCTGATGGTCGGCACAGACTCGGTGGGCCGAAGGGCCTGTTTCGGTGCTGTATCTCTAATCTAATCTAAACTCCATCTGCCATTTCTCCGCCCAAGTCTCCAACCGATCTATATCCTGCTGTATCCTCTGACAATCCTCATCACTGTCCGCAACTCCACCAACCTTTGTGTCATCCGCAAACTTACTAATCAGACCAGCTACATTTTCCTCCAAATCATTTATATATACTACAAACAGCAAAGGTCCCAGCACTAACCCCTGCGGAACACCACCAGTCACATCCCTCCATTCAGAAAAGCACCCTTCCATTGATACCCTCTGTCTTCTATGACCGAGCCAGTTCTGTATCCATCTTGCCAGCTCCCCTCTGATCCCATGTGACTTCACCTTTTGTATCAGTCTGCCATGAGGGACCTTGTCAAATGCTTTACTGAAGTCCATATAGATAACATCCACTGCCCTTCCTTCATCAATCATCTTTGTCACTTCCTCAAAAAACTCAATCAAAGTAGTGAGACACGACCTCCCCTTCACAAAACCATGCTGCCTCTCACTAATAAGTCCATTTGTTTCCAAATGGGAGTAAATCCTGTCCCGAAGAATCCTCTCTAATAATTTCCCTACCACTGACATAAGGCTCACCGGCCTATAATTTCCTGGATTATCCTTGCCACCCTTCTTAAACAAAGGAACAACACTGGCTATTCTCCAGTCCTCTGGGACCTCACCTGTAGCCAATGAGGATGCAAAGATTTCTGTCAAGGCCCCAGCAATTTCTTCCCTTGCCTCCCTCAGTATTCTGGGGTAGATCCCATCAGGCCCTGGGGACTTATCTACCTTAATGCTTTGCAAGACACCCAACACCTCCTCCTTTTTGATAATGAGATGACTGAGACTATCTACACTCCCTTCCCTCGGCTCATCATCCGCCAAGTCCTTCTCCTTGGTGAATACTGATGCAAAGTACTCATTTAGTACCTCGCCCCTTTCCTCTGGCTCCACACATCCCCAGCTTATACACACTACTGAGTCAGAGGCACTTGAGATGGCTTGGCCATGTGAGCCGCATGGAAGATGGCAGGATCCCCAAAGACACATTGTACAGCGAGCTCGCCACTGGTATCAGACCCACCGGCCGTCCATGTCTCCGCTATAAAGACGTCTGCAAACGCGACATGAAATCGTGTGACATTGATCACAAGTCGTGGGAGTCAGTTGCCAGCATTCGCCAGAGCTGGCGGGCAGCCATAAAGACAGGGCTAAATTGTGGCGAGTCGAAGAGACTTAGTAGTTGGCAGGAAAAAAGACAGAGGCGCAAGGGGAGAGCCAACTGTGCAACAGCCCCAACAAACAAATTTCTCTGCAGCACCTGTGGAAGAGCCTGTCACTCCAGAATTGGCCTTTATAGCCACTCCAGGCGCTGCTTCACAAACCACTGACCACCTCCAGGCGCGTATCCATTGTCTCTCGAGATAAGGAGGCCCAAAAGAAAAAGAACACATAGATTCCCTTCTCTGTCCTTGAGTGGGCCAACCCTTTCCCTGGTTATCCTCTTGCTCTTTATATACGTATATAAAGCCTTGGGATTTTCCTTAATCCTGTTTGCCAATGACTTCTCATAACCCCTTTTAGCCCTCCTGACTCCTTGCTTAAGTTCCTCCCTACTGTCTTTATATTCCTCAAGGGATTTGTCTGTTCCTAGCCTTCCAGCCCTTACGAATGCTTCCTTTTTCTTTTTGACGAGGCTCACAATATCCCGCGTTATCCAAGGTTTCCAAAACTTGCCAAACTTATCCTTCTTCCTCACAGGAACATGCTGGTCCTGTATTCTAATCAACTGACGTTTGAAAGACTCCCACATGTCAGATGTTGATTTACCCTCAAACAGCCGCCCCCAATCTAAATTCTTCAGTTCCTGCCTAATATTGTTATAATTAGCCTTCACCCAATTTAGCACCTTCACCCGAGGACTACTCTTATCCTTATCCACAAGTACCTTAAAACTTATGGAATTATGGTCACTGTTCCCGAAATGCTCCCCTACTGAAACTTCGACCACCTGGCTGGGCTCATTCCCCAATACCAGGTCCAGTACGGCCCCATCCCTAGTTGGACTATCTACGTATTGTTTCAAGAAGCCCTCCTGGATGCTCCTTACAAATTCTGCCCCATCTAAGCCCCTAGCAACTAAGTGAGTCCCAGTCAATATAGGGGAAGTTACAATCACCCACCACTGCAACCCTGTTACCTTTACATCTTCGTTGGGACCCAGTATTCTTTAACCTTGTTCACATAGGAGACTTCACAAGATTTAGTTCCATGGGAAAGAGATGGAACAGGCAGACAGGAGAGGCTTTAATTCTTGCTTCAGTTCCAGGAGAGATCTTTACTCCATGAACACACGGCTTTGTCTGTCCAAATCCTTTGTTGGGAGTTCAAATTCAAAAAACTCCAACCAGCTAGTCATGTGACTAAAACTGGTTTGACCACTTCTTCTGTGTTTTGGGGAAGCAACGACTGGGTCCCTTTTGTTCCAACACTGCTAGTACTATGCAAATGTCCTTCCAGTCAGAAACTTGCAATTTTAAGTTTTAATGTTCATGTGGCGAAATAATGTGTGCCTCAATCTTGGTAAGTGGGGGCTTGCCTGACATATAAAACCAAGACTTAACCAATAGTGATGAAAATCTATATACAAATTGAGATATTAAAGCTCCCTAGCCCTCATGCACACGCACATACATCCAAAAACCAGTAACCAGGAAAAAAACAGGATTTTTGTTTTCAGCTGTTTCATAAGAATGAAAGGAATAATAAAAAAACATAGTCTGTCATGATCTGTAAGGAAGTTCTTTGGTTTGGTGAGGTGTCCCAAAGTCAAATAGTTGGATGCCACTTGAAGTCTTTCCAGGCGAGGTTGATGAATAGTATGTGATGGGTAGGCATTCAACGAACTTCAACAGCAGAAGGCTTGACATAAGGTCTTCCATCAGGTGTGCAGCAACAAGGATCCTCTTAGGTCAATTAGCAATAAACAGTTTCTTCCAATCTTCTGGATTTCTTAAACCCAGGAGGCAACAGTACAACTTGATCCAGGGATTCTTCAGAGACAGGAGGCAATAAGAATCTGCTATATTTTAAATACAGGGTTTCTTCTCACGAGATGCAGGATTCCTTTACAGAGAGGTAATACTTTTTCTGGGTCTCTTCAGATCTCCAGGCAGGTCAAAATCAAATTTCAAATGCTTGCTTTTTGTCCAAACTCACTGGCTTTTTAAAGTTTCAAACTGAAAGCCAAAACCTTCCTGAAACAGGTCAAATGCCCAGTCATAAATTCTCTCTTGTCATAACAGAGGGCAGCTCTGAGGTCATCCCACTGCTGGTTTCCTTGACATTACCTGCATTCCAATCCTTGTTTACCTTTTCAGCTTTTGTTGAACGTCCTTTCAAAATATCCATAAAGTGCAACTATTTTTAGGTGTCTCAATGTCCACTGAAATCCTTTTTCAGTTTTTAAAAATACAGAATCCTAAGTTTTAATACAAAAAATCCTCGTAACACTTTCTCCTGCTTCACTGAAGACAATACTTAAAAAGTTTCATGTGGGCAAATGCATTGTTACAGACTTGCCTTTGTTGAATCTCAGTCACAATTCAATGTCGAAAACCCTGATACAATTTTTCAGATAGGGAGTTCAAAGCCACTTCCAGTCACTGCCTACTTTTAGTATAAAGATGGTGTTCTAGGCAGTGTCCTTCTTCTGCTGCTGCAGCAGATGAAATCTCTCTCTCTTTGGCTATCTGCCTTGCCTGCTCAGCATATACTTTAATTAAGCCCCTTGTCAGACCGTTGGTTTCTGTCATGTAACCATGGTTCCCCTTTACCATTGTCCACATAAATAATATGGTAGTGAGGCAATATTTTTTTTACATTTTAGAGATACAGCACTGAAACAGGCCCTTCAGCCCACCCAGTCTGTGCTGACCATCAACCACCCATTTATACTAATCCTACATTAATCCCATATTCCAACCACATCCCCACCTTCTCTCAATTCCCCTAACTACACTCGGGGCAATTTACAATGACCAATTTACCTATCAACCTGCAAGTCTTTGGCTGTGGGAGGAAACCAGAGCACCCAGCGAAAACCCACGCATTCACAGGGAGAACTTGCGAACGCCACATAGAATCAAACCCAGGTCGCTGGAGCTGTGAGGCTGCGGTGCTAACCACTGCGCCACTCTGCCGTCCATTGTTAGACAATGGGGTCTGGGTGTCACCCATCTTCATTTCATTTTGATAAAGTGGAATTTTTCACACCCATTCATTTGAGTTTGAATTTGGAGATATCGGCCTGAATGTTATGAGCGCGCAGCAAATCGTGGCAGCGTGCTTTGAACTCAGCAGTCTGCACGTGCAGTTTGGCCACCACTTAGCCCTCATTATATTACGCATGAGGGTTTATTAACATAATGGCAATGTGCCACTCCCCCCCCCCCCATATTACCTGGGACGAGACAGGACATCCGGCGCCATGATGGACATCAGCACAGCTGATGGTCATGTGCTGGGGCCCTAATTAAAGGGCAGCCATCGCATCAGCTATGCCTGCACCACAGAGAAGATTGAAGCAAGCAGCTGCAGATTCAGAATCATCAGTGGGAATAAAAACATACCTGCATGGAGCCAGGGTGGCTGCCGCGGTTTAGTGCTGCCTCCCTGCTCACTCTCTTCCAGGCTGTGCATGCAAGGCAGGAGGTCCTCTTCCCAAGCGATGGCAAGAAGAGGCCCTCCCGCCAGACAAAGGCAGGCTGGCTGGAGGTGGAAGAGGAGGTCAGTAGCCATGGGGCTACCTGCCGAGAATGGGTCCAATGTTGCAAAAGGATGAATGACCTGCTGCGAGACGCAAAAGTAAGAACAACTTTACATCAGGGCTCCACTGCAACTGGGTGTGCTCACACAGAGCGGCAAATGTGTGTCACTGCCATGCCGATGAAAGGGAGGTTGGAAAGGTGCGACATGAATGGAGAAATGTATGATAGAACTTAACCTTGTCTGCTGCTCAGACAATGGCACCTACATGAGTGGCTCACTCAGTAGTGCGCACCAAGCATCCCCACCTTTGTGCCCACCAACCCTATTGTGACATCTCTGTGCTGATGAAATGCCATCGTAAGAGCTGCCTCCTTGCTCCTCTGGGCAAAGAGGACCCACAATGCTGGGAGGCTGCCTGTACCGGTAGGATGGCTGACAGACACTGAGGAGGAGGCCCTGGAGATATCAGCAGCTGAGTTGACCTGCTCATTGGGTGAAGTAGACATTGGGGTCCATGATGAACATACTTCTGATAAATATAAACACTGATCAATGTGGAATTGCAGTTCTGTGATGTAATGTCATAATTGTGAAATGAGCTACATCAGGACTGACAGTGTGCTCTTCCCATTGTATCTTCCAGCTGGACGCTCTGAGCCAACCTCAGCCATGCAGGACCTCCCACCCCTCAGAGGAACATTCACCCTGCGAAAACGTAGCGTCCCATGATACTAAGGCACCTTCCTCAAGCACAGATACAGCCATCTCGGTGGGTATCCGTTTGGCCTTAGAGTGTGGGTCAGAAGCTGGTGAGAGCACTGTACACACTCCTGAGCAGCTGACTGAGGCTGAGACAGCCGAGGACACGAACAGTTGGAGGGTTGTGGGTGTCCAGGCCCATGCTGAGCCCCAGGCTAATGATGACCCTCTGATGTCGGCAGCACAGGGAATGTTGGTGCTGATGAATAAGCACTGGAAACAGCAGGCGGCGATGCCACAGGCCATGCGCAGCCTTGAGCAGACAGTGGGGGAGTCCATCCAGGCCATGACAGATGCCATGTCCCAGACATATGAGCGCTTGATGTCATCCATTCAGGCGGCAGCCTTGGGGAATCAGAATCAATTAATACGTGCTGGCCTGCAAGCCCTCGGCACGGCCATGGCATCCATTCAGCAGTGGCTAGGCGAGAGATGACCGGGGCATGGAGACTGTTCCTACCCCTGGTCCTTCCCGGGAGAGCAGAGGAGTTCCAAGGAGCCCTGAGATGGAGGAGGCAAGCCAGCGTGACACATCTGGGATCCCCCCTCAACGTGCCCCCAGTAAAAGCATCCTTCCTCCCACCTCCCTTCCAGTATGCAGAGCTGTGCCCCCAGTAATAACATCCCCCCTCCCACCTCCCTTCCAGTATGCAGAGTGAAGACCCCAATATGCAGAGACTTACCCGCAGTGTCTCCAATTGCTGCCTCTTCTGCTGTCCAGCTGGCTCCTCTCATTAGTGAGCAGGCGGCACGTGACAGCCGCCCTTTCAGCGAAAAATGAGGAACTGAGGAGCGGCAAGCAGTGGGATGCATAATCAGGCAAGGTAAGTAGTGCTTAGCATATGTAAATTGGGGTGCCACTGCCAAGCGGCGGGGGGGCTGCACCAAGGTCCCACTGCATCTGGTAAAATGGGGCCAGCCTCTCACGCTAGAATATTCTGGGCACTGTCCTGCCACGACCCCCGAAGTCAGAGAGCTAGTAAAATTCAGCCCCCCATGACTACCATGCCATTGTTAACCCTATTTGTTGAAGACAAATAGCCATTAACACAGAATGGTCCATTTACATTTTAATGCCTTTTCCATGGCTGGCCCAGACATGAAGATTGACTCAGTATTCTTATAGTTTCCATGTGTATTGGTAATACAGGATAAGGTCACCTGACCTCTCAACTCCATCTTGTTTTTTAGGAGAAGTGTCCATTCTGGGTTTGTTTCATAAGTTCATTATATAGTCCTTAGTTTCTCCATGCATGAGCATGATAGCTGTGGTTCAGATGGAGTCCAGGAAAATCACTACAGTTATTAAATTGAGTATGCCTATCCTCTTGTTGTTGACAATCCATACTAAAATTGGTGTCAATAGAGTATTTACAGACAGTAACATAATGTCACAATGGACTCATATACTTGCTCATATCCTATTGGTGTCTGGAGAGAACCAGAGGCACAGTTCAAAGTAATTTTCACTTTTACTGGTACATTGCTATTAAAGGAGTCCTGTTACTTGACTTTGTCTCCAGGTTTGGCTGCAGCAGATGATATAGTTCAGTAACTGATACTTTGCTGAGTCTGAGGGCTAGATATTTATATCCTACTGGGTCTATGAGTCAGCTTTGAACACCTATGGCAAACGTGTGAAGAGAAATGCAGACTGGTTTCAATCTCACTTTGAAGAGCTGGAACCTGTCATTGCCGCTAAGCGCTTTGCACTGTTGAACTACAAGAAAGCCCCCAGCGAGTTAACATCCGTAGCACTTAAAGCAGCCAGAAGCACTGCACAAAGAACAGCCAGGCGCTGCGCAAATGACTACTGGCAACACCTATGCAGTCATATTCAGCTGGCCTCAGACACCGGAAACATCAGAGGAATGTATAATGGCATTAAGAGAGCTTTTGGGCCAACCATCAAGAAGATCACCCCCCTTAAATCTAAATCAGGGGACACAATCACTGACCAACGCAAGCAAATGGACCGCTGGGTTCAGCACTACCTAGAACTGTACTCCAGGGAGAATGTTGTCACTGAGACCGCCCTCAATGCAGCCCAGCCTCTACCAGTCATGGATGAGCTGGACGCACAGCCAACAAAATCGGAACTCAGCGAGGCCATTGATTCTCCAGCCAGCAGAAAAACCCTTGGGAAGGACGGCATTACCCCTGAAATAATCAAGAGTGCCAAGCCTGCTATACTCTCAGCACTCCATGAACTGCTTTGCCAGTGCTGGGACGAGGGAGCAGTACCTCAGGACATGCGCGATGCCAATATCATCACCCTCTATAAAAACAAAGGTGACCGCGGTGACTGCAACAACTACCGTGGAATCTCCCTGCTCAGCATAGTGGGGAAAGTCTTTGCTCGAGTCGCTTTAAACAGGCTCCAGAAGCTGGCCGAGCGTGTCTACCCTGAGGCACAGTGTGGCTTTCATGCAGAGAGATCGACCATTGACATGCTGTTCTCCCTTCGTCAGATACAGGAGAAATGCCGCGAACAGCAGATGCCCCTCTACATTGCTTTCATTGATCTCACCAAAGCCTTTGACCTCGTCAGCAGACGTGGTCTCTTCAGACTACTAGAAAAGATCAGATGTCCACCAAAGCTATTAAGTATCATCACCTCATTCCATGACAATATGAAAGGCACAATTCAGCATAGCGGCACCTCATCAGACCCCTGTCCTATCCTGAGAGTCGTGAAACAGGGCTGTGTTCTCGCATCCACACTGTTTGGGATTTTCTTCTCCCTGCTGCTCTCACATGCATTCAAGTCTTCAGAAGAAGGAATTTTCCTCCACACAAGATCAGGGGGCAGGTTGTTCAACCTTGCCCGTTGAAGAGCGAAGACCAAAGTACGGAAAGTCCTCATCAGGGAACTCCTCTTTGCTGACGATGCTGCTTTAACATCTCACACTGAAGAGTGTCTGCAGAGTCTCATCGACAGGTTTGCGGCTGCCTGCAACGAATTTGGCCTAACCATCAGCCTCAAGAAAATGAACATCATGGGACAGGACGTCAGAAATGCTCCATCCATCAATATCGGCGACCACGCTCTGGAAGTGGTTCAAGAATTCACCTACCTAGGCTCAACTATCACCAGTAACCTGTCTCTCGATGCAGAAATCAACAAGCGCATGGGAAAGGCTTCCACTGCTATGTCCAGACTGGCCAAGAGAGTGTGGGAAAATGGCGCACTGACACGGAACACAAAAGTCCGCGTGCATCAAGACTGTGTCCTCAGTGCCTTACTCCATGGCAGCGAGGCCTGGACAACGTATGTCAGCCAAGAGCGACGTCTCAATTCATTCCATCTTCGCTGCCTCCAGAGAATCCTTGGCATCAAGTGGCAGGACCGTATCTCCAACACAGAAGTCCTCGAGGCGGCCAACATCCCCAGCTTATACACACTACTGAGTCAACGGCGTTTGAGATGGCTTGGCCATGTGAGCCGCATGGAAGATGGCAGGATCCCCAAAGACACACTGTACAGCGAGCTCGCCACTGGTATCAGACCCACTGGCCGTCCATGTCTCCACTTTAAAGTCATCTGCAAATGCGACATGAAGTCCTGTGACATTGATCACAAGTCGTGGGAGTCAGTTGCCAGCAATTGCCAGAGCTGGCGGACAGTCATATTGGCGGGGCTAAAGTGTGGTGAGTCGAAGAGACTTAGCAGTTGGCAGGAAAAAAGACAGAAGCGCAAGGAGAGAGCCAACTGTGTAACAGCCCCGACAAACAAATTTTTCTGCAGCACTTGTGGAAGAGTCTGTCACTCTAATATTGGCCTTTATAGCCACTCCAGGCGCTGCTCCATAAAACACTGACCACCTCCAGGCGCTTACCCATTGTCTCTCAAGACAAGGAGGCCAAAGAAGAAGACTGGGGGTGGGAGAGGGTGTGAGTGCGATTTGAAGATCAGGTTCTCTAGAGGTCGGCACTGGCTCTGGCCACCTCTGGAATGCAAAGCTATTTTCAAAGGCCTGCTGGGAGGAAGGGAATGTCAACCCCACACTCCTCCAATTAAGTACCTGTTGACCTCATGGAAAAGCTCATTAACGGATTGTTTTCAATTTTTAGAGGCTAGGAACGAGGAAAATGTTCTGTGTGGAACATGACAGGGTTCTGAAGAAGTGAGCAATGCAGTGGGCCATGAGGGGTATGGGAAAGGCTGTTTAACAAAGTGCAGAGGCACAGAATAAAGCACAGCTACTTCAAAAGTGCCTCAGAATATCCATTGCTGCAGTTGTAAGACTTGCTTTTCTCAGTGGTGAGTGGTAGGAATCCAGAGAGGGAAATGAGCCCCCGGGCGTCACTTGGGCACCTTGGGTTGGCAGGGGAAGGCCGGGTGAATGCACAAAGCCCAGCTGAGGGAGTTCATATGGGAACATGCTACTCGGACATTGGACAGAGCAGCCAGGATGAACTTTAACAGGTGCAACCTCCTGGACAACAGGAGGCCAGTGGGTCACAGTTGAGGGTCGGGCATGGGGGGGGTGGATGGGGAGGGTGCTGTGCCTACTGCAAGGGGAAGAAAGCATCGGGTCCACTGCCTAAAAGTCAACTACCAGGAAATGACAGAGACCCAGTACTGCAGGAAGTGCGCCTATCCAGGCAGATGGTCTTGGACATTTGTGCTCTGATTCCCAATGACCTGAAGCCTCACAGCCCCCATGGCAGTCCCTTACCAGCAGCCGTCAAGGTCACCGTCACCCTGAAGTTCTGTGCAACCGGGTCATTCCAGGAATCAGCTGCAGACGTAGGTGGCATCTTGCAGTCAACTGATCATCATGCCATCAGGCAGATCGTGGATGCCATATCCCAGAGGGCAGCGGACTACATCCACTTTGACACAAATGAGACAGTGCAGTCACAGAGGGCTTTGGGCTTTGCCACCATTGATGGATTCCTGCTGGTCCAGGACATCATTACTTGCACCCATATAACCATCAAGGCACTGACAGACCAACCAGTCAGATTCCTGAACAGAAAGAGCTCCACTCTTTGAATGTCCAGCTTGTCTATGAACACAGGAGGTGAATCTTGCAGGTCTGCAGCCAGTTCCCAGGCAGCTGTCATGATTCCTTCATCCTGTGAGAGTCCCAGGTGCTGCACCTCTTCAGAGCCACATCCAGGCTCCATGGCTAGCTGCTGGGAGATAAGGGCCAGCCCCTAAAGAGGTGGCTCCTGAAGCCCATTTGCAACCCAGACACAGGGGCACTACAACCAGAGCATCTTCTAACATGGACCTGCATTGAACAGACCAATGCCCTCTTGAAGATGTGCTTCTATTGCCTTAACCAGTCGGGTGATGCTGTGCGGTATGAGCCAGCCTGAGTGTCCCGTATTGCAGTCGTCTGCTGTATCGTGCACAACACGATACTGGAAAGAGGCCTGGAGATGGATAAGGAGGAGGAGCTGGAGCACTACTCCATCGCAGAGGGGGCCTGGGAGGAGGAAGTAGAGGAGGAAGAGGAGGAGGACGGAATCGCTCCAGAGGTGGCTGGCACCCAGAAAATGAAGGATGTCTGTCAACGCCGTTCCAGACCTCAGGGTGAACAGCAAGCTGGCATGGCAGCAAGGGCCATGCTGGTTCAACAGCACTTCATCTGATCACCCACAAGCCCTTGCGGCTGATGACCCCACAACTCACCTTCCAGCATGGAGAGCTATTTGGCCATCAACTGCGAGGTCCCATTGGCAGCCATGAACATGCAGATAGAGGGTTCATCCATTCACCATTGCTCAACAGCACAAGGTATGGCACAAAACATTCTCAGGACCCCACGTCCCTGCCACCTGCCCCATAATGTGACGTTCCCCATTTGAGAGGAAACATTACCAACCTGTAATTGTGGTGAAATAAAGAAGTTATATTATGAGGTACATGAAAAGACAGATTTGCACAATAGCACGCAGGTGACTCATTAAGTGAATTTAATGCCATGGCGCCTTCCTCTCCCTAACACTTCTATGCAGTACTCCCCCTGTGGCAGAGGATGAGGTGGAGGCTGCCTGCTCCCTACTCTCTACCCCCGCCTGTGATGCCTTTGACTTCTGTCCTTGTTTTGGAGGTGAGTGTGGAGGCTCCTCCACAGTCTGCTGTGCCTATGTCATGGTAGAGGCTGCTTCTGTCATGCAGATGGCTCCTGAGTTGAAGGGAGCAAGAGGCTGAAGGATGACGCTGGCACCTCCGAGGAGTCTGCCGCTAGGGCCATCTCAACTCTTTCTTGGCGACTATGGATGCTACAAGCGGGCACCAAATGGAATGCAGCTGGCATCTACTCTTAGCACCTTTCTGCCATCAGCGACAATCGGAAGTCCAATCTGCAGAAATTTTCACTCCTTCGGCACATATCATTGCTCTGCTCCTGCACCCACTCAAGAGGTGCTACATTTGGCATTCCAAGAGGTTACCTAATCTCTCAATGGAAGAGCTCACATGATTGAATCCCTGGATCATGATGGAGAACAAGCACTGCATGGACTCCTCTATTGCCTGCCCACGGCTCCTGAAGGCCTCAGGGAACTCCGACAAATGGGAACTTACAAAGAATGGTAATGAGAACTGGTCCTACTAAATAAGTGCCCCAGCACAACCAATCCCTCTAGTTCTCGAGGAAGGCCCTCCTTATCTGTGACACCCAAGGCCCAGCATCTTCACCCATTGAAGCATTGCTGTGTCTGTCCTCCATCCTCCGAGGGGGACTTCCCACAGCTGACTTTGCCTCACCCTCCTTCTCTTGCTCACATGTGTTGTGAGGTTCACCCAGTGCTCCCCTTTCTACGTTAGTCTGGGGCCCAACTGAGGTGAGTGTCTCTGCGCTGGTGGAGGGTGCTGAGATAGGATGTGACGTTGCAGGTTCTATGGACTCCACTCCAGCCGTACATGGCGGCACTTATATGGCAGGTCCGCTTTGGCCCTGTGGGAGACACAAAGAATGGTAATGAGAACTGGTCCTATTAAATAAGTGCCCCATCACAACCAATCCCTCAGATGACAGGGACTAAGATCCGTGATTCACATTAGGAAAAATTTCTTCCATGCCTTTCACCTGAAGAAATAGCAAGCTAATGACCCTGATGCTCTTAGCCTCCTGTCACACCATCCCGCACTGAATGCCTCGACAGCACCCGAGCAAGCTCCTCCACTGCTGTCAGAGTGTGGAGCTGGGCCACTCCATCACCCACTCTGACCATTTCCTGTGTATTATGGACTCTGTCCTGCAGGGTAAGAGAGGAAAGATTTGTAAGAAGGCTGCCCTCCCTGATCTCTGCCAGCATGACATACACATGGGCTGATGTTTGCCTTAGTGACGTCCACACCTGAATGTCGCCCCATATGTGGGGATGGCTGCATCTCAGTGTAGTGACTGTTAACTTACTATGACTAGGGAGAACTATGGATATTCTGTGAGGTCAGCTCGTGTGCATTCTGGTGCTTAGAGAGTTGGTGCCCAATGAACTGGGTACCGCTGGCCACTCACCTTATCAGACTGCAATAGGTCATTGAACTTTTTCCTGTACTGGATCCAGGTCATCCTCATGACTCCCTGGCTGCTGACATCTGTAGCCACCTCCAACCACGCCCTTTTGTTCTCGCTGGGGGAATTCCTCCTGCCTGAGGCCAGGAAAAACAGCTCTTTCTTCTCGTACACGGCATCAATGAGTGCTCCAGAGAGGTATCTGAGAAACATGGTGCTGCCTAGGATGCATGCCTATGCCCACACAGCCCTCTGAACTCCCTAGTGCTACATCTCTAAAGGCAATGGCAAGCCCAGTGATAGCTGCCACATTCCTTTTAAAACTGCCCTCAGCGACCTGTTCCTGCCTCCAGAACGCTTCCAGTGCCCCTAATTCGGTGCCAGAGTCACTCCCAGGCCAAATACTGAATTAATATAGCACGAAGCCAGGACCCGGAAATCTACGGGCGTCAGGTTCCCAACCCTGTAATGAATATCTGGCCCTGATTCTTCTGTTGAACAGCTCTTTGGAGAGCTCCAGGCACCTGTGGCAGTTCTGATAGACATAGTTAGATCTGTGCCTCCTCCTCCTCCTTGTTCTCTTTGCTCTTGGCCTGCTCTCTTCTGCTTATCCATAAGCAATATCAGATTAACGTTTGCTGAAGCATCAATACAGTAGCACATACAAGAACAAATCTCTCACTTCAACTGCTTTGACATTGTGTTTTCCATTTGCACTGAACAGGCAACAGAATAAAAGAAAAGAAAGGCTTACATTTAAATAGTGCTTTTCGTGACCACAGGACATCCCAGAGCTCATTACAGTCAATAAAGCAGTTTTGTAGTGTTGTCACTGTAGTAATACAGGAAGCATGGCAGCCAATGTTTGCACACAGCAAACTTTGCCTTTTTGTGTTCTTGTTCAGTTGTTGATGGGACTATTGTGTATTTCCAGCTTTTCCTGTTTTTATTTTGAGAGTCTAGAGTCATAATGAAGCAATTAATGAGTTTAATGGCCTGTGGACAGGGTTTTTTTTTAAAAAGCTGGAAAGCAGTAAAATCCTATTCACAAGCTATTAAGCTCATTAACTGCATTCCTGTGCGAGTAGACAGCATACCTGAATCTTGACTTTTATGGCTGCACAAAGTGATACCCCTATTTCCGGCCAGATTGGAGATAATTGAATCACATCTGGAGACTGCACGACTGTAAATGACTGAGATTGATTTTATGGACATAATTTGTAAGTAACTATCCTCCACTCACGGCATTTTGCTGGAAAAATCACCCTGGTTTTCTCCGGGGACTGCCTCAGTTTCCTAACTAGAGTTCTATTTGCTGTCATTCGTAGAGACCCTTTTTAAACAGATTCTGAAGACCTTTTCCTGTAATGCGCTATTCAAATAGATTCTGCCGAGTATATAGACTTTGTGTGAATTCTGTTGTAAGTCTTCCCTGCCTCCCACCATTGGCTGACACAGTGCAACTTATTGACTGACAGTGATGTCAATAGGCATTCTTGACTTTTACCTACTGTCCTCACTTCCCTTCTTTGTTCTGTGAAGTTATATAAAAAGGAAATGCTTAGTTTCAAGCTTCAAGTATTGATAAAGGGTCTACTCCCAAAATGTGACTTTTTTCCCCCAGTTGCTGGTGAACCAGAAGTATAGTTCCAGCATTTTTGTTTATATTTCAGAGTTGTTTGTCTTTTCATGTGGGTCATTTGCTGGTGGTTGGCATGTTGTCTCACAGACAATATACTGTCCCTATTTGTATGCTCAGTGTTCCACTAATTTTCCAAGCCAATTCTACCTTTGGCTGCTTTCTGCAGGTCAACATGCAGCTGTCTCATGATGCATTGTTGCAATGTTTCTCTGTCAGGATCCTATGTTATAGCTCATTCATAATCTCCTCTCCAATAAACAGTAAAACTGTGCAAGCCTCTATCAGAATATTAATGTTCAGTATTTCAAAGGCTACCAATCTTTAATTGCTTGAAACAACATATCACAGTGGCAGACATTGCTTAAGTTTTAATTAGTTGCCTCTAGCCTGTGATTTGGTGAAAACCTGGTATTATAAAAATAATTGCAATTGTAAAATAGCACATCTATAAAAGCCCCACGATCAGCTGGAAAAAATGTAATGATGGGAATTAATAATTAATTACAAAGGATTAGGTCATAATATTATAGGGCTGGATTTTAATTTTTGCTGCGCTGAGTGCAGGGGGTTTGGGGGGGCAGTTGTTGGTGAGGGTCCGATAGGGCATTGGAAACCCTGAAGACGAGCACATCAGACAGCGGCTTTTTAACCCAGTAACTGCATTAACATATTATTTCCTAGCTTCACAACCAATTAGTGTGAGCAGACATGATTACAATCCACATGTGTCAAATTTAACTCCAAACATGAAAATTGATGGATATTGGAGTTGGGAGCAGAACAAAAGGAATTGGCAAAATGGAGCCCTGGTGTTCAAAGGCTGCACCTGGTTTTAGGGATGCCTTCCTGGTTTTGATGCTGGGCCAGCAAAAAGATACTGTTCCCTACTGATGGAGGAAGAAGCCTGCCATTGAAATAAAGAAGGCGTGGCTGGAAGTTGCCAATGAAGTCAACAGCAGGAGCATGATGCCACACTCCTGGATGCAATGACTAAACCAGTTTAATGACATAAGCAGGGCAGGAAAGGTGAGTACAGTGGCACATTCACCTATATCCTGATGTGTGCATCACCCTAACCCCCTCACTCTGCTTTCGCAAGTCTACTCCAGTACATCACTCCTCAAAACAACTTGCCTTACCTACCATCGCTCTCTGTCTGTGCATTTCATCACATCCCCATCTATCCATCCACCACTGACATATAACCGCATCCTTATGCAATGTCTCTCCCTCATAGTCACCCCTAACAAATGCTCTCCTTCCAACCATTCAACACATGACATTACTGTCACTCATTCTTTCCCGCTTTGCAAGAGACGAACGCACAGAACATGAGGGAGAGGCAAAGAATCGGATGTATTTCTCCAGCCATGTCTCAACTAACAGCTGCATGGTACATCAGATAAGTCTCAATGCGCTTAGCTGGAAATGAGGGCCTCCCACCTATCTGGTGACAGAATTGAGTATCAGACAGCCACATGGCATACAACAATTATGTTTACTTGATGTCAGCAGCAAGTGAAATATGATCATGTGCATGATGATCACTTAGAATGCTACCATCTTGACAGTGTTAATTCATGTGTTTCATCTCCCTCAGGGTCCTCACATGTCTCGCAGTAGGTGGTCCAGCAGGCCGAGGGTAATGAGGGCTCCTCAGCGAAGGTCACTCCCTCTGAGGGTGAACCGTCACAGGACTCATGCACCAGCTCAGATACTCACACTTTGGTATGACCAGTGAGGCAGATAGTTGGGTTTTCACCTGGTGACTCACACATCACAGGGGAGCAAGAGCAGATGGTGGAGACAGGGACAGCAGAGACATCAATGCAGATTGGGTGACCGCATCATGCAACACCTCCGCACAGTCTGAAAGCATGACAATGAGCTTCCGATTGCTTGCCATTTCAACACATCACCCTGCTCTCATGCCCACATATCTGTCCTGAGCTTGCTGCAATGTTCCAGTGAACATCAACGCAAGCTTGAGGAACTGCATCTTGTTTACCGATTAGGCACGCTACAGCCTGCTGGACTGAACATTGAATTCAATAATTTCAGAGCATGACAGGCACCCCCCTTTTAATTTTTAGTTCTTTTTTCTTATTTATTATTTTTATTTGTTTATTTTATTTCAGTTTGTTTCATCATTAACTTTTTTACCATGTGCCCACCCACTTTTTTCATGTTTGTGCTTTGGGCCAGGGCTGCTCATTTTTCTGTCAAATAACACCCTCTCTGCACTAACGCTTTGTCTTTCAACACGCCATTAACATACCGTTTGCCTTTGCTCCATGACCTTCTGGTCAGTTATTCTCTGTGACCCTTTGTCCTATCAACACCTTGCCCTTTGTTATTTCTTGCCCCACCCTTGTTTTATTTGCTTAAAACCCATTACATTTCTAACATTTACCAGTTCTGATGAAGGGTCATTGACCTGAAACATTAACTCTACTTCGCTCTCCATAGATGCTGCCAGACCTGCTGAGTATTTCCAGCATTTCTTGTTTTTATTTCAGCTTTCCAGCATCTACAGTATTTTGCTTTTATATTATTGTGGTGTGGACCAGAGTGTGGAGCTCACCTGGGTGGTGAAGACATGGAGGTGAAGGACATCGGGATGAAGGGAGAAGATTTCTGACTGAAGACATCATCGCTGGGGTTCATATTGGACTTTTAAAAAATAAAATGCAATGTAAGTGAGCTAGATCCCCCACAAAGACAGACAAATCAGGACATGCCACTGACGTGGTAGCCTGGGCTGTTAGAACATCAAACAGCCTCTCTACAACCACATTCAGGGACAATGGCCTTTTGAAATATGTGTGAATGGTTTCCTTCTTGCCTAATCAAGATGCAGATATCACATCCATGGGTGATATGTACATAAGAACTCCCCCTGCTGAGAGCAGGATATGACCACATGCAGATGGTCTTGCATAGCCATGGTGGGATTGATTAGTCACTGAAACCCAATCAGATGACCCAATTCAAAATATTACCTTATATGTCGAGGGACCAGGGTCAGAAAGGACTTTGTTGCTGCAGCCAAGAAGTGTGACTTGGTCAGTCACAGGATGCCATGCAGAAGACATCGCTCAGTGGACCTGACCACCCGGGAGCGAGTTTCCATACGCGGGTCTACCAAGCAACTGGTGTTGTAAGTATATACTATTGCTTAGTGAGTTAATAAAGGTGTTCTACATAAAATGGAAGGTTTATCTAAAGTCTGTTTCGTGCGATTGATACTCAGTACGGGGTCAGCACCTTAGAGTGAAGTGAGACCCCCTTTTTTAGAGTCTTACAAATCCCTTGTGGTTGATGACTACTCCTGGGTGATCTGGGGTGCTGTAATTGTCACACGCATGCACTCAAAGGCACCCTAAACCTGTGGGATGTTGAGCACCTGCTCATCCTGACAGGCATCATCGGCAAAGTTGTCATAATTGGCGGCCCTGGCAAAGAAACTATCAGTCACCTGCCTTTTGTATTTGTGGGCTGTGAGGTCCTGAAAGTTTCTCCAACTGAAACCTGGAAGGATCCAGCGGCAAAGAAGTTGAGGGCAGTGGTGACTTCGACAGACACAGGTAAAGCATGGTCACAAGGTCCAGTTACCAGCAGGTCTTGTTCCAGCAGGCTACAAATGTCTGCCACCACCTGCACAAGAACCTGAGCCTCCTGAGACACTAGTTATCTGACATATCCAGGATGATTGCCCTGTCCATGTACATCCTGTGTGGTGGGTATCAGCTCCTGCGAACTTCACCACTCTGCTGATTCCCTCTTTCCTGCGCAGCTGCAGGTCTGTCGTCTTGGTCCTCATCTGAGGTCCAAAGTAACACAGCATAAGCGGCACCCACGATAATCTGAAAGATCAGAGATCCAAAGTGGACATCATACATACAGACCTCCAAAATTGTCAAAGTAACCTCTCAGCACGAATACTGTGAACAAAACCTTTCACACAAACAGGCAAAAAAGCAGCTGTAAGATTTCAATACTTATTGGCATATGGCTTCAGCCCTTTCAATTGTCGTTGTGTTCTTGACTTGCTTTCAGTTGCAAGTTCCAGGAAACCTGGCAAATCCACGGACCCACAGTTAAATTGCAAAAGCATGTTAATATCGCTATAATTGAGCAATTAACATATTGAAGTTGACAACCTGCCTCTCCTGAGGCAAGCACACAACCTAACGCACTGCAGTAAAATGCAGAAGTCAACATTTTGGAGACAGCTTCCCGAAACTCTGTCAGTTTCTCCCCACTAGCTCCCAAACCTTCATGCTCCTGAGCATTAAAATTCAGCCCATAATATCAGTTAGTTCCCCACTTAATCAATTTGTAACTACTTACCTGAATTATAGTGTACATACATGAGGCTGTGCTAATCCCAAAAATGCTATGACAAGGAGTCATCAACCAGATTGATATTACTGTGAAAAATCAAACAGCAGTCTGGTTTAAATGTAGATTAATGACAGTTGGCAGGCAGTAATGAAGTGGGATCAGACCTTGTTTATTGCTCCGGAAATACTTGGAGAAGGACGAATTCGTGAGCAGCTACAAGCTATGTTTCTCAGAACAAGATACAAACTGTCCCAAACATTAAAGACAATCCAAAATGGTCTGAGTACTTTAGGAATTAAAATATAATGTGCCTTCATTATGCCATGTTAGGAAAACTTTGATCAGTGGGGCTGAGAACTTTAAAAAAAGCATTTCAATATCAAATTTCACCACAAATAAGCATGTTATCCAGCAACTAAGTTATTTCAATATTAGTACTATAAAATATCCAAAAGATGAATCACACAAAAATTAACTGGATATCTTTTAAGCTTATACTTCGAGCACAGTGCACAAAACATTTAAGAGATCTATATGGAATAACGAAAGCATATAGCTGATATTACTAGTTCTACAAAGACAGTAATAAAAGATGTTATTTCATTCTTCAAAGACCTTAATTAAATTATCTACACTGGTGTACCAAATGGCAGCAGGAACCAAAGTTGATGTTGATAGGGCAACTGTTCAATTACAACCTACATCATAAGTGCAAAAGTTATCCAAAAATCAAAAAACAAAATCAATTCAAAATGCAACTTTTTGCTGACTTTCCTATCACTGCTCACTTTGGAAATACATCCAAACAGCATTCACCACAGTGAGGTGTCGCTATGGGTACCCGCATGGGTCCTAGTTATGCCTGTCTTTTTGTGGGATATGTCGAGCATTCTTTGTTCCAGTCCTACTCAGGCCCCCTCCCCCAACTCTTTTTCCGGTACATTGATGACTGTATCGGTGCCATTTCCTGCTCCCGCCCCGAACTGGAAAACTTTATCAACTTTGCTTCCAATTTCCACCCTTCTCTCACCTTTACATGGTCCATCTCTGACACTTCCCTTCCCTTCCTCGACTTCTCTGTCTCCATCTCTGGGGATAGGTTGTCTACTAATATCCATTATAAGCCCACCGACTCCCACTGCTACCTCGACTACACTTCTTCACACCCTACCTCCTGAAAGGACTCCATTCCATTCTCCCAGTTTCTCCGTCTCCGACGCATCTGCTCTGATGATGCTACCTTCCATGACGGTGCTTCTGATATGACCTTTTTCCTCAACCGAGGATTTCCCTCCACTGTGGTTGACAGGGCCCTCAACCGTGTCCGGCCCATTCCCTGCACCTCTACCCTCACCCCTTCCCCTCCCTCCCAGAACCGTGACATTGTTCCCCTTGTCCTCACTTTTCACCCCATCAGCCTCCATATCCAAAGGATCATCCTCCGCCATTTCCGCCACCTCCAGCATGAATCCACTACCAGTCGTATCTTCCCCTCCCTTCCCCTGTCAGAATTCCGAAGGGATCGTTCCCTCCGTGACACCCTGGTCCACTCCTCCATTACCCCCACCACCTCGTCCCCGTCCCATGGCACCTTCCCCTGCAATCGCAGGAGGTGTAATACCTGCCCATTTACCTCCTCTCTCCTCACTATCCCAGGCCCCAAACACTCCTTTCAGGTGAAGCAGCGATTTACTTGTACTTCTTTCAATGCAGTATACTGTATTCGCTGCTCACAGTGTGGTCTCCTCTACATTGGGGAGACCAAGCGCAGATTGGGTGACCGCTTTGCGGAACATCTCCGTTCAGTCCGCAAGCAGGACCCTGAGCTTCCGGTTGCTTGCCATTTCAACACTCCCCATGCTCTCATGCTCACATCTCTGTCCTGGGATTGCTGCAGTGTTCCAGTGAACATCAATGCAAGCTCGAGGAACAGCATCTCATCTACCGATTAGGCACACTACAGCCTACCGGACTGAACATTGAGTTCAATAATTTCAGAGCATGACAGCCCCCCATTTTACTTTCGTTTTTAGTTATTTTTTCTTCCTTTTTTTTTACATTCTTTTTTACATTTTTTACAATTTTTTTTTGCACTTATTTCATTTCATCTTAGTTTGTTCAGTTTGCTTACCCACTGTTTTTTTTTTCAGGTTTACACTTGCTGCTGTTCAATATTCAGTGTATTAACATCTAATCTGTACTTATGCTTTGTCTTTCAACACACCATTAACATATTGTTTCCCTTTGCTCCGTGACCTTTTGGTCAACTATGTGGCCTGGTCCAATCTGGACCTCCTTTGTTATCTCTTGCCCCACCCCCACCTCACTTGCTTATAACCTGTGACTTTTCTGCTCTCTTTTCACAGATGCTGCCAGACCTGCTGAGCGGTTCCAGCATTTCTTGTTTTTATTTCAGATTTCCAGCATCCGCAGTATTTTGCTTTTATTCACCACAGTAACTTCTTGGGTAAAGATTAAATGATACTAGAATTAATTTTGAAGTGGTAGAGATGTATAGATTTATAGGATTACTGCAGTATTTCTGGCTGATAATGTTACATTCAAAAAATTGTAAACAAGCCATACTAATTTTTCACACATCATCACTGTGAGAGCCTTGTTGAATGATCATAACGCTGTACAAAGCCATTGAGTTGGAAATACCAGAGGGTTCAAGACCACGCTTCAGCACATAAAAATATTCAGTCCTACTTATGCTATATGCAGAAGAAACCAGACTGAATTATCAGTAGTAATCTTTCTATCTACTGTTGTCCTTTTAATTCAAGATATGTCAGAAATATCAAGGAAGTTCTACTAAAAATGAAATAAACATCACTCAGCTCAGGAAGAACTTTAGTCACAAAATTCTTCAAAGATTCCATTAGTCCTCCTGTTGTAATACTAACAGAACCTAGTTTTAAAAAATGGCAAATCCTTCATCTACCCATTATAAGGCAAATAATTGCCGGAGACAGATCCACGGGCAGCATCTCTCAATACCTGGACTTGCCCGGGCTCAAATGGATGGTACAAAGAATGAAAGAAGAAGTATGAGTTCCACTAGTGAGTTCCAGAGGAAACAGTAGAAGACTAGAAGGTTTTTTTAAATATGTAAATTGGACCCTTTGCTCAGTGGACAGAAGTCTTGACCACGATCAATATGTTGGACGGGTGCCAGAGATGGCACAAAATGACACTTCCACCTGCCTGCCCATGTGAATGAGGTGCCCTCTTACTGATCTCACAAATTCTGATGGCATAAATGCTGGAGGACATCAATGGCCAGGATCACAGGACAACCAGCAGGATTGCGACCCAGGGAATTTTTGGGTCATTATGTTTAATATCTGCATTTATTCTAGTCTTTATGTTCATCACATGAAAAAAAATTGAAGCAGGCATAATGCATATTTCCCAATGACATCAAAAACTTGTTATGAGCATGTGTGGAGGGGTTGAACGGCTACCATCTTTTCTCTCTCCTTTTTTGACCGCAACAGGATTAATTCATTTTTAAAGTGTATGTACTTGCCAATTCAGTGAGTGTTTGATTATTTACGTGCTATGATCATAAAAAGAACCAACTGGATAGGTTTTCTTGAGTTTAACAAAGAAAGAGGTTAGCTTTATTGTACTTAAACCGATCTAAGTAAAATAATAAACTACACTCCAACTTTCATACACGCATGCTTGAGGTTCACACATACACAAATAGGTTACAGAGTGGGGAAGGGTAGTTTAGTCGAGTTAGAGTCCATCGGAAAAGGGGCAGACAGTCTGTGGAGTTTGGTAATTTGGCTGGCTTCTAGCTGAATTTGGTGGTCCTGCGACTTCCGATTTGAAGAGATAAATGGTTGATTTGGTGGGTCTCTTGGAGACAGCGATGCAGATGATTTCCTTCAAGGGGTCTCTGGATGCAGCTGGAGTATGCAGAGGTTGTCACAGTCAGTAGGCAGGGTTCAAAGCTCGCAAACTGAAATGGAGGAAGAGAGAAGAGAGGGACCCCCACTTGGGTCTGCACTTGTCAGAGCCCAGATGCTTGCCAGCCTGCTGCAGAGAAATACCAGCTTAAAAACATGCTGATGAGGGGGCTTGTCACATGACATAAACCCAGTGATTCAAGCTTCTAGCAACTTTATTTCTCACAAGCCGGGTCCTATCGATCAAATAATAGTCTTGACGCCTCTAAAATGAGAACAGGCAGTTCCCTTAAATTTCCCAGGTCTTGGTTCTTGCTTGGTTAGGGCAGACATTTCGTCACCATGTCACAGCCCTTGGAATGTCGGATACAGTATTGCAAATTAGGTGGCCATCTTAAGCTGCTAGCAAAGTCACCATTTATCTGTTCCTTTTTAACTTCTTTAAACAAAAATTCAGGTCTCCCCCTACACTACAAATATAGAGTTGACCCCATTGCCCCCTCCCCCCACTACACTAAAAATACTAAGTTCCCCCTTCCCCACCTCGGCGGCGTCAGCTTTCCCTGGATGGGAATGTGAAGGCACGTGAGTGTCGCCCATCACACGGAAGATCCCGAACTGCAGGTAAAATCGCAGGGAATTGTATTTAAATGTACTCATGACCTTTACTTAACATAGAACATAGAACATAGAACATACAGCACAGAACAGGCCCTTCGGCCCACAATGTTGTGCCGATCCTTTGTCCTCTGTCAAGGACAATTTAATCTATACCCCATCATTCTCCTTTATCCATATACCTATCCAAAAGCCTTTTGAAAGTCCCTAAAGTTTCCGACTCAACAACTTCCCCGGGCAAGGCATTCCATGCCTCGACCACTCTCTGGGTAAAGAACCTTCCCCTGACATCCCCCTTATATCTCCCACCCTTCACCTTAAATTTATGACCCCTTGTAACGCTTTGCTCCACCCGGGGAAAAAGTTTCTGACTGTCTACCCTATCTATTCCCCTGATCATCTTATAAACCTCTATCATGTCACCCCTCATCCTTCTCCGTTCTAATGAGAAGAGGCCTAGAATGTTCAGCCTTTCCTCGTAAGACTTATTCTCCATTCCAGGCAACATCCTGGTAAATCTCCTCTGCACCCTCTCCAAGGCTTCCACATCCTTCCTAAAATGAGGCGACCAGAACTGCACACAGTACTCCAAATGAGGCCTTACCAAGGTCCTGTACAGCTGCATCATCACCTCACGGCTCTTAAATTCAATCCCTCTGCTAATGAACGCTAACACCCCATATGCCTTCTTCACAGCCCTATCCACTTGAGTTGCAACTTTCAATGATCTATGCACATAGACCCCAAGGTCTCTCTGCTCCTCCACATGCCCAAGAACCCTACCGTTAACCCAGTATTTTGCATTCATGTTTGTCCTTCCAAAATGGACGACCTCACACTTTTCAGGGTTAAACTCCATCTGCCACTTTTCAGCCCAGCACTGCAACCTATCCAAGTCCCTTTGCAGACGACAATAGCCCTCCTCGGTATCCACAACTCCACCAACCTTTGTATCATCTGCAAATTTACTGACCCACCCTTCGACTTCCTCATCCAAGTCGTTAATAAAAATCACAAACAGGAGAGGACCCAGAACTGATCCCTGCGGCACGCCACTGGTAACTGGGCTCCAGGCTGAGTATTTACCATCTAAGACCACTCTCTGCCTTCTATCAGTTAGCCAATTCTTAATCCAACTGGCCACATTCCCCACTATCCCATGCCTCCTGACTTTCTCCATAAGTCTACCATGGGGGACCTTATCAAATGCCTTACTAAAATCCATGTACACCACATCCACTGGTTTACCCTCATCCACTTGCTTGGTCACCTGCTCAAAGAATTCAATCAGGCTTGTGAGGCAAGACCTACCCCTCACAAATATTTAAATATTTAAAGTCGAGTCCCGTCAAGAGCGGCGGGGTTCCACCATGCAACCTCACTGCCGCCGGGAAGATCAGGCCCGGCAATCCCAGCATCGGGCTCCGTGGCGGCCCACTGCCTCTCCAATCTTCTGCCCCCCCACCAGGGAGCCCGACGTCGGGAGCTGAACAAAATTCAGCCCTACATGGGTAAAAACAGGCATCAACAGCTGACGCTTTTTAAGAAATAGGTGGTGAAACCAAAGCCTGTTGTGCAGGATTGCATCAACGTTGAAAGAAAACAAATTACAGATCTTTCTAGTGGATTATCTAGACTAAGTATTAGGATGTTCAGGCAAACTTCAGGAGATGTATAGTAAATTCTAACAATCCACTGTAAGCCAAAGTGAAAATCCAATTAAAAGACTAGCATTTATCTAACCCTTACATGTCTGCAGAATGTCCTGAATAACTCATAGTCAATGAATTGCTTTGAAGAGTTGTCATTTTAGCAAACACAAAGCTAATTTGCTCACAGCAAGGCACCACATCAACAATGAGACCAGTTTATCTTTGTTTGTGTCATTGGTTGATCGGTAAATGTCAGCCAGGACAGCAGGAGAACTCTTTGGCTCTTCAAATTTTGTCAACCGATCATTTACATCCACCTGAAGAAGTAAGCAGGATCTCAGCTTAACATCTCATCAGAAAGATGAAGGACTGTACTGAAGTGTTGGCCTAGAACACATGCTCAGGTCCTGAAGTGGGACTTGAGCCCATGACTTAAGAGGCAAGAGTGCGACCACTGAGCCATGCTGACATTTTAGAGACGTAAGAAAACATAGTACTGGAAACATCATAACAATCCTGATGAAAATTCTGATGAAAGGTCATTGACCTGAAACGTTAACTCTATTTCTCTCTTCACAGATGCTGCCAGATCTGCTGAGTGTTTCCAGCATTTTCTGTTTTCATTACAGTCCATTTTCCCATTCCCGAGAATTTTAGAAAACATGCAAAGTTATATTGTAATATTTTTGTTATTATTTCTACAATATACATTTCTTTGCCTTTCAAACAATAACTTAGATTTATATATCACCTTTAGCTTAGTAAAACATCCCAAGATGCTTCACAGGAGCATTACCAAACAAAATTTGACAATGAGTCACATAAAGAGATATTAGGACAAGTACACGGGATAGGTTCTAAGCAGTGTCTTAAAGGTGGAAAGTGAGGGGCGAGGCCATGGAGGGATTTGAAAACAAGACTGAGAATTTTAAAATCGAGGCATTGCCAGACTGGGAGTCAATTTAAGCCAGCAAGCACAGGGGTGATAGTTGATTGGGACTTGGTGCGTGTTAGGTTATGGACTGCAGAGTTTTGTATGAGATAAAATTTACTGAGGGTGGAAAATGGGGTCTGGCCAGGAGAGCATATGAATAGTCAAGCCTGGAGGTAACAAAGGCAGGATGACAATTTTAGCAACAGATGAGCTATGGCAAGGACAGAAGTTAGAAGACCCTGGCAGTGAATTCAATAAATTTTCCCTAGCTGAGGCTCAGCGAGCTGCCCAGTCTGAAAGTGAAGCAGAGGGCGTCCCGAATTGTTACTACTTAAACAATGAGATACTGATGAGGAAATGGAGTTCTCCTCACATACATGAGAGCAAAGAGTGGACAGTAGTTCACCCATTATAGATGCTGCAGAGGTACTGGAGAGAAATAGTAAGAAGAGCCCACGAGACTACAGTGGCTGTACATGCTGGTATACGAAAGACCAAAACCTGCATAAGACAGCAGTTTGGCTGGCCAAAACTCCACAAAGATGTGGTGGAGTACTGTAGGAATTGCCACATGTGCCAGCTTGAGGGGAAACCCCAACTTACAGTGAAACCTGCATCCCTAAGTACTATACCGGTGTTAGGAGAACCTTCCAGCAGAGGGCTGGTTAACTGTAAGGGACCCCCACTGAGAACAAAAGGGGACAGGCAGGTACAAGGCTCGCAAAAGATTAGAAAGAGAAAGGAAAAAAGTGACAAAAAGGGCAGGTTAAAGGAAGTCCAAGAGGTATCCCAGATGAACATCCCTACTGTCCAGTCAGCCAACCCAGAAAAATTTGAAAAGTTAGACCCCACATCCTCATATGTAAATGCAGACACTAGAAGCACCCCAACAGAGTTGCTAAGGGCAATTACAGGAACCTGCAGAGACAAAAAAAGACCTCTAGGGGGCCGATAAACCATGAGGGTGATGCCTCACCTTGTAGCAGTGTCACATGGCAGTGCAGTAGAGTCTGCACAAATACCTGCAGGCAGGAGTGTCCCAGAGGACAAAGGGGGGATTAGCAAAGAATCCTCCCCCACAGTCCGAAAAAAGAGAACCACCCTTCCCTTGAAGTCAAAAGCCTTTGCATGACTCAACAAAGCACTGAAAGAGAGTTCAGGATAGACCCGGCCACTACTGACTCTCCTGAAAAACAAATTCCAACTCAGGGCTAATTAAACCTCACCATCTCAAAGACCCTAGGCAGCCATGGAAATGGGCAAACTAAAGAAAAACTTCCCCCAAAAAAACATCTTTATTGGGATGCCAAAAAAGGACAATTAAAGCAGCACCGCCACTAAGAAAAGACGGGCTGTAATAAGTTTTAGGCGTTATGAATGAATGAGAGAAATGCATGTTTTATTTTTCTGTATCTTATATTTTCTCTCAACCCTTTTAATGATATGTGCTTTTCTCAAATTGCATTTCATTCTGCTGGGTGTGGAGGTGTCATGATAGACCACCACCTGCCAAGAATGAGGCATATTAATTTTGCCATATGGACATTAAATTTCAAACTGTTGCTGAAGTGATGAAAGGACTTATTAAAAAAAATCACCAGGCCCTTGGCTGGAAAAACATTTTTGCATACCAACAGCCAGTGCTTGGAAGGACAAAGGGGCTATTCCCTGCTCCAATTTAAACCACAATGGACTTTGAGCACCAGGTATTGTATGTAAGAAGAGACATTCCAGGGTCAGCTAAGACCAGAGAAGCCACAAACAGACGTGTTCAGAATTGCTAGTCACATGACTGGCCTGCTTGGCAATCTGAGTTTTTCTGAATGGTACAAACAGTTTGAACTCAGAGCATCTGTTTGCTCCTGGACTGAAAAGACCTCTCCTGGCTGGCTCACTACAACCTCTCCTGTCTGCTCCCATCTCTTTCTCATGGAACTCCAAATCCACTGAAGACATATGAACCCCAAGAGAGAAAAGTCTCCTCCAGCGAACAAGGTTTAAGAATAATACTGGGCCCCAACGAAAAGCAAAATCTACCTACAGTCAAGGACTCTACAGTGAGCTCGAAGATCCGTAACAAAAACCCCCTTCACAGATTGCCTCAAGCTTTTCCACTTTATTTCTTCTGCTCTGTTCTGTCTCTATCTGCATGTGTGTATCGTGCATGCATGATAGTGTGGGCGCGTCGTGCATCCGTAGGCATTAACCAAATTCGAGTTTAAATTTAAGTTTAATAAATTTCAACCTTTCTTCTTTAGGGAACTGGAGCTGGAGCTGGATGAACTTCGGATCATTCGGGAGGCGGAGGGGATTATTGACAGGAGTTATAGGGAGGCAGTCACACCTCAGGTAAAAGAAGTAGGTAGATGGGTTACCGTCAGGGGAAGGAAAGGGAACCAGCAGGCAGTGCAGGGATCCCCTGTGGCCGTTTCCCTCAACAACAGGTATACCGTTTTGGATACTGTTGGGGGGGACGACTTACCAGGGGTAAGCAATGGGGTGCAGGTCTCTGGCACAGAGTCTGTCCCTGTTGCTCAGAAGGGAAAAGGGAAGAGGAGCAGAGCATTAGTCATTGGGGACTCCATAGTTAGGGGAACAGATAGGAGGTTCTGTGGGAACGAGAGAGACTCACGGTTGGTGTGTTGCCTCCCAGGTGCCAGGGTACGTGATGTCTCCGATCGTGTTTTTGGGATCCTTAAGGGGGAGGGGGAGCACCCCCAAGTCGTGGTCCACATAGGCACCAACGACATAGGTAGGAAGAGAGATGGGGATTTAAGGCAGAAATTCAGGGAGCTAGGGTGGAAGCTTAGAGCGAGAACAACCAGAGTTGTTATCTCTGGGTTGTTGCCTGTGCCACGTGCTAGCGAAGAGAGGAATAGGGAGAGAGAGGAGTTGAACACGTGGCTGCAGGGATGGTGTAGGAGGGAGGGTTTTGGTTTCCTGGATAATTGGGGCTCTTTCTGGGGTAGGTGGGACCTCTACAGACAGGATGGTCTTCACCTGAACCAGAGGGGTACCAATATCCTGGGGGGGAGATTTGTTAGTGCTCTTCGGGGGGGTTTAAACTAAATCAGCAGGGGAATGGGAACCTAAATTGCAGTGCCAGTGTACAGGCTGTTGAGAGTAGTGAGGTAGGGGATAAGGTTACAGGGACGCAAGAGGGCACTGGCAAGCAAGAACTTGGTTTAAAGTGTGTCTACTTCAATGCCAGGAGCATCCGGAATAAGGTGGGTGAGCTTGCAGCATGGGTTGGTACCTGGGATCCTGATGTTGTGGCCATTTCGGAGACATGGGTAGAGCAGGGGCAGGAATGGATGTTGCAGGTTCCGGGATTTAGATGTTTCAGAAAGAACAGAGAAGAGGGTAAAAGAGGGGGGGGTGTGGCATTGTTAATCAAGGAAAGTATTACAGCGGCAGAAAGGACGTTTGAGGACTCGTCTACTGAGGTAGTATGGGCCGAGGTTAGAAACAGGAGAGGAGAGGTCACCCTGTTGGGAGTTTTCTATAGACCTCCGAATAGTTCCAGAGATGTAGAGGAAAGGATAGCGAAGATGATTCTCGACAGGAGCGAGAGTAACAGGGTAGTGGTTATGGGGGACTTTAACTTTCCAAATATTGACTGGAAATACTATAGTTCGAGAACTTTAGATGGGTCTGTTTTTGTCCAGTGTGTGCAGGAGGGTTTTCTGACACAGTATGTGGACAGGCCAACCAGGGGCGATGCCACATTGGATTTGGTACTGGGTAATGAACCCGGCCAGGTGTTCGATTTAGATGTAGGTGAGCACTTTGGCGATAGTGATCACAATTCGGTTAGGTTTACCTTAGCGATGGGCAGGGACAGGTATATACCGCAGGGCAAGAATTATAGCTGGGGGAAAGGAAATTATGACGCGATTAGGCAAGATTTAGGATGTGTAGGATGGGGAAGGAAACTGCAGGGGATGGGCACAAACGAAATGTGGAGCTTATTCAAGGAGCAGCTAATGCGTGTCCTTGATAAGTATGTACCTGTCAGGCAGGGAGGAAGTTGTCGAGCAAGGGAGCCGTGGTTTACTCAAGAAGTTGAAGCGCTTGTCAAGAGGAAGAGGGCGGCTTATGTTAGGATGAGACGTGAAGGCTCAGTTAGGGCGCTTGAGAGTTACAAGCTAGCCAGGAAGGATCTAAAGGGAGGGCTAAGAAGAGCAAGGAGAGGACACGAGAAGTCATTGGCGGATAGGATCAAAGAAAACCCTAAGGCTTTCTATAGGTATATCAGGAATAAACGAATGATAAGAGTTAGAACAGGGCCAATCAAGGATAGTAGTGGGAAGTTGTGTGCGGAATCAGAGGAGATAGGGGAAGCGTTAAATGAATATTTTTCGTCAGTATTTACAGTAGAGAAAGAAAATGTTGCCGAGGAGATTACTGAGATACAGCCTACTAGGCTAGATGGGATTGAGATTCACAAGGAGGAGGTGTTAGCAATTTTGGAAAGAGTGAAAATAGATAAGTCCCCTGGGCCAGATGGGATTTATCCTAGGATTCTCTGGGAAGCCAGGGAGGAGATTGCAGAGCCGTTGTTGTTGATCTTTAAGTCGTCATTGTCGACAGGAGTAGTGCCGGAGGACTGGAGGATAGCAAATGTTGTCCCCTTGTTCAAGAAGGGGAGTAGAGACAGCCCTGGTAATTATAGACCTGTGAGCCTTACTTCGGTTGTGGGTAAAATGTTGGAAAAGGTTATAAGAGACAGGATTTATAATCATCTTGAAAAGAATAAGTTCATTTGCGATAGTCAGCACGGTTTTGTGAAAGGTAGGTCGTGCCTCACAAACCTTATTGAGTTTTTCGAGAAGGTGACCAAACAGGTGGATGAGGGTAAAGCCGTGGATGTGGTGTATATGGATTTCAGTAAGGCGTTTGATAAGGTTCCCCACGGTAGGCTATTGCAGAAAATACGCAAGTATGGGGTTGAAGGTGATTTAGAGCTTTGGATCAGAAATTGGCTAGCTGAAAGAAGACAGAGGGTGGTGGTTGATGGCAAATGTTCATCCTGGAGTTTAGTTACTAGTGGTGTACCGCAAGGTTCTGTTTTGGGGCCACTGCTGTTTGTCATTTTTATAAACGACCTGGATGAGGGTGTAGAAGGGTGGGTTAGTAAATTTGCGGATGACACGAAGGTCGGTGGAGTTGTGGATAGTGTCAAAGGGTGTTGTAGGGTACAGAGGGACATAGATAGGCTGCAGAGCTGGGCTGAGAGATGGCAAATGGAGTTTAATGCGGAGAAGTGTGAGGTGATTCACTTTGGAAGGAGTAACAGCAATGCAGAGTACTGGGCTAATGGGAAGATTCTTGGTAGTGTAGATGAGCAGAGAGATCTTGGTATCCAGGTACATAAATCCCTGAAAGTTGCTACCCAGGTTAATAGGGCTGTTAAGAAGGCATATGGTGTGTTAGCCTTTATTAGTAGGGGGATCGAGTTTCAGAGCCACGGGGTCATGATGCAGCTGTACAAAACTCTGGTGAGGCCGCACCTGGAGTATTGCGTGCAGTTCTGGTCACCGCATTATAGGAAGGATGTCGAAGCTTTGGAAAGGGTGCAGAGGAGATTTACTAGGATGTTGCCTGGTATGGAAGGAAGGTCTTACGAGGAAAGGCTGAGGGACTTGGGGTTGTTTTCGTTAGAGAGAAGGAGGAGGAGAGGTGACTTAATAGAGACATACAAGATAATCAGAGGGTTAGATAGGGTGGATAGTGAGAGTCTTTTTCCTCGGATGAGGATGGCAAACACGAGGGGACATAGCTTTAAGTTGAGGGGTGAAAGATATAGGACAGATGTCAGAGGTAGTTTCTTTACGCAGAGAGTAGTAGGGGCGTGGAACGCCCTGCCTGCAACAGTAGTAGACTCGCCAACTTTAAGGGCATTTAAGTGGTCATTGGATAGACATATGGATGTAAATGGAATAGTGTAGGTCAGATGATCGGCGCAACATCGAGGGCCGAAGGGCCTGTACTGCGCTGTAATATTCTAATTCTAAAAAAAAACTTAAGAAAACCTGTTTGTGCTGGTTTCTTGGTCTTATAATTGGAAAGCAGTGAATAAGGATTCACCAAGGGGAAGATAAAAACACGGTGTGTTTAAAATAAAACCCTGTTACGGTAAGACCAGGTGAAGACTGAGAGGGAATCCTAAACACCTTTCTCATCTGGACTTAACAGTCTGTTTTTTCATAACTTTTCAGGGTTAGTCCGTGAATGTTGTATCTTTGCACCTCCGATATGCATGACAATATAATATTGTTGGCATCCTTAACATACTGCACTGTAGAGCACATTTTATTTCAAAGCAATTCAAAATGAAATAGAAAATAACATTTAAGTATGAACTCATGCTAGAATGGTAACATGATCTCTTTACAGAAGAGGATAATTCAGGCAATTAATTTGCATTGTGCTGTTAAATGATTGAAATGTTTATAAATCTGAATACCCATGTGCAGTTCCCTGCTACCCTTAAGCGGCAGCAATTTTAGTCTTTTGCATAAAACACAATGAAAGCAAAACAGCTTTGCCTTGAGTGTGATTCTAACAGCTATATTGTGAAGCATTAAGTATTAACAGCACTTTGTATGTTTTAGAAAATTTAGAAAATGATATCTGTATAATGTAAGAGTGGATTAGTGTCAAGCACTGAGGCTGGAGACTTGCAATACATAAGATCAAATGCAAAGGAATGGACCAATTCACCAGCAATAGTTGTATGCGTTCCTAATACGTTATGTAAATAGAATCTGGGTTCAGAATTAGGTACTGAAGGATAGGTGCATTAGTATATAGAATATTTATTGGGTATAGTTACCTTCATTTTAACAATGTTACATACATTGGGAAGTACAGTTCAACCTATACCAATGTCTTTTGACAATTGAGTAGGATTACAAGCCAATGGCAACCGTCTGTTCAATTAAAATGTATATTTTTCCTTCAGTAGGACTGTGACTCAGAAAAGGTCCTGACCTGTCGAGCCTTTCACACAATGTGTTGCCTAATTCTTAGGGTTAATACTTTACTCAGACTGAAGACAGGCAGCAATATTGTTGATGAATCTAATAACTTTATAGGAGACAAAAAAAGTTCCAACAGTTTTGATTTATATTATTGTTGTTTTGGCATAAGGGGCGAGCCTTCTGCATTGTGCCATAAAAATTAATCTTCTCCGATTTGCTCCTGATCATCTTTTCTCCTGCATTGCCAACAATGCTGAAGTCATTAGGATTCCAATCCTCCAGATAAAAATAGATGAAACTAGATCACACTCCTTTCGGTTCAGTACTGAAGGACTGACACAATGTTGGAGGTGTCACCTTCAATTTGAAATATTAAACTAAAATGAATAACCAAACTGATTCCATGGCATAATTTGAAGATGAACGATGAGTTCTCTGGCCAACATTCCTCCCTCAACCAACATCAATAAACAGATTAACTGGTCATTCATTTGCTGTTTGTGGCACCTTGCTATACATAATTAGCTATCATTTGTCCACATAACAACAATGACTAAACTTTAAAAGTAACTTATTTCTGAGGCGCCTTGAGATTTCTTAGATCATGTCATGGACACAAATTCATTACGTATGCATCCTGTCTAAATATACTGATAGCAAACTGCAGTTCATAAAACTGCCATACATTAACCCTCCAAGGGGGAGATGGTGGTGTAGTGGTAATATCACTGGACTAGTAATTCAGAGACTCAGGTTAATGCCCTGGGGGACATGGGTTCAAATCCCACCATGGCTGCTGGTGAAATTTAAATGCAATCAATTAATTCAATGGAATAGCTAGTCTCAGTAATGGTGCCATGAAACTATTGTCAATTGTTGTAAAAACCCATCTAGTTCACTGATATCCTTTAGGGAAGGAAATCTGCCGTCCTTACCTGGTCTGGCCTGCTTGTGACTCCAGACCCACAGCAATGTGGTTGACTCTTAACTGCTCTCTGAAATGGCCTAGCAAGCCACTCAGTTGTCCAGGGCAATTAGGGATGGGCGACAAATGCTGGCCTTGACAGCAACACCCACATCCCATGAAAGAATAAAAAATGCTGAATTGCGAAATAATGTTATAGATACTTATTTCTGCCTTCTGAAACCAAGCAAAAATATGGATGAGTTCTAATAAGTAAGCATAGCAACATTACTGCAAGGTGGTGGAAACAAAGTTTAAGCTGCAGTTGACTGTGCTGGTCCTATGTTGCACAGTAGCACCGGCGTTGGCTGTGCCATTCATAAGCTACATGGCAGCTGCTGGTTTTCTTGAAGCAGATAACAGAGCTCTGCACCTGGCTCTCTGATCCAGATACTGTGAAGACAGTTTTTGAAAGGTAAATTTTCCAGGGATCACAGGCCACAGGTGGTAGCATGGCTCATTGGAATATAGAGTCATAGAGCCATAGAGTTATACAGCACAGAAACAGGCCCTTCAGCCCATCGTGTCAGTGCCGGCTATCAAGCACCTAACTATTGTAATCCCATTTTCCAGCACTTGGCCCGTAGCCTTGTATGCTATGGCATTTCTTAAATGTTGCGAGTGTTCCTGCCTCCACCACCTCTTCAGGCAGTGTGTTCCAGATTCCAACCACCCTCTGGGTGAAAATATTTTTCCTCAAATCCCCTCTAAACCTCCTGCCCCTTTCCTTAAATCTACGCCCCCTGGTTATTGACACCTCCGCTAAGGGAAAAAGTTTCTTCCTATCTAACCTATCAATGCCCCTCATAATTTTGTATACCTCAATCACGTCCCCCCTCAGCCTTCTCTGCTCTAAGGAAAACAACCTTTTCAGACTCTCTTCACAGCTCAAATGCTCCAGCCCAGGCAGCATCCTGGTGAATTTCCTCTGCACCCTCTCCAGTGCAATCACATCCTTCCTATAGTGTGGTGCCCAGAACTGTACACAGTACTCCAGCTGTGGCCTAACTAGCATTTTACACAGCTCCATCATAGCCTCCCTGCTCTTATATTCAATGCCTCGGCTGATAAAGGCAAGTGTCCCATATGCCTTCCTAACCACCTTCAGTATGTTGCTGCCTTCAGTGATTTATGGACAAGTACACCAAGATCCCTCTGACCTTCTGTACTTCCTAGGGTCCTACCATCCATTGTATATTCCCTTGCCTTGCTAGTCCTCCCAAAATGCATCACCTCACACTTTTCAGGATTAAATTCCATTTGCCACTGCTCTGCCCATCTTACCAGCCCATCTATATCGTCCTGTAATCTAAGGCTTTCCTCCTCACTATTTATGACACCACCAATTTTCATGTCATCTGCGAACTTAGTTATCATACCTCCTATATTCACGTCTAAATCATTAATATACAAACAGCAAGGGTCCCAGCACCTATCCCTGTGATACACCACCGGTCACAGGCTTCGACTTGCAAAAACAACCCTTGACCTTCACCCTCTGCCTCCTGCCACTAAGCCAATTTTGGATCCAGTTTGCCAAATTTCCCTGGATCCCATGGGCTCTTGCCTTCTTAACCAATCTCCCATGTGGGACCTTATCAAAAGCCTTACTGAAATCCATGTAGACTACATCAACTGCTTTACCCTCACCTACACATGTAGTCATCACCTCGAAAAATTCAATCAAGTTAGTTAGACACAATCTTTCCTGACAAAGCCA
This sequence comes from Heterodontus francisci, assembly GCF_036365525.1. NCBI lineage: Eukaryota > Metazoa > Chordata > Chondrichthyes > Heterodontiformes > Heterodontidae > Heterodontus > Heterodontus francisci. The sequence continues at coordinate 57,099,509 of NC_090381.1, read as the reverse complement.
TGCTGACTATCCCTGATTAATCCCAGCCTCTCCAGGTGGAGATTGATCCTGTCCCTCAGAATTCTTTCCAATATTTTCCCAACCACTGATGTTAGACTCACCAGCCTGTAATTACCTGTTTTATCCATGCCGGCCTTCTTGAATAATGGCACCACATTTGCTGTCATCCAGTCCTCTGGTACCTCTTCTGTAGCCAGAGAGGATTTAAAAATTTGCGTCAGAGCCCCTGCTATCTCCTCCCTTGCCTCACATAACAGGCTGGGATACATCTCATCTCGGCCTGGGGATTTATCCATTTTTAAGACCACTAAAACAGCTAATATACTGATCAACCTAGCATGTCTTCATTCATGCAATACCACGTGAATCATAATGTATTGCGATTTGAGTACTTGCAAGGAAATATCCAGCATCACATTTACACAAGCATTCATATACATTGGTTGTGACATTGGATCTGCTTTCTCACTTTCCTCTTGGAATATGAGTTTCTGCATGCACCAATCATCTTCCAAGCAAGATATGATAATGCCATATTATTAAATGTGATTACTGTGTGAATAACAGAGAGTAAGAGTATCAGAGAGTTGCAGTGTTTAGGAGTATTTTGGTTGTTACAGGATTACCATTCAATTCATTATAGTTGGATGGGGTCCTTCAGAGGCTGCTGGACTACAGCATAGTTTATACTTACCATGGGAATAGTAGCAAATGGAAGAAGAGCAATTTAGGCTGTGGATTGATACAACAAATGATGATGGGAATTTTTTTCCCTAGTTCTTTTGTATTCTTTTGGAAGCTTCATGAGAAAAACTTCTGTTAAATACATTGATTGCAACTTTTTTTAGTATCCAATATAACATCTTAGCCAAACACATTTGAAAATGGCTTGATAGGGCTCTTAAAATTCTTTTACATGATCTTAACCTTAGCTCAAAACAAGGGGGAATACATTTCACTTGTGCAAGCAAAAACAAAACTACTTACCCCATAAGGAGATTGGTAATTAATAAAGAAATGGCAGGTTCCAAAATCGAAATGCATCAACTATCACCAGTAACCTGTCTCTAGATGCAGAAATCAACAAGCGCATGGGTAAGGCTTCCACTGCTATGTCCAGACTGGCCAAGAGAGTGTGGGAAAATGGCGCACTGACACGGAACACAAAAGTCCGAGTGTATCAGGCCTGTGTCCTCAGTACCTTGCTCTACGGCAGCGAGGCCTGGACAACGTATGCCAGCCAAGAGCAACGTCTCAATTCATTCCATCTTCGCTGCCTTCGGAGAATACTTGGCATCAGGTGGCAGGACTATATCTCCAACACAGAAGTCCTTGAAGCGGCCAACACCCCCAGCTTATACACACTACTGAGTCAACGGCACTTGAGATGGCTTGGCCATGTGAGCCGCATGGAAGATGGCAGGATCCCCAAAGACACATTGTACAGCGAGCTCGCCACTGGTATCAGACCCACCGGCCGTCCATGTCTCCGTTATAAAGACGTCTGCAAACGCGACATGAAATCGTGTGACATTGATCACAAGTCGTGGGAGTCAGTTGCCAGCATTCGCCAGAGCTGGCGGGCAGCCATAAAGACAGGGCTAAATTGTGGCGAGTCGAAGAGACTTAGTAGTTGGCAGGAAAAAAGACAGAGGCGCAAGGGGAGAGCCAACTGTGCAACAGCCCCAACAAACAAATTTCTCTGCAGCACCTGTGGAAGAGCCTGTCACTCCAGAATTGGCCTTTATAGCCACTCCAGGCGCTGCTTCACAAACCACTGACCACCTCCAGGCGCGTATCCATTGTCTCTCGAGATAAGGAGGCCCAAAAGAAAGAAAGAAGGCCTTGTCTGGAACATTCTGATGATGAACTTAAAACACGCTGTTCTCACTGCATGCTAAAATAAATGCAGAGAAAGACACACAATTAATTTGGGTCGAAATGCATTAATCAGACACCTGTAGCAACTTTATCTTTTGGCATTGTGTCAAAATGGTGATGCTATAGCTGTAAAGTGACACCAAGTGAGGAAAATAAAAGAACTGTCAGTAGCACTGGCACCATAACAGTCAAATCAATGGTTGCAGTCTGTGGTGACAATGAATTATTATCTTCCAGCCTTTGTCAGATGTACAGATACATGCCAATAGTAGCTAAGACAATTATCACAGACAATGACAATGATGTGTTGAAAGCTAAAGAGAAAAAGAGAGATATGATAACATATACTGCCTTGCACATACACTAAAGCTATGCATAATACCCCAGAGAATCTATAACTAGTATCTTTTTTAGGGTCACTCAGCACGTGGTGCTACTTAATCCATAATCTGTATTATCTCTTCCACAAGCCTCGCAGTTCTTTAAAGCACCAAGAACAGTTATAGAATCTCTGATGAAGCCATGCACTAATCAATTAGGTTTGAAATTTATATTCTATCATCACATGGTTCCTAAAACACAAATGATATTGTGAAAGAAATCCCCTATTAAATTACACAGAGTGTAGAACAAGGATATTCTCAAGTCAAACGGCAGCTGTCATAATCCTTTGTCTTTGGCAAACCTCATGAAACAAAGAAGCACAATAGCAAAGGTCACTTGGCAGTACAGAACTTGAGTATTGCTGAAAAAAGAGACATGCTTTCGAAGCTTTTCATCTTGCACTCATCAGGACAAATGCAAGAATGCCAAATTTCAAAGGGAGCAACAATTTATACTGCATGAGAAAAGGGCGCTGATTGATTGCTATGGAAAATGCACCAGAAAACTATAGTCTCCCATGCTTTTGTTTAATTTAAAAAAGGCACAATGCTGATAATCTTAAATTGGTTGTTAGCGTAATTCTTAGCACACTTAACTACCGGCACATCCCTTTGGCTGTTCGGAATCGGCAGAGTACTGACCGTACTCACCCAGGCCGTACTTGCAAAACTCAGAACACAATATCTAATGTTAGATGTGATTCCGCAATTGGACAGCACTTACTGAACAATCACAAGTGTGCTAAGAATTACACAACAACCAATTTAAGATTATCAGCTGGGCTTGCAGTGTGACACATTTAAATTTGCTAGAAGCTACATATATTCGTACACAGGGACCTATCCTCCACAGGCAAAAAGAACATGTCCAGGTGTTGCGCTTTTTTTGAATTAAACAAAAGTATGGGGGACAATAGTTCCCTGGTGTATTCTCCATGGCAACATCTCAACCAATCAGAGTCGACTTGCCAACCAATTAGCAAACTTTCCTCATGCAATATAAATTGATGCTCCCTTTGAAATTTGACATTCTTGCATCAGTCCTATGAGTGCAACATATATTTGCCATAGAGGGAGTGCAAAGGAGGTTCACCAGACTAATCCCTGGGATGGCGGGATTGTCTTATGAAGAGAGATTGAGGAAACTGGGCCTGAATTCTCTAGAGTTACAAAGAATGAGAAGTGACCTCATTGAAACGTAGAAAATTTATAAAGGGCGTGGACAGGGTGGATGTAGATAGGATGTTTCCCCTGGCTGGTGAGTCTAGAACCAGGGGACATAGTCTCAGAATGAGAGGTAGGCCATCTAATACAGGAATGAGGAGGAATTTCTTCGCTCAGGTGGTGAATCCTTGGAATTCTCTTTCCCAGAGGGCTGTGGAAGGTCAATCATTGAGCATGTTTGTAAGAGGTTCCATTCCCATACCACTTACTACAGTTCTTGGACTTTAGGAATTACAAAAACAAAATTGCAAATGACATAGGGTTTGGCTTAACCATGAATTGTTGTTTTATTGAATCCAATAATATCCCTAATACAGACACCTGTCTGGCAAGTTGAAACAGAAATAAAACAAAACTGTCCTCGCTCAGTACAAAGCCTCCTGCAGTAACTTAAAATTGACGCCCCAATTCCCAACTGAACCCTTCAGCGATTTGACCACTGTTTCCAGTTACCCAAAACAAAGTCACTACGACTTGGCTCAAACTTACAAATTTCAGGCAAAAACATTACGCTTTTGTCCCAAACCCTCAGACCAATTTCACTATGAGTTGGCTGAACACAAATATGGTCAAAAACACTACGCTTTTGTCCTAATCTCTCAGACCAGGATCATTACGATTTGGCTGAAAACACATACAATCACCCAAACGGCCGGTCGGTCCCAATGTTGATTGTAGGTCCTGAGTCAAGATGATCAACTTTGACCCTTCTTCCAACTGCAGCCCCCACAGTACAAACCCCTTCAAGATTTGACTGAAAAACTTACAATCACCCACACGGCTAGTCATTACCAGTGTTGATTGTAGGCCTGGACCTGAGATGACCAGTCCCTGTCCTTCTTCACATAACTGCAGTGCCAAACTGTTCAAACTTGTCCTTTTTATGATAATCCTTATTGAAATATCATGAACACATCTCCTGAAGCCATCCTGCTGAATGGTCAGCACTTAGCACCTTTTAATCTCTTTCCTCTGTTACCTGCCTGGTCCAGACAGATCCATTTAGTGCTGATGTTATTTCCACGACCGAGAACAATGAACTCCACCAAGGTGAGGTAGCCCTGGCTCCAGAGCTGATATACACGAAAAAGGTTTCTCTCCTGTCTTGACAGGAGTGAATGCTGTGGTCTGGGACCAGTTAGTTGTAACCATGGCCTCCCCAATTACTTAGCGTGCTGGCAGTTATCCTGTGTCACTGTTTTGATAATGTCCCAAATTCCAGTCCTTTAACAGTATCGGTTCTGTGTGATGTTGGAATGTTTGAAATTGACCCATTGGAATACAGCCTGCCTCTGTGTGCATTGTGTTGAGGTTTGGCTCTCATTCACAGTACTATTGTATGTGGGGATTGAGGTTCCTTCCTCCTACTCCACAAAGTCCAGTTTTAAAGTCCAGTTTTGGAAGGGGGGATGGTGGGAGGGGATTCCAATCCTACAGAAATCGATAGTTTAGTTTAGTTTAGTTTAGAGATACAGCACCGAAACAGGCCTTTCGGCCCACCGAGTCTGTGCCGACCATCAACCACCCATTTATACTAATCCTACACTAATCCCATATTCCTACCACATCCCCACCTGTCCCTATATTTCCCTACCACCTACCTATACTAGGGGCAATTTGATAGATATCTGGATACTAATGGCATCAAGGAATATGGGGATAGCGCAGGAAAGTGAAGTCGAGGTAGATGATCTAATTGAATGGTGGAACAGGCTTGACGGGCTGAATGGCCTACTCCTGCTCCAATGTTCCTATGACAGCACGTCTCTTTTTCAGCAATAGCAGTAGTGTTCATTAAGAATATCCTTATTCTCACAAGTAAGAATGATGAAACCATTCAGCCAATTGTGATTCATCCATTCTGCACCACTACTAATCATCTAGCTTACATCATTGATCACCAACTGTTGAGAACTGGTGGAGGGGGAGGAGATTCTGTGCACTTATGTTTAGCAAAACTACAAAGGAAAAATACATTAAAAGCAAAATACTGCGGATGCTGGAAATCTGAAATAAAAACAAGAAATGCTGCAAACACTCAGCAGGTCTGGCAGCATCTGTGGAGAGAGAAGCAGAGTTAATGTTTCAGGTCAGTGACCCTTCTTCAGAAGGAAAAATACATGATGGTCCTCTATTTAGGTGGAACCTCACTGGATGCAAGCAGAGCTCAAAGATAGGGCTATAGCAATGTAATACTTATTCTCTTACTTGTGCTCAGTGTTAGTGAAGCTCTCTTCAGCATTTTGTGAGAAGAACTTGGGCAGAATTTTCACCCTGATATGGGAGCAAAAATGGAGGTGGGCAGGCATGTACTTTTGCACAGCTGGACAGCATGCCAGTTTGCTGGCATCATCTCGCCTCTGGGCCATTTTACCAGAGGTGGGATTGGGGACGGAAGGGCCACCCAATTATCGGGGGCCACGAAGTTGAGAACAGGCCAGCTGCCAGGTGGCAGCCTCCCAGTGGCAGACCAGAGTATCAGCGCTCCAGGCAGGCTCTGAGGCCGTCCCCACTTACCTGATCAGAGCTGCAGCCGCAGGACACCCTGTGGATGGGGTCTTCCATCCATAATATTGGCCTGGCAGCTGTGGCCATTTTTTAATTCAAAAGTTTTAAAAGTGCTGAGAGGGCACTGCAAGATCGAGGCATCCATTCTGTCCCTTACATAGAATAACAGGCTGCAGGAAATCCCATGCTGGAGTGCCTCTTATTTGTTCTCCAGCTTCGCGAGCCCACTCAGACGGCGAGCATGCCCTCAAGCCACTTACTGGCCAATTCAGGGAAAATCACTACTGGGTAAGCGCTCCCGACACAGTGTGGGTTCATGACCCCCATTCAACCGCGAGGTTGGGGTCCTGAGCCAAAACCCAAAATCCTGTCCCTTGTCCCCCATAGTATTTATTGGAAGTGTTGAATGTTAAGTTAGCTCTGTTTCTATAACAATGTGATCGTATAGTAGACCTCCTAAGATTTTTAGGAATAAAAATGTATTTATGTATTTCTCTAGAATAATTTTTAGGTCCCAGGAATAAGGATAGAATCATAATCTCATCTCGATTTTGCCCAGGACAATTTGGGAGAAATAGGATTTTCGCCCAAGTTCTAATAGCAGCTGCTGGCTCTCTTCATCCACTTCCCACCCAACTTCTCCCCTAACAACTCCCTGATACCCTTCTGGGAGACTTTATAAATAGTTCACAAACTCTCCAATAATTTGTAAAGTCTCCAAATTGTCACTCCAGAAGGCTCTAATGGATCAATGCAGTGTATGTTTACCTCCAAAAATCTGAATTAATTGGGTGTTCACAGAGGTTTAATTGGCTCAGCGATCAACGGAAACTTTGCAAACACCGCCAATGTAAAAATAAACATACAAAACCCAGTAGGGAACCCTGCTAAGTACATACTTCTCTAACCCAGAGTGGCACATCCGAGAGGGTATCCATTTGTTTTTCTGTACTCAATGCCCAAACAATTGAATTTACTTGACGCATGCCTATGTTCTCAATCCTTTCAACGACACATTGTTTAAACTTCCAATCCAGCTCTACCGTTAACTTCTGATTTACTTTGAAAATCTGTTTTAAGTGCACTTTTGTTTAGATCAAATAACCATTTCAACATTTTTCAATATAGTTTAATTAAAATTAGTTTAAAATGAAAATCAAGCAGATGGAGATGGTAGAGGAAGTGAGATGAGTGCCAAACTCCCGAGTCTCAGCAACATGAGGCACAGGCAATTTTAACTCCCTAACCTTAAGCTGCACGCCACCAGTCAGCTGCCAGCCCAAAATAGGCCAAAGTGGGAACAGGGTTTTGGGCAACAAGAGGCTTCAAGCCAGCACCAAAGGGACGTTCTCTGACAAGAACGTAAGTCACAGAGATCATGGACAGAATTTTCCATTTTGGGTCAGGAAACCAACTTTGGGATCAATTGCGGGTCCCGACCCACACTGTGTTGAGAGCAGTCATCCAACTTCGATTTTGCCTGGATTGACCAATTAATGGCCTGGGGGCACGCCCACCATCCAATTAAGGACAGCACACAGGCTCTTAAAGCTGGAGGACCAACAGGAGAGTCGATGACAGGGTGGATGTGGAAAGGATGTTTCCCCTTGTGGGAGAATCTAGAACTAGGGGTCATTGTTTAAAAATAAGGGGTTGCCCATTTAAGACAGAAATGAGGAGAAATTTTTTCTCTCAGAGGCCATGAGTCTTCGGAATTCTCTTCCTCAAAAGGCGGTAGAAGCAGAGTCTTTGAATATTTTTAAGGCAGAGGTAGATAGATTCTTGATAAGCAAGGGGGTGAAAAGCTATCTAGGGTAGGTGGAAATGTGGAGTAATCAGTCCAGCCATGAACTTATTGAATGATGGAGCAGGCTCAAAGGGCCGAGTGGCCTACTCCTGCTCCTAATTTGTATGTTCGTATGTAGGAGGAGTAGCAGCCTGCTGTTGCAGGTAAGGGAGAAAGAGAGTGCCTCCATCTTGATGCGCCTTCTCAGCTAGAGCTGCTGGACTACCATTGTGGAGCGAAACCCCTCCACAGGGCAGCCTGCAGCAGCAACTGTGGCCAGGTAGGCAGGTGGAGGGGAGCCTCAAAGGTATCCCAGAGCATAAGCCCTGCAGTCTGCCACCTGAAGGCTGCTTTGAGGACGCTGCTGTGCTCCTGAAGCCATCGGGGGCCCGCAGGCTTCTTAAGCCTTGCTTGGCCTCTTAATCACCTTAACAAGTTACCCGCCATGTGTGGGCAGGGAGCAGCCAATCCAACCCCAATCTGGGATCCAGGACAGTGACTTGGGGGTGGGACGGTGCCAGTAAATTGGCATGTTAGCAGGAGGCACAAAATTATGCACCCGCCTGCCTCAGTTACCGCCCCCATATTGGGACGAATATTCTGCCCCACATTTCAAGAGGTTCTCACGGGAGGGAAGTGGGGATGCCCAGGACACTCCTGCTCCTGCAGGCCTCACAAGGGAAGTTAAAAAAAATTGCTTTTAAACTTAGCGCTTGCTCCTCTTCTGGCCCTGAATCTGTTTCCACTGTATTCATTTGACAGGAAAGCCACAATAGCTTAATGCTGGCAGTCCAAGACTAACCCTATAGTCTGAAAGACCCAAGGTTATTTAATCTATTGGAAGGAATATATATTGTTTTCTCAGATATTTTTGGTACACATTTTCTATTTCACATACAAAATTTTCTGGCAATTTTCTCCAGTTGCAAATGTGAACAGAAAAAGGTGGTGGATAAAAAGTGGTAAACATGCTTTAGAATCACACCAACTTTTCCAGTTATGTTAAACACGTTACCACATTAGATACTGAATTCTGTTAAAGTCTTTATTCGGCTGCATCTGTTTTATGTCTACTTCATTATTAGAATGCCATGCTGAAGTGAATTTTTATTGATTGCACAAAGGGGCAAAATGGCTGTGCAAACCTAAATATAGGTTAATACCATCCTGTAGGCACTTCATTCAAATCTATATATAGATCCACAATGGTAAGGACCTGTTTCAAAAAGAATCGTCCATCATGAGTATAAAACTATTAATGCTGAGCAGAAGTACACTTTCATTTATATACTTCAGTATTGTAGAGCATGTTTTCATCAGCGAGTTTATTTTGCTTGTCAAATAGTCTTTTAATATGGGAGAATAGGTTATTATGTATTGCAGTTGCCAGGATAACATACAATCATTACAAAAAATGTGATTTCAATGGGTATGTTTGCTGTTGGAAAAAATACTAAATTATTCATTTGAGAGATGGATTTATTGATTATATAGTGATAGGATGCATTCAAGTCCAATACATGATGTCACTGTCTCTAAGTTGTCAGATTACATATGGAAAAGTACATTGTGCAATTATGGAAAACTTGAAATGATTTGAGACTCTGTAAAGTTATAAAGGGATTCAGATGGTGTCACAAGTGTTTATAGATATCACCTGAACCCCGGGATAGAAATTTCTTTTAATACATACTAGTCTGAATTCTCTTTTATGTTTGTCAAATGGGCAACAATACCATGAACAAAGATTTGAGGCCACTAGAATGGAGAACACCCATGCTGTTAGGTAGGGAGAGCCAGGATTTTGACCCAGTGACGATGAAAGAACGATGATACATTTCTAAATCAGGTAGTGGTATTCCCATGCGCCTGTTGCCCTTGTCCTTCTATGAGGTTGAGGTCATGAGTTTGACAGGTGTGGCCGAGGAGTGCATCTTGTAGATGGTACACATTGCTGTCGCTGTGCACCAGTAGTAGGAGTGAATGTTTAAGGTGGTGTATGGGATGCTGATCAAGCGGGCTGTTTTGTCCTGAATGGTGGTGAGTTTCTTGAGTGTTGTAGGAGCTGCACTCATTCAAGCAAGTGAAGAGTATTCCATCACACTCCTGACTTATGCTTTGTAGATATTGGAAAGATTTTGGGGAATCAAGAGGTGAGTTACTCGCAAAAGAATACCCAACCTCTGACCTGTGCTTGTAGGCACCGTATTTGCATGGCTGGTCCAAATAGGTTTCTGGTTAATGTTAATGCTGGTGGATTGGACAATGTTAATGCCATTGAATATCAAAGGAAGGTGGTTTGACTCTCTCTTGTTGCAGATGGTCATTAATTGGCACTTGTGTGACATGAATTTTTCTTTCCAATGATCAGCCCAAGCCTGGATGTTGTCTAGCTCTTGTTGCATGAGGGCAGAGAATGCTTCAATATCTGAGGAGTTGTGAGTGGAATTGAACACTGTGCAAACATCAGCAAACATCCCATTTCTGGAGTTATGATGGAGGGAAGGTCATTGATGAAGCAGCTGAAGATAGTTGGGCCTAGGACCTGAAGAACTCCTGCAGTTATACCCTGGGGCTAAGAAGATTGGCCTCCAACAACTATAACCATCTTCTTTTATGCTAGGTATGACTCCAAACTGTGGAGAGTTTGCCCCTTAATTCCCATTGACTTCAATTTTTGCCAGGGCTCCTTGATGCCACACTCGGTCAAATGCTGCCTTGATGTCAAGGGCAGTCACTCTCACCTCACCTGTGGAATTCAACACTTTTGTCCATGTTTGGAAATGAATTCTGGAGCCAAGTGGCCCTGGCAGAATGCAAACTGAGCATCAGTGAGAAGGCTATTGTGAGCAAGTGCCACGTGATGGCATTATTGATGACACCTTCCATCACTTCGCTGATGATTTAGTGAAGAGGGATGAGACAGGAATTGGCTGGATTGGATTTGTTTTTTTTGTGGACAGGACATACCCGGGCAATTTTCCACTAAGCTGGGTGGATGCCAGTGTTGTAGCTGTACTAAAACAGCTTGGCTAGTGGCACAACTAGTTCTGGAGCATAAGTCTTCAGCACTACAGCTGCAACGCTGTCGGGGCCCATAGCCTTTGTTATAATAAATGTGCTCAGCCATTGTTCTGATATCATGTGAAGTGAATCTAATTGGCTGAAGACTGACATCTGTATGCTGGGGCCCTCAGAAGGATGCCAAGATAGATTATCCACTCGGCACCTCTGGCTGAAGATGAAGAATGTGTATGTGTATAGCGCCTTCCATGACCACCAAATGTCCCAAAGCGCTTTACAGCCAATGAAGTACTTTTGAAGGGTAGACATTGTCGCAATTCAGTAAATGCAGCAGTTAATTTGCGCACAGCAAACTCCCACAAATAGCAATGTGATAATTACCAGATGATATGATTCTGTAATGTTGATTGAGGGATAAAATATGTCCAGAACATCAGGAATAACTCCCCTGCTCTTCTTCAGAATAGTGCCATGGGATCTTTTACATACACTTGGGAGGACAGATGGGACCTTAGTTTAACATCTCATCCAAAAGGCAGAACTTCTAACAGTGTAGTATTTCCTCAGTATCGCACTAATGTGTCAGCCTGGATTGTTGCTCTCAAATCCTAGAGTGGGGACCTGAACCCAAACCATCTTGCTCAGCAGGAAGAGTGCTACTAACTGAGCCATAGCTGACAGATGGCTACAAATGCTTCAGTCTTGTATTTTGCACTGATGTGCTGGACTCTGCCATCAAGTTCTTGCAGTCTCCCCCTCCGATTGTTTAATTGCCTCCTACTATTCACGACTCGATGTGGCAGGACTGCAGAGTTTTGATGTTATCTGTTAGTTATGGAATCGCTTAGCTCAGTCTACAGCATGCTGCTTCCGCTGTTTAGTTCACATGCAGTCCTATGCTGTGGCTTCACCAGCTTGGAACCTCTTTTTTAGGTATGCCTGGTGCTGCTCCTGACATGTTCTAAATTCCTCATTGAACCAGGGTCGGTACCTTGGTTTGATAGTAATGGTAGAGTGAGGAATATGCCGGGCCATGAGGTTACAGATTGTGGTAGAATACAGTTGTGCGACTGCTCATGACCTGCAGTGTCACATGAATGCCCAGTTTAGAGTTTCTGTACTGAATCTTTCCTATTTAGCATGGTAGTAGAGGCATACAACACAATGGAGGGAGTACTTAGTCTAAAATTGGGACTTTGCCTTCACAAGGACTGTGAGGTGGTCACTCCTACCAATTATATCATGGATAGATTCATCTGCAACAGGTAGATTGATGAGTTCGAGGTCAAGTAGTCTTTTTCCTTGTGTTGTTCTCTCATCACCTACCACAGACACAGTCTGGCAGATATGCCCTTCCAGACCTGGCCCACTTGGTCAGTAGTGGTACTACTGAGCCAGTCTTGGTGCTGGACATTGAAGCTCCCCACCCAGAGTATATCTGTGCCCTTGATGCTCTCAAAGCTTCTTCCAAGTGTCCATTTTCTCACTAACATCTGAGGACCTGTGCCAAAATTGGCAGAGCTGTCCCACAGACCGGTCAAGCAATAGCCTAATATAGTCATACTCAGAGAATCATACCTTTCAGCATTCCCTAAAGGACATTCAGAGACCAAAAAGTTATCTTGTGTGTGGAGGCAGAAGACATGAGCATGGTTCTTAATGAATGCTTTGAGTCTGTCTTCACAAAAAAGGGGGACAATGCAAACAATGTAGTTAAGGAGGAGGAGTGTGAAATACTGGATGGTATAAATAGAGAGAGAGGAAATATTAAGGGTTTAGTATCTTTAAAAATGGAAAAATCACCAGGCCCGGATAAAATGTATCCCAGGCTGCTAAGAGAAGCAAGGAAGGAAATAGCAGAGGTTCTGACCATCATTTTCCAATGCTCTGTGGGTACAGCAGTGGTGCCGGAGGACCAGAGGGCTGCTAATATTGTACCCTTGTGTAGAAAGGGAGGAAGGGATAGATCAAGTAAATACAGGCCAGTCAGCCTAACCTTGGTGGTGGGCAAATTCTTGGAAAAAATTCTGAGGGACAGGATAAATCGTCATTTAGAAAAGCACAGATTAATCAAGTTCAGTCAGCATGGATTTGTTGAGGGAAGGTCATGTCTGACTAACTTGAAGTTTTTGAGGAGGTAACAAGCCAGATCAATGAGGGTAGTGCATTTGATGTATTCTACATGGATTTTAGCAAGGCTTTTGACAAGGTCCCACATGGGAGACTGGCCGGAAAAGTAAGAGCCGTGGGATCCAATCACAAGTGGTAAGTTGGATCCGACATTGGCTCAGTGGCAGGAAGCAAAAGGTAATGGTCGCCGTATGTTTTTATGATTCCAAAGATTCACAGCCCTCTGAATGAAAGAGTTTCTCCTCAGCTCAGTCCTAGATGATCGACCCCTTATCTTGAGACTGTTCCCCCATGTTCTAGATTGTCCAGCTATAAGAAACAACCTCCCAGTGTCTACCCTGTCAAGCCCCTTCAGAAACTTCCATGTTTCAATTAGATCACTTCTTCTTCTAAACTCCAGAGAGTATAGACCCAATTTACTCAGCCTATCATCATAGGCCAACCATCTCATCCCAGGAACCAATCTAGTTAACCTTCACTGTACTGCTTCCAATGCAAGAATATCCTTCCTTAAATATGGAGACCAAAACTGTGCACAATATTCCAGGTGTGTTCTCACCAAAGCCCTGTACAATTGTAGCAAGTCTTCCTTATTCTTGTACTACAATCCCCTTGTAATAAAGGCTAACATGCCATTTGCCTTCCTAATTGCTTGCCATAACTGCATGCTAAATTTCTGTGTACCTTGTACAAGTACACCCAAGTTTCACACCTTTTAAAAAATATTCTGCCTTTCTGATCTTCCTAGCAAAGTGGACATCCTCACACTTCCCCACATTATACCTGCCACTTTGTTTCCCATTCGCTTAATCTGTCTATATTGCTTTGCATCCTTTTTGTGTCCTCCTCACAGCTTACATTCCCACTTAGCTTTATATCGTCAGCAAACTTAAACGCAGTCGTTTCATCCAAGTCATTCATATAGATTGTAAATAGATGAGGCCCCAGTACTGATCCTGGCAGCACTCCACTAGTTACAGCCTGCCAACGTGAAAATGCCCCATTTATTCCTACTCTCTGTTTTCTGTCCATTAACCAATCCTCTATCTGTGTGAATATATTACCGTTAACTTCACATGCCCTTATCTTGCATATTAGCCTTTTGTGTGGCATCTTATGAAATGCCTTTTGGAAATCCAAATTCACTACATCTACTGGTCCTCCCTTATTTACCGTAGTACTTACATCCTCAAAAAGCTTTAGTAAATTTGTCAAACATAATTTCCCAATGACTGATGTCAGACTAACTGGCCTGTAGTTCCTTGTTTTCTTCCCACTTCTTTGAATACAGGGTGTTACATTTGCTAACATCCAATCTGCTGGGACCATCTAGAATCTAGTGAATTTTGGAAAATTATAACCCCTGCATCCATTATCTTTGCAGCTACCTCTTTTACAACCCACGATGTAGACCATCAGTCGTCCTGGGGATTTGTTGCCTTTTAGCCCCTTAAGTTTCTCCAATACTTTTTCTCCGCTGATATTAATTATCTTAAGTTCCTCACTCTTATTAGACCCTTGGTTATCCTCTATTTCCGGTTTGTAATTGGTGTTGTCTACTGTGAAGACATACACAAAATATTTGTTAAACATCTCTGCCATTTCCTCATTCCCCATGATAATTTCTTCAGTCCTCAAAGGGAACAACATTTATTTCAGCCACTCTCCTTGCATATTCTTGTAAAAGCTCTTACAAGCTGTTTTTATGCTCCTGGCTAGTTTACTCTCATTCTATTTTTTCTTTCTTTATCAACTTTTTGGTCACCCTTTGCTGGTTTCTAAAACACTGGAAGACTGTTTCCAGTGGGATTTTACAAAGATCAGCACATGGTCCCTTCCATTTGTGAAATAGATCAATGATTTATACTTAAATGTGGAGCATGAATAAAATGTTTGCTGAACTCCTGCAGCAATGACCTGGGCTGAGATGATTGACCTCCAACAAGTACATCTTCCCTTGTACTAGGTATGACTCCAACCAGCGAAAAGTTTTCCCTATGATTCCCATTGACTTCAATTTTGCTAGGGTTCCTTGGTGCCATACTCAGTCAAATGCTGCCTTGATGTCAAGAGCTGTCATCCTCACCTCACCTTGATAATACCAGCTGAGAATATCTGCATGGGATCAGAGTCAAGGACATCAATGACATCTGCAAATTCATACCTCAAGGTTCTAGCCATTTGACAGCACCTTCCAAACCCACAACCTCTACCACCTAGAAGGACAAAGGCAGCAGACGCATGGGAACACCACCAGCTGCAAGTTCCCCTCCAAGCCACACACCATCCTATCTTAGAACTTTATCGCTATTCCTTCACTGTCACTGGATCAAAAACCTGGAACTGCCTTCCTAACAGCACTGTGGGTGTATCTACACCAGATGGACTGTGGTGTTTCAAGATGGCAGCTCACTACCACCTTCTCAAGGGCAATTAGGGATGGGCAACAAATGCTGCCCTCACCAGCAATGCCCACAACCCATGATAGAATAAAAAAAAGCTGAAGAGGGAATGGATGAGCTTATTAACAACACACATGTCTCCTCCAGTTTTCTCATCCAAAAATGAGAGAAGATGTGGCAGAAAGCAAGCAAGACTAAGCAGCTACTGCAACAGGAGATGTTGCAGAGAAATCTCATCACCCAGCACAAGGAGGAAGATCATCAACTGAGACCTAGTGGCTACGTATGGGCCTCACTGGGTAAGGATGTTGTATGATCGTTTGAAGGGATATTCCTTTAAGAACTCAGTATGCTAATGAGCTAAGTACCAGGATGTAGTCATGTGACTGGAAGCCATAGTCACTCTGCAACTAACACTCTAGACAGAGGTTCTGAATGTAGTTTGCTCTGTATTGTATATACTAGTTTAGCTGTTAATAAACCTGTTAGAGATCTTCAAGGCACTGGAATCCACATACCTCATTGTGTTGCTTAACATCACACAAAGAACACATGACAAAGGACAGCAGGTTTCCTGCCCTAAAATGTCATTAGTAAACCAGTTAAGTTGTTACAACAATTAAATAGATTCATAGTCACTTTTACTGATTCCATTATAAGGACAACAAGCAGAAACCCTGCACATGTGCACGCTGATTTCCAATAGTCACTTATTAACTCTCGCTCTCCCTTTCTTCTGAACAAAATGGTGCATGACACAAGGGAGAGGAGTAATACCACAGGGGAACATTCAGCATCACAATTGTCTCTGAGGTGGAGTAACAAACACTGAAGGTTAGTGGTTCCCTCAAGAACTGTCTGAATTGGAGATTTCATGGCTAGGTGCTTATCTGAACAGGGTCTCTAAGTATTACTTGCACACCTTCCTGTACCCCAGAAAAAACACATTCATTCAACCTGACATTTTTATACCTGTCATCTGATGCTGTGCAGCCTGTCAGTGCAAGGCTAACTCTTGTCTTTTTCCTCTTCCATCCAAGTCCTTCTCAGCAGAAAGAGCCTCCAGAAGAAGACACTCTGGAGGAGGACAATCTTTCTGAGAAGGAACCATCATGGGCTGCAGCCCTTCCAAGCATTAGCACAGAGATTTGCAGCTCAGGTGGATAAAGTGGTGAATTGGAGGGGTCTGCATGTGGTGACACATCCAGCACTTGAAAAGGCACATGTAAGGCTGGTAGGTATGATCCAGGAGATGGCTAGACAGAGGGTAAGGTCATCTTCCACCTCTGCTGAAGCAGACAAAGATGCAGAGTATAGGGAACCGTGATGAAAAGGAAAATGCTTTTCTCACACAAATAGTTATACAAGGTTGTAGAGGCTTGCCAAAGAGTTTCAGCACCATGGCTGAAAGTATGGAGGAGTCTGCTTCCAGCTTGTGTGGAGTCATCTTGCACAGCATCACCGCTATGCAGTTTACCATGGAGATTGCGGCCACATACAGGGATACTGAAGCTGGGCCCTTACCACAGAGGTCTACATTACCAGACTTTGCAGCTTTGGTGGAAGCTCAAATGGCTTTCATCCATGTTAATTATATAGTAATTGAGTATTTAATTGTATTCAGGTGGTGGGTATTAACTGGGGATTCATTTGTTTTCTTGTGTATAGCAGCAGACTGAAACTGTGGTTGTTGGGCTTGTAGGTGCGTGTTTGTAATGTGTATCTCTGTAAATAAAAGCTTACAAAATGTCTAAAGATTAGATTCCAGTTCTATCTTTCACCGCCTGGATTTTTGAAAAAAGACCAATCCAGCTACAGAGCTCCACCTAGAAAAAACTGCTGGACAAAATAGATAGGATTGTTTGAGGTGTAAAGTTATCTCCTGCAGTCTGCCCTCCCACAGATCAATAGGACTGATGAACTGCAGCCCAATGGGAGTGTCAATGGTACAATGGGAGTGACAAATGTTGCTCTCTCTCAGGATGTCAGCACATTCACCATCCCTTCAAACAAATATCCACCATGATGCTAGAAAGCTAGCTGGGTCAGAAGCCTAAATTTTATGGGCCCCCAGGAGACAGGATGAGAGGTAGAGGGGGCATAAAATAGTGACAGAAGGCGGGGCAGGGGGAGTACCCGTTGCCTTCCCGTCACCCTGTGATTAAGTCAGGAGTGGAATGGCCGGAAACAGCCTTTTTGCCCAGAGGCCAAATGAGGCCCTCAGAGGGCCAATTATTAGTCAGTTAAGAGCCTCATTCTGCCACTGCTAGTATTACACCAGCGGCAGAGGGCGGGGGGGCCTCCACCACATGGGGAGGATACCTCCCTGCGGGTCCTCCTCCTGGTGTAATCTGTGGCCCACAGAGGGACCCTGGTGGAAAAGGCCACCCCTCTGCTGACCAACCACCCCCTCACCCTCAGTGACAAACCTCCCACACCTCCTGGCCGGACTAACACAACAACCCCGCCACACTTACCTGGGGTCCAGGGCTCCAACAATTGGCCTGGTCCTGGGAGTCTTGTTGTACTAGGAGGATGCACCACTCCCGGTGGCACTGTCAATACTACTGAACTGCTGGCCCTGTGGTTGGCTGGCAGCTCTTGGAGGCAGGGTTCCCATCCTTAAAGGGATGGGGACCCCAGCGCTGGGCAGTTAATTGCCCGTGCATTGTTAAATTGAGCCAGGGGTCTCCAAAGGGCCATGGTGGGGTCCCTCTCACCTTTTCAGCTCGATATCGGGACTCCCGTCGGCTCCACAAAATTCAGCTTTGACTGCCCAGGCAGCAGTCAAAGTGCCGTTGTCAGTAGCTGGGCCCTCAAGTGTCCAGACGTCAGCAATCATGAGCATCTCAAGGGTCCAAAACATGAGCAACAGAAACCTTTCATCAGCTTTGATGAAGCCATTACAAGGGCACTTTGTAGGGGTAGGAGAGTTAGCACACATTTATTTAAGAAAGGCACTGAGTTGTCATTTGGGAAAGAGATAAATTTAAGGCAATTACTGTGTTTGGCAATAAGTTAATCACTTTTATCATATTTGTCACTTTGGTCTGCAGTGTCTTTTCATAGCAGCTTCTGAGCCTGCATTGTCAGGATGTCATTCATTTTGAAGTTTGTTGAATGGTTTCAATGTTCTTTAACGCGGAATGATGAAAGGGGTAATAAGGACTGTTAATACACATGATCTTTGTGTAGCTTTTCAGGAGAGGGACATAAGCCAATCACCAGAAGTGTTGTTCTATCAACTGATCCCTGGCCTCTCTAGCTGCATTGGCTCGTGCTAGTCCTTCTTCCATTTCCCCTTCCCCTTCTTCCCCATTCTTACTGATCAGAGGAAGACTCTTCATGTTGCTCCGTCTCCTCCAGCTGTAATCCACTCCATATTGCCATGTGAGCAACATGCAGCATTGATGCAACTGACTTTGTGTGGGGCCTATTTTGAGGAGCCCCCAGAACTATCCAGGCATCCAAATCTTTGTTTCAATAGCCCAACTGTGTGTTAAATGATGCTTCTGGTGAAGTCATGGCTGCAATTGCACCTGAGATGTTTAGTCATGGCAGGTTTGTGAGACGTGCTATGAACCAAGTGGGCAAGGGGCAGCACTTGTCCTTAAGCAACCATCCTCTTACATTCTTGGAATGATCGAATGTGGGGAGGCGGGGAGGTTTGGGAAATGGATGATTATGACAGGTTGAAAGTATTGTGACAGTTTACTTATAGGTTTACTTATAGGTCAGCAAGCACAGGTGTGATGTGTGAACAGGACTTGGTGCAAGTTGGATGACGTCAAGACTACAGAAAATAGACAATGGGGCACCAGTCAGGAGTGCCTTGGAATTATAAAGTCCTGACTCTGTTGTTCTGAGTGCAATAAGGGAAGAGTTGGAGTTTTTGGCTACTTGGTGGATTTTTCAGTCAAATGTCTGATTTCTCATTCTAGTCAACCTAAGTTAGACTCTTTGCTATTGATCAAGAACCTGTTTTGGTTTCAGATGAAGCAGGGATTGATTTGATTAATATCTTGGCCCTACTTAACAACTCATTATTAAAAGAATCAGATATGGCTAAGCACTTGGAACGTGACCTGATTAATTATTTTGAAATAATAATACTCAGTAGGTTGCCATTTCAACCGTATTGTTGTATTTGGAAAATTAATCTCCTACTCTTATACAAAAATTAAATTTAAAGCAAAGACATGGCACAGTTGGAGCTTGAAATTAAAAACAAAGACATGCTTTGCATCATCATAAGTTGATTTTCTATGCTCTTTTGTGCTTTATGTTGACAAAAGCCAAAGATTGAGAACAGGGTTTACTCTCCGCCTAAGAGTTGGATGGTGCATGCTCCGGGAGACAAAAGCAAGTGAAAGTGGAGGGAAAGAAATTAAAAGAATAAAAAGAATTCGGGAACAACAACAAAAAAATTATTTTACTGGATCGATTAGCTACTGTATGTGGTGGCACTCCCAAGAAGTGATAGTATTCTTGAACAGTTGGAAAATTGAAAAAGCTTGTTCAAGCAAAATTCAATGTTTGTTAGTACAGTATCTAAAAGCATTTTCTCAGAGCAATATGGTTAAAATGGCAATCTCCTGAGTATTATATATTTCAAAATAATTAGTCAGGTCACGTTCTAAGTGCTTGGCTATATCTGATTCTTTTAATAATGAGCTGTTAAGCAGGGTCAAGCTATTAATCAAATCAATCCCTGCTTCAGCTGAAACCAGCAACAGGTTCTTGATCAATAGGAAACAGTCTAAATTAGGTTGACTAGAATGAGAAATCAGACATTTGACTGAAAAATTCATCAAATAGCCACAAACTCCAACTCTCCCTCCTTGTACTAAAAACAGAGTTAGGACTATGTAATTCCAAGGCACTCCTCGCTGGCATCCTATTTTCTATGAATAGAAAAGCAAAATACTGCAGATGCTGGTAATCTGAAATAAAACAGAAAGTGCTGGAAATACTCAACGGGTCTGGCAGCATCTGTGGCGAAAGAACAAAGTTAATGGGCTGGATTTTGTGTTGGAGGCAGGGTTCCCAACGCCGGGCCGTAAAGGTGGGGTGGATCCCCGCCTTTGCATTTTCGCGTTCACCCCGGAGCGGTCCTCCACTGTTTTTAAATGTAAGGTTCAGGTGGCGGGATCCCCATCCCTTTAAAGACTGGGATCCCACCTCCATGAGCTGCTGACCAATCAGAGAGCCAGCAGCTCAGCAGTGTTGGCAGCACAGGGGGTGAATTGGTTCCTGGTGGGGGTCGTCCATGGACCAGACACCGCCTCTCTCCCCAAGACCACAGGGAGTGTATCTCACGTTACAAGGCATCCTCCCTGTGTGGCGGAGGTATCCCCACCCCCCCGCCCACCAGCCGCCACTGGCAAAATCCCAGCAGTGACGGGAAGTAGCCCCTAATTGGTAACTAATAGGCCACATAAGAATCTCAATTGACCTCTGGATGGGAAGGTCGTCGTCAGCCTATCCCACGCCCAGGAAGATCGCTGGGTGACGGGGAGGTGACGTGCCCTCCACCCCACCACCTTCTACACCACCTGTCTCAATGCTCTGTGCCCTCCTGCCTCCGGTCCCACCTCGTGGGCGGGGGGGGTGGGGGCGTGTAAAATCCAGCCAATGTTTCAACTCAATGACTTTTCATCAGAACTGTTCCTATGAAGTGCCTTGGGATGTTTTACTACACTAAAGGTGTTATATAAATGCAAGTTGTTGTGAATGTATTAACTCAAATATATCTCATCAGGAACTGTGTGTTGTTCCCTGCTCTCAGATTAATGAGCCAGTATAAAGGCTCTGGAAGTGGGAAGCCAGTTCAACCAAGAAATTTAACAGCTCAGAATACGTCAATAATTGTTTCTACTAGAGGATTTAGTTTGTTTTGTCAGTTTTAATTTCAAGTTGCGCTTTCTAATATGTACAGAACACAGCAAGCAACTTTTTCCATGAATGTATTAATGTACCAATTCACCACAACAGCCATTGGACCACTAACTTGATCCCCTCCCCCCCTAATAGTTGTGAATTTGTCATTTTCTAATACTTTGAATGCCTTTTGCCAGCAGTACTATAACTCACAATATCAATGTCAGGAGTCTTAATTCAATGCATTCAAGAGGAAATTCACCAATGTCATGATCAAAGGAAATGTGGGCTGGAGATAAGACTACAGTGCTGTAACACTAATTCTCTGGCCCACACACTTGAGTGTAGCATTGAGCTGAGTTAGTAACATTGATTAATTTGCCTATGGTTAATGACTTTTTCTTTCTTGTGTAATAAAACTAGTGTCCCATATAGAGCTTATAATACATTATGACAAATTAGGAAGTAATATTAATGATTTTGAACAATGTTAGTGATTTATGCACACTCTGTAACAAATCTATAAACTGGCTTGGGGGAGGAAGGTCAAACGTGATTTTAAAAAGGGCCTAATTTTGTTCTCTTTGATAGTGTTTATGCCAGTAAAAAGTGCTATACTGCCCATAGAGAGTACCCAAAGACTATTGATGTTTAAGACTGTCTGAGGCCTCCCCCATCTCAAAAAGGCTGCACAAACATTAACACAGCAAGAAAAAACTGATTTCACTTGTGCCCAATCTTGTAAACCTCATGTAAAATTGAACAGTTGTGACATCATGTTTCTCCTTCACATAGTTCACAAGTATAGAGATTACAGTATCACCATCAGTCATTCACTCAAGTACCCCATTGACATCAAAAAGTGGACCAAAAAATAATTGTGTAGGTGCAATTACAATAGGTTGATCATTTCAGCCAATGATCTCTTGCCTCCATAAAATAAATTTAGATATATTGGGAGGACTGGAAAATCACTGAAGACAGAAAATAATGGAACTCTGTCATTTTGAAACTTACTTACATGACTATATATGGACACTTTTGTATTTCTACAGATATCCACTGCTTTGTGAATATTGCTCACTTAAAGGAAAATCTAGAAGGTGATACAGCAGTCACAATTATGCCCAACCAAATGGTGCAACAGTAATAGATATAGATCTCAGTGTCTCTGGACTGCACAAAGTTACTGGCATTTTTCCTCTTCCTGAAAATGTAGTAAAAGTATATTTTCAGGTTATTACTTGTCAAATGCGGCAAATTTGTCCTGCTATTCTATAACATGGCCTCTATCTATATCTTTAATTGGGTTCAAAAGCATAAATTGGGTGAATCTGCTTAGAAAAAGTGAGTGGAGAATAAAAATATTGGATTTTCACTCACTCTACATCAAGTGCCTTTTTAACAGTGTATCATAACTTGGGGCAGGAAGCACATGCCTGAAATAAGAAAGCTTCATTTAAATATAAAAAATGTGAGCAGGGACATCCTGCATATTATTTTCCTATGTTTGCTTGCAGAACATCCATATATTGTTGTCGAAGATTGCTGAACAGTTGAAAGTCTTGTATAATTGCCTTAAGAGTCATGTCCCTTTAAGATCTCAGTATGCTAATGAGATAAGTATTATGATGTAGTCATGTGACCACAAGCCAGAGTCACTCTAAACTGTAACACCCAGATGAAGGTTTTGTAAATAGTTTGCTCTGTACTGTATATAATAGTTTAGCTGTTAATACGCATGTTAGAGATCTTCAGCAAACTGGACTCCATGCATTTTATTTATGTTGCATCAGACAACATAAAGAAGGCATTACATGGTGGCAGCTGTGGTGAAAACATAAGATCTAAGCTTGAAGACCACATGTAAAACAGCTTTGAAAATGACCCTTTCTACAACCAAAAGAGAGAAAGTTCAAAGAAATACTGTCCCAAACAGTGGAAAGGAAAATAGAACTTACCTCTAGCTATAGAAGACAGAGCTCAGAACAATAGGCTACAAGATAATTCCTGTGATCTGGTGAGTTATTGTGCCGATGGTCGAGTGATACCAGTATAAAAAAAAGCTCCAAAGTGCTTAAAAAATTGATTTTTTTAAAAGGCTCCTTAAAAAAAAGGGAAAACCTGATTCCCGTCTCAGGCTGATTGAGGCCATGCCATTACAGGAGGCATCCAATAGCAAAAAGCATGGAAATCTTCCAAACACTGCAGAGTATCCATTCATACATGCAAAGTTTTTAAAAAATCATTAAACCACTCAAGTGTGAAGAAGAGTTTCCATTCACACAGCCACAGTAAAATATCATTAAACCACTCAATCATGAAGAACATAAACTCTAGGGGGAAAAAGCTATTGAACTGCCTATTGAATAGCTGTGTAAACAGACAAGCTAAAGTGCTCCTCTCCATCCAAACAGCTAGTCTAAACAACAGAGAATTTCTTAAAGGACAAACAGTGCAGAGTGAATAGAACAACATTAAATAAACAGCAGAAAGCAAAATAACAGCAGAAAGATGGATACCAAATTTCCCAGAATGAACTGGAAGGCCATTGATAGCCTAACCAAGTTCCAAAATTTTCAGCAAAGAAAGTAGTTTTGCTTCACAAACAAAGTGATTATAGAACCAGAGCAGCAAGCTCAAAAAATAATGATAGCAGTTGGAAAAGAGGGGTTACACAGAATCAACACCTCAGGCTTATCTGAAGAGGACCGGAAAGATCTCACAAAGGTATGGAAAGTGCTAGAAGATCAGCTCCGATTGAGTGAATTTTAGAATTCACTGCCTACAATTGATTTCCTACAGGCAACAACCACATGAATCAATAGATCAGTTCATCAGTAGGTGCTGTAGCAAGGGCAACCAATGCAATTTTTCAGAAACTGAGCTGTCAGAGCATCTAATGGAGCTGGTGATTGTCTCAACACCCATTGAAGCATTTCAGAAAGATGTCTTGGGGAAAAAGAAATGTCACAACATTGATGTGCTGCTAGAAGATTGCAGGAAATATGAAGTCATTCTAGCTGGATAACAGCATCTGCGAGCGTTAGCTGCAGCCAACAATATTGGCACGATAACCAGGTCACAATAAGCAAGCAAGCTGTGTGGTAAGTGTGGTTTATCCCACTCACCGCTAAGTTGTCCTGCCTTTCAAGATCTTTGCAAGGCATGTGGTGCAAAAGGACATTGGGCCCACCTCTGCAAGACGTCTGGTTCCGAAGACGTAGCCAGAAGTCACAGTAGGACACAAGTAAACAGAAGACAAGTGCAGCAACAGGGCAACAGCAGCAAGGACAGCGCCAGAGACCTGTATAAATACAAGCTGATACACAAAGTTCACAGCGAAACAGACCTGAGACAAGACTTAGAACGGAGCAATTCTCAGCCAGAAGTCCAGCAGGCGTTCCACATTGTGAACCTGACACAACGCGTTGATGAAGTCAAACAACTGAAAGCTTTTGCAACCATTAACATAATGTGCCCAAAGAAGGTTGGCAAACACCCACTCAGGGTTAAGATTGACACCGGAGCTAGTGCAAATATCCTGCCAGTCCAAATTCTGAAGGATATGTACCGGAGTTGGAAATCAATGATACAACTGACAACAGCAAAGTTATCTGCATACATCGAGTAACCCATCCCTTGTGGTGGCACACTGACAATGCAATGCAGCTATGGCAAGTCAGCATGGAAACTGTAAATATTTTATCTGGTAGACATGAACAGACCAACAGTGGCAGGACTACCAACGTGTAGGGACCTTAACATTGTGACTATCCACAAAGTCAACAAGGTACCTATTACAGAAGAAAAGACCAAGGGTACCCACATTAAGTCAGCCACGACCTGCAACAAATGGACCCTGACCGGATTGACGCCATAGGCGATTTCAAAGGCGATGCCGTACTGCACCTCAGAAAGGATGCAATTCCATCAATCGACCCTCCCAGAAAGTGCAGTGTGTACATACAAGAAAAGCTTAAACGCGAGTTGGATGACATGGAACACAATGGCGTCATCCATCTTGTGCATCATCACAAAGACTGATGCAGCTCAATTATGTGTGAACTGAACAAAGATGGAGCAATCAGGGTATGTCTAGATCCGAGGTGTCTAAACCTCTCCCTGAAGAGATGCCCCACAAGATTCCAGCACTAGAGGAATTGAATCCCAAGTTCACAGGAGCCAAATTCTTCTCCAAGTTGATGCTAAGCGTGGATATTGGTCGGTGCACCTAGCTAAGGAATCTCAGTAAGTGACCACCTTCAGGACACCATTTGGAAGATATTGCTTCCAGAGACTGCCCTTTGGTTTATTTGTCAGTCAAGATCTGTTTCAGCAGCATATGCACAGAATTATAGAAAACGTGCCTGGATGTTTATGCATTGCTGATGATATTGCAATAATGGGAGAAACCAACGAAGAATATGATCGAAAGCTTCATTCACTGATGGCAGTAGCTTGTCACAAAGGGCTCGTTTTCCACAGCAAGAAATGCCAGATCAATTTCTTTGGCTCCATCTATTCAGGTTGTGGAATCCGTCTTGACCCAGGCAAAATTGAAGATGTAGGGCATATGTCTACTCCACAAGACAAGGAAAATCTCCAGAGAAGTCTAGGATTTTTCAAGTTCTTGGCACCATATATTCCAAATTTCTCTGACAAAGCATCATCGCTGAGAGAGCTTTTAAAGAAAGACGCACAATTTGTATGGCAGGAGGACCATCAGCATATGTTTTAGTCCCTCAAACAAGCATTGTCAGCAGAAACCTATACCCTGCAGTACTACAATACAAGGAAGAAGACAATCCTGGAAGGCGACGTCTCACAGAAAGGGCTATGAGTGTGTATCCTGCAGGATGGCAAACTAATTGAATTTGGCTCCAAATGTTTATCCTCAGCACAATCCAATTACTCAGACATAGAGCGTGAAATGCTTGCTCTGGTATTTGAGATCACAAGGTTCCATACCTACCTGTTCGGTAAGCAATTCACTGTGCAAATGGACCTCAAACCCCTTGAGATGATCTTGCGCAAATGCACTACCTCGAGTACAATGACTCTTAGTGAAAGTACAGGGGTACAACTTCCACCCGTGCCACAAACCGGGTACCAAAATTGTCACCTGGGATATGCTGAGCAGATTGCCAAACCTGAGCAAGAATGAAGATGTTCCACTGGATCTGCAAGCAGACACCATGGACGTTGAGGTAGAAAATGTGCTCAAAATCTATTTACTGCATTTTGGTCAGCACAAATGTGACCAACTACAATCAGAAACTGCCAATAACCTACAACTGAAGGCACTGTGGAGAGTCATCATAGAAGGTTGGCCTCATACAATAAAAGAGGTGCCAGAAACCCTCGGATGCTTTTGGCCTTATAGAAATGAACTTGGTATCTCGAGAGGTGTCACCTTGAAGGGAAAACAAGTGATTGTTCCCAAAGCTCTCCAAGAGGACATCTTGTCACAACTTCACCAAGGCCATATGGGCATAGAGCGAACAGGACGACTGGCACGAGACACTGTTTATTGGCCCGGGATCAATGGTGACATCGAAAGGTTAGTGAGGTTGTGCAAGGCATGCCAGAGTCACCAGCCACAACAATGTAAAGAACCTTTACTCCCTCCTGAAACTCTATCAGTCCCTTGGTCCTAAATCACCACTGAACTATTTTCCGTTAATGGAGACGCCTTTATCTTAGTCACTGATTATTTCTCCAAATTTCCAATTGTCGACCAGGTAAAAGACACTTCAAGCGTAGTCATCGCAGACACATTGAATGCCATATTCAATCTGCTCGGTGCACCTGAAGAAATCATTTCTGACAATGTGCCACAGCATATGGGCAAACCTTTCAAGGATATGTGCGCCAAATGGGGCGTAAACCATGTGACATTCTCACCACATTACCTTAGATCTAATCGTCTTGCCGAGTGAATGGTTCGCATAGTCAAATCACTTATCCTGAAGTGTAGGACAACGAAACAAGATTTTTGTATTGCCATGCTCCACCTCAGAGCTACACCTATGGATATGGGCTTACTGTCACCAGCAGAGATTATGTTTGGCAGACAAGTGAGAACGATTCTGCTATGCCATCATCTGTCCAAATTCTCCGAGATGCAGGAGACACTGCTCAAAAAACAAGCAAGAATGAAGATGGCACATGACCGACATGCAGGGGCGGAAGTACCTCAGATACATGTAGGACAAAAGGTCAGGGTCATATACCCCACAATGAGAACATGGTTACCTGCAGAAGTATCCAAAGTATGCAGTAAGCCTAGGTCCCACAAGATTACAACATCTAACGGGCACTGATGGGAAAGAACCGAAGCCAAATAAGAGAAGTGTGCAATATTCCAATTGCACCCAGCAGACTCAAAAGAACACATTCCAACGGTGAAGGTGTGATGCAACAACAGGGTAACAACCAACACATTAACAACATGCCTGCAAACCAAAAACAGCCAAGGGTAAAATCCACATCCCCAGATGGTTATACCATAACCAGATCTGGAAGAGTTGTCAAACCACAGAAATGTTACATAAACTCCTAAGCTTCTATGCCTGCAAATTTTATCATCTCTATCCCATATATCTAATTTTGTGGTTATCTAATTTTATGTTTTTACTTGTAGCATACGAGACTTATCTTTGGAAAGAAAGGGGTTGTTGTATGATTGCCTTAAGTGTAATGTCCCTTTAAGATCGCAGTATGCTAATGAGCTAAGTTCCAGAAATAGTCATGTGACCACAAGCTGAAGTCACTCTGCAACTGTAACACCTAGATGAAGGTTCTGTAAATAGTTTGCTCTGCACTGTACATAATAGTTTAGCTGTAAATAAACCTGTTCGAGATCTTCAGCAAACTGGACTCCACACATCTTATTTATGTTGCATCAGACAACATGAAGAACACATTACAGAAAGTATGTAGATGATCCTGAAAAGTAGATTCCAATCATTACTTGCCTGTTCTTTTTGTTTTACCTCTTCTCTGTTGGCACTTGAAACTTTCTGACAACTGTTGTGTTAGGTTTTTTTTGCCACTGGCACCATTACTGCCAATGATGGGAAACCCATAATCTGATGTTTTTGAAGGAAGATGAGGTGGACAAAAGAAGGATGAAAGGTCAGGCTGCACTAGAGGTGCCATATGTCCACCCAATCCTGTGCACACATCTACATCTACAGACAAGAGTTGCAAATACTCCACTTTAGTAAAGGACTGTGCATGTGAAGGCTCCTATTCCCAAAGCAAGAAAACTTAAAGAAGCTAAGAGAATGAGTAACTGTAATGCTTTCATGTAAAAGGCCTGCCAAGATGATCAGGGGCCAGCATAGCTTTATTGGCTATATGCACCAAGACACCAGCAACTACTTCTCCAGGCACTGTTGCATAGATTTGGCAATGACCATGGGCAGTCAGTGGAGCCATAGGGAGCTGTGCTGTCTGCAGCTACCACTAGGCTGATATAACCAGTGATAATATCAGTTATGGCCTGAAACCTGTCTCATCCTCCTTATAGGGTTGTTGTAATGCTAACTTATAGGAATGGTGCCATGGAATAGCAAGTGAAGTGATTTATGACTTTAACCCCTTATAGGAACTAAACCAAATCAGGAGTATATCCCTATCGATCTCCTTCAATCAAGTTCAAACCAGACAAATTCTCATAGACACTTATTTGGGACCAAAGAATCGTACTAGCTTTTCCTGAAAGAAAGAAAACCAACAGAGACTAATACCATCTTCAGATAGCCTATTTTTAATAATTATGGTGAAGTCATAAATATCCCAGATATTATAAGGGTCTGGGAACTCTCTTCAATATGTATCTTTCCACTTAAAGAGACACAGAGAGGGTATTCTTTGTAGTTGTATACAGAATGCTACATGAGACGATTTATTAACTTTTATAGATTTATTAAAGGATTTAACATACAATACACTTCTAAGAGGATAAGTATATCACAATATCAAATATTACAAAAAGATGTAACACATAATCTTATTTCTAACATAGAATTCAAAGGTTTAACCTTGCTAATGTTACAGCAAAATATCTTAGAATATCCAGAGCATGCATCAAAATTTAAAGTAAACTTTTTTTACCTTAAATTCCCCATAGTTGAGAAGCTTTGTTGAGGATTCAACACTTCTAATTTTCTGCTTCAAAACCTCTCATGTTTATAATGTTACTGAAGTGTCATCTGACATTAGCATATAGATCTTACCTTCCTGTGTGTGTTTATCCTACTTTTAAAATCCATATCTTTAACTACCATCCCCACTTAATGTTTTACTGGAATTCTCTTGCCCTTGAAGTTGTGAGCATTTATCTGGTCAAAATGTTTATAATTGTGTTTACTTGACCTCGTGTTCCTGTAAGTCCATTCCATTTATTGTTTTATTATCTATAATTGCCCTTTCCATGGCACCCCAAAGCAACCTCCGGAGCTGACCTGGCTGCATCAACAACCCCACAAACCAATTAAGTGTATTGTTACCACTTACTGATGTCACACAGGATATTTCAATGTGTGTGTCTATCTTTCAAGCCCCTGACAATAGAGACACAAATGGATTTCCCAAATTGTTTCTGGTTCATAACGGGGACCTTGAAATTTTTTAACTCTAACTTCTTAAAGGGGAATGTCAGTGAGTCTTGAAAACCTGACCATTTATTCAAATTTTTAATTAATAAAGGTATAATATTTTAACTATTTCAAAATTCTACCTAATTAAGCCTATAATACCGATATTCCATCACACAAGGAGGATCATCCTCTTTGCTGACTGTACACCTGCATGCTTAAAATGATCCAGTAAGCCAACTTTTACAGGCAGATAGTAACACAGGAAAATAGGAACAGAAGTAGGCCATTCAGCCCATTAGGACTGCACTCCAATTCAATATGATCATGGCTGATCATTCACTTCAATGCCTTTTTCCCACATTATCCCCATATGCCCTTTGTATTTCGAAATCTGTCAATCTCTGCTTGAAACATGACTGAGCTTCCACAGCCCTCTGGGGTAGAAAATTCCAAAGATTCACAACACTCTGAGTAAAGAAATTTCTTTACATCTCTGTCCTCAGTGGATTCCCCCTTATTTTGAAACTGTGTCCCCTGGTTCTAGACTCCTCAACCAGGGGAAACATCTTACCTGCATCTACCCTGTCTACCCCTTTAAGTATTTTGTAAGTTTCAATAAGATCACCTCTCATTCTTTGAAACTGGAGAGAATACAGGCCCAGTTTCCCCAATCTCTCTTCATAGGACAGTCCCGCCATCCCAGGAACAAGTCTGGTGAACCTTCGTTGCACTCCCTCTGTGGCAATAATATCCTTCCTAAGGTAAGGGGACCAAAACTGTACACAGTACTCCAAGTGCGGTCTAACCAAGGTTCTAGACAATTGAAGCAAGACTTCACTACTCCTGTACTCAAATCCTCTTGTGATAAAAGCGAACCTACAATTAGCCTTCCTAATTGCTCGCTGCACCTGCATGTTAGCTTTCAGTGACTTATTGACAAGGACACCCATCTACACTTTCTAATCTCTTACCATTTAAGAAATACTCTGCACATCTATTCCTCCTACCAAAGTGGATAACCTCACATTTGTCCACATTATATTCCATCTGCCATGTTCTTGCCCACTCACTAAGTTTGTCCAAATCCCCTTGAAGCTGCTTTGCATCATCCTGACAACACACATTCCCACCTGGTTTTGTGTCATCAGCGAACTTGGAAATATTACATTTGGTCCCCACATCCAAATTATTAATATATATTGTGAACAGCTGGGGCCCAACTATTGATCCCTGCG
Organism: Heterodontus francisci; assembly: GCF_036365525.1. Classification (NCBI taxonomy): domain Eukaryota; kingdom Metazoa; phylum Chordata; class Chondrichthyes; order Heterodontiformes; family Heterodontidae; genus Heterodontus; species Heterodontus francisci. The sequence goes on along the minus strand of NC_090381.1, from coordinate 57,068,447 downwards.
GTACCCCACTAGCCACAGCCTGCCAATGTGAGAATGACCCGTTTATTCCTTCTCTCTGTTTTCTGTCTGTTAACCAATCCTTGATCAGTATATTACCTCCTATCCCATGTGCTTTAATTTTACTAACCAATCTCCTGTGGGGCACTTTATCAAAATTCTTCTGAGAATTCATCCACCGACTCCCCTTTATCAATTCTGTTAGTAACATCCACAAACAGGTTCATCAAACATGATTTCCCAATCATAAATCCATGTTAACTATGCCCAATCAGGTCATTATTATCCAAGTGCCCATTTATCGCATCCTTTAGAATAGACTCTAGCATTTTCCAAATGACTGATGTAAGGCTAACAGGTCTGGAAATCCCTGTTTTCTCTCTCCGTCCCTTCTTAAATAGTGGGGTGACATTTGCTACCTTCCAAACTGCAGGAACCACTCCAGAATTTATAGAATTTTGGAAGATGATCACCAATGCTTTCACTATCTCCATAGCTACCTCTTTCAACACTCTGGGATGTAGAATATTAGGTCCTGGGAACTTATCAACCCTCAGCCCTATTAATTTCTCCAATACAACCTTCTTAGTAATGCTAATTTCCTTCAATTCCTCATTCTCTCTAATCCCTTGGATCTCTAATTCTGGAAGATTTCTTGTATCTTCCTCAGTAAATATAGACACAAAGTAATCATTTAGCTTGTCTGCCATTTCTCTATTCCCTATTATAAACTCTCCTGAATCTGCCTGTAATGGACCCACATTTGTCTTAGCCAAACGTTTCCTTTTTACGAACCTGTAGAAGCTTTTACAGTCCGTTTTTATATTTTTTGCTAGCTTACATTCATATTCTTTTCTCCCTTTCTTTATCAATTTCTTGGTTCTCCTTTGCTGTATTCTAAAATCCTCCCAATCCTCAGGTTTGCTACTATTTCTGGCAACTTTATAGGCCTTTTCTTTTGATTTTATACAATCCTTAACTTCCTTTGTTATCCACGGTTGACTGCCTTTACTTTTGGGGTTTTTGTGCCTTGAAGGAATGTATTGTTGCTGTAAACAATGTAATATTTCTCTAAAGACTATCTATTGCCTATGTACTGTTGTACCTTTTAATGTATTTTTCCAATCCACCTCAGCCAATTTGCCCCTCATACCTTCATAATTTCCTTTGTTCAAATTTAACACCCTGGCTTCAGATTGAACTATCTCACTTTCAAACATAATGTAAATATCTATCATATTATGGTCACTCATCCCTAAAGGTTCTTTTACAACAAGATTATTAATCAGCCCTTTCTCATTACATAAAACTAGATCTAAAATAGCCTGATCTCTAGTCAGTTCCTCAACATACTGATCTAGAAAACCATCCCGAACACACTCCAGAAACTCGTCCTCCACAGCATTAGTGCTGATTAGGTTCACTCAATCTATATGCAGATTGAATTCACCCAGGATTACTGTATTATCCATGCTATATGCTTCTCTAATCTCCTGATGAATACCATGCCCCACACTACCATTACTGTTTGGTGGCCTATAAAAAACTCCTACCAATGTTTGCTTCCCCTTGCTGTTTCTTAGCCCCACCCAAACAGATTCCACATTTTGATCTTCCAATCTGAGATCCTCCCTTACTAATGTACTGATCCCACCCCTTATTATCAGTGCAACACCACCTCCTTTCCTTTTTTGCCTGTCCTTCCGAAATGTCGAATATCCTTGAATATTCAGTTCCCAGTCTTGGTCACCTTGTAGCCATGTTTCCGTTATGGCAATTAGATCATACACATTTACCTCTATTTGTGCCTTTAAATCAACTACCTTGTTGCAAATGCTGTTTGCCTTCAGGTAGAATGCGCTTAACCTTGTCTTCTTGACATTCTACATTCTAAGCCTAGTTGATGCTCGCCTTTATTTTGCCTGCCTGCTAATGTCACTTGCTACATTTCTAATTTGAACTACCCCTCAGGTTTCCATCCCCCTGGCAAGCTAGTTTAACCCCTCCCCAACAGCCCTAGCAAATATCCCTGTGAGGATATTAGTTCCGGTCCTGTTGAGGTGTAGCCCGTCCATCTTTTACAGGTCCCACCTGCCCCAGAACTGGTCCCAAAGCCTCAGAAATCTGATGCCCTACCTCCTACATCAATTCTCCAGCTACATGTTCAATCAATCCTCCTATTCCTATGCTCACCAACACATGGCACTGGGAGTAATCCTGAGATTACTGCTTTAGAGGTCCTGCTTCTTAATTTCCTTCCTAACTCCCTAAAATCTGCTTTCAGGACCTCATCCCTCTTCTTACCTATGTCATTGGTTCAAATGTGGCCCATGACCTGTGGCTGTTCACCCTCCCCAGAAGGATGTCCTGCAGCCGCTCCGTGACATCCTTGACCCTGGCACCAGGGAGGCAACACACCATCCTGGAGTCGCATTTACTGCTGCAGAAAAGTCTGTCTGATCCCCTGACTATTGAATCCCCTCTCACTATTGCTCTTCCACTCTTCTTTCTGCCCTCCTGTGCAGCTGAGCCACCCATGGGACCAGAGACTTTGCTCTGGCTGCACTCCCCTGAGGAACCATCGCTCTTACCAGTATCCAAAATGGAAAACTGATAGCAAGCAAGATAGACTCAGGGGACTCCTGCACTACCTGCCTGTTTCTCTTAGACTGCCTGGCAGTCACCCATTCCCTCTCTGCCTGAAAGCTCCTAACCTGCGGTGTGACCACCTTCATAAACGTGCTATCCACGTAGTCCTCTGCCTCGCAGATGCACAACAGTGACTCCAGCCACCGCTCGAGTTTCAAAACCCAGAGCTCAAGCTTCTGCAGCCAGTGACACTTCCTGCAGATGTGTTCGTCTCTGACACGTGGTGTGTCCATGACTTCCCACATACAGTAGGACGTACATTCCACTTGGCCGAGCTGATCTGCCATACCATAACTTTAAAAACTATTTATTACAATGAGAAGTAAAATAACTTACCAGTTACTCACCAATCAACTTCTTCCCCTGTACCGAGGTGAGAGGTAGCTACTGGAGGCTGAAAAAGGTAGAAGGAAGAAAGAAAGGAGCCCCTCCCTCACGCACCACACTCCCGCTTTACACTCTGTGCACTCAAATTTAATTTATGTTCCGTTCCTTACCGAACTCCCTCAATTACCAAACTCCCTGAACACTCTGTGCCTCCCGCAGCACTCAATGCCAGCAAGCAGCACTGTGAGTCCCCTGAATTTATGTTCTGAAAACAATACTGTGTCAGCTCTGCTAGAGCTCTGCTACAGCTCAGAAACCAGTTTAAGCTAGCTACCTAATTAACTAGCTACAGTTATTCCCAGAGTGTTAGTATGCCCCTGTTTAAAAATGCAAGAAACCTAACTTACCTCTCAACTGAAACAGGAGTTTCAATTAATTGCTAGATGTAAACGAAACAAAAACTTGTCTTGAGAGATTAACCCTTAAAATTCACTCACTTACTAAACTCCCTTCTTCACACTCAGTGTAGACAAGCAGCACTGAGAGTCCTGTCAATTTAAGCTCTGAAAACAATGCCGTGTCAGCTCTCCTTGGGCTCTGCTACAGTTCAGAAACCAGTTTAAGCTAGCTTCCTAATTAACTAGCTTCAGCTATTCTCAGTGTTAGTCTACCCCTGTTTAAAACTGCAAGAAACCTAACTTACCTCTTAACTGAAACAGGAATTTCAATTAATTGCTAGATGTAAACAAAACAAAAACTAGTCTTGCAATGTAATTCCAGACACCATCAGATTTCTAGACTTCGCTCTCATAATTCTGATTACAACATTTGTGTGAATCTATCATAGTGAAAATTGTATTCCCATCCTTACAATCCGTGGCATTATAGCATTAACGTATTCTATTGTTTTACCTCATCTACTTTGCTGTGCATGGTCAATTGGCTACTACTTCAAACCTCCAGCGATAACAATCAAAGTAAAACAAACACTCAAAGTGGAGTGGGACAATCTAAATAGCAGAATTCCCTTCCCCAATGGCGACGCTAAGACACGACTGGATGGTGACAAGCTTGAGTGTTGTTGGAGATGCAACCATCCAGGCAAGTGGAGAGTATTCCATCACACTCCTGACTTGTGCCTTGTAGATGGTGGACAGGCTTTGGGGAGTCAGGAGGTGAGTTACTCGCCGCAGGATTCCTAGCCTCTGACCTGCTCTTGTAGCCATGGTATTTATACGGCTACTCCAGTTCAGTTTCTGGTCAATGGAAACCCCAGGGTGTTGATAGTGGTGGATTCAGCAATCGCAATGCCATTGGATGTCAAGGAGAGATAGTTAAATTATCTCATGTTGGAGATGGTCATTGGCTGGTACATGTGTGGCGCGAATGTTACTTGCCACTTATCAGCCCAAGCCTGGATATTGTCCAGGTCTTGCTGCATTTCTACATGGACTGCTTCAGTATCTGAGGAGTCGCAAATGGTGCTGAGCATTGTGCAATCATCAGTGAACATACTTAATTCTGACCTTATGATTGAAGGAAGGTCATTGATGAAGCAGCTGAAGATGGTTGGCCCTAGGACACTACACTGAGGAACTCCTGCAGTGATGTCCTGGAGCTCAGATGATTGACCTCCAACAACCACAACCATCTTCCTTTGCACTAGGTATGACTGCAACCAGTGGAAAGTTTTCCCCCTGATTCCCATTGACTCCAGTTTTGCTAGGACTCCTTGATGCCATACTCAGTTAAATGCTGCCTTGATGTCAAGGGTCATCATTGTCCAACATCACAAGGCATGGGCACACAGCATTCTCAGTCTCTTACCTCACCTCTTGAGTTCAGCTCTTTTGTCCATGTTTGAACCAAGGCTGTAATGAGGTCAGGAGCTGAGTGGCCCAGGCGGAACCCAAACTGAGCGTCACTGAGCAGGTTATTGGTAAGCAAGTGCTGCTTTATAGTACTGTCAACAACACCTTCCATTACTTTACTGATGATTGAAAGTAGGCTGATGGGGCGGTAATTGGCCGGGTTGGATTTGTCCTGCTTTTTGTGTACAGGACATACCTGGGCAATTTTCCACATTGCTGGGTAGTTGCCAGTGCTGTAGCTGTACTGGAACAGCTTGGGTAGGGGTTGATATTTGATATTCTAATTTACAATTTGGTTCATTCTTTATTAGCATCAGTTCTATAGAATCATTGAAAGTTTACGGAGCAGAAAGAACCACTTGGCCCATCGTGTCTGCGCCAATTCTCATGGTTCCCTGAGTCCTTGAGGAGCCATGGGCAGGCAATGGAGGAGCCCATGCAGCGCATGTGCTCTGTCATGACCCCGGGATTTGATTGTATGAGCTCCTCCACTGAGATATTGAGCAACTTCTTGGAGAGCCATATGCAGCACCACTCCGGGTGGGTGCCAGAGCAGTGCACTGATACACACAGAAGTGAAATTTTCTGTAGCAAAGACTGCTCAGCATCGCTGATGGCAGAATGGTGTTCAGAGTGGATGTCAGCTGCATCCCAATTGGAACCCTCCATCTGCATCTTCATGGCTGCCAGTGCAACCTTGCAGTTAAGGGTCATAACAGTGTAACGATTCTGTATGTTGGAAAATGAGTTGTGGGGTCATCTGCCGCAAGGTGTCGGGGGAGATCAGGTGAAGCTGCTGAATCAGTGTGGGCTTTGCTGCCATGCCAGCCTGCAGTTCACCCTGAGGTCTGGGACAGTGTTGTCAGGCATCATCCGCTGTCTGAGCGCTGGCCACCTCTGAAGCGATCCCTTCCTCCTTCACTTCCTCCTAGAGCCATAGAACCACAGAAAAGTTACAGCACAGAAAGAGGCCATTCAGTCCATCGAGTCGGCGCCGGCTGAAAAAACTAGGCACCCAATCTAATCCCACCTTCCAGCACCTGGTCTATAGCCTTGCAGTTTACGGCACTTCAAGTGCAGGTCCAGGTACCTATTAAATGAATTGAGGGTTTCTGCCTCCACCACCAACCCAGGCAGTGAATTCTAGACACCCACCAACCTCTGGGTGAAAACGATTTTCTCATGTCCCCTCTAATCTTTTTATCAATCACTTTAAATCTGGTAATTGACCTCTCTGTTAGGGAAACAGGTCCTTCCCGTCTACTCTATCTAGGCCCCTCATAATTTTGCATACCTCAATTAAGTCACCCCTCAATCACCTCTGTTCTAAGGAAAACAACCCTAGCCTATCTAATCTTTCTTCATAGCTGAAACCTTCAAGCCCTGGCAACATTCTTCTTCATCCCAGTCCTCCTCCAAGGTGGAGTGGTATTCCAGCTTTTCATCCTCATCCATCCCCAGGTCTCTTTCCAGTGTCATGTTGTGCATGGTGCAGCAGACGACTACAATGCTGGAGACTCTGGCTGGCTCATACTGGAGGGTCAAGGCAATGGAAGCACATCTTCAAGAGGGCAATGTTCCATTCAATGCAGGTCCCTGTTAGAAGATGGCAGTGGTTGTAGGACCTCTCCCCATCCATGTATAGATTTTGAACAGCATCAAGAGCCACTTCCTGAGGAGATATGCCTTCTGCCCCAGCAACCACCCACAGAGTCTGGATGTGGGCCTGAAGAGGTGCGGCACCTGGAACTCTCAGGATAAAGGTATCATGACGGCTACCCAGGATCCGAGCACAGACCTGCAAGATATGCTTCCTGTGGTCACAAAGCAGCTGGAAATTCAATGAGTGGTACTTCTTTCTGATTGGCTGATGTGTCAGTGCCTTTATGGCTACATGGGTGCAATCAATGACCCCCTGGGCCTGAGCTGCAAAGCCCCATCTGTGTCGAAGTAGATTATTCCACCGCCCTCCTGAATATGGCATCCGTGTCCAGCCTGATGGCGTGATGAGCTGCCAACTGCGACACGCCACCTAGGTCCATAGCAGATCCCTGGAATAACCCAGTTGCATAGAAGTTTAGGTCGACAGTGTTGTGTTATTGATTTCCAACACAAATGTACCAAACAATCTGAGGTTGAATGGTAAATTGAATGAAGGGTTCTCCATTACAAAATAACAGACTTACAACAGAGCTGTGAAATACATGTGCTGATTGTTGACCAACACTGCTCCAACTGCTGTATCACGTATTGGCTTACATCATTCCTGTGATGATGTATACTAAGATTTTACATATTCAACAGTACATTAACCAATACTCAAGCAGTTAAAGCAATATCACAATAGGCAGTGACCTTGATGGCTTCAGGTAGGGGACTTCCATGGGGGCCACAAGAACTCAGGTCATTGTGGATCAAAGCACAACAGTCCAAGACCATTTGCCTGGATAGGCATAGCTTCCTACAGCACTGGGGCTCTGTTATTTGCAGGTAGCTGACTCTTACACAGTAGATCTGATGTCTTGGGTAGCGCCTTCTTCCCCTTGCAACTCCCCACTATATTACTCTGTTGTCCAGGAGGTTGCTCTGTCCAATATCTGAGTAGCCTGTTCCTATCTGAAATGGCTACTCTGTGGTACTTTTGAAGCAGCTGAACTTTATTTGGTGCCTGTGCATTATTTTAATCTGCCTTTCCCGTAGCCCTCATGGCCCTCTGCAGTTTTCATGAATTGCCCATGAATCCCAAAGCTCCCTCCCAACATCCCTTTAAAAATGGCTTCATGCTCTGGAGGCGGTAGGACCCAGTGCCGACCTCCAAGAGCACAATTTTTAAATTGTGCACACCCGCTCCTGCCCCAAGCGGGTTTTAAATAACCATCCCAATGAGTTTTTACTTAGTAGGAACAATCAAATAAGTAAAGCAGTCTCTTTCTCACTAATAGTTTTGGGTGTTTTATTATTTGACCAGCCTCACTTATTACCAAGGAGTTTTCAAAACAGACTAAAGAAAATTGAACCAGCTGCAGGGATTAGGAAGATTAGAATTCAAGTGCAGTTTTAAAGGTGTGTTTGACAGTAACAAAAGAAATATGAGTAAAACTAAGTAATTCATCTTGGACAAACTTCAATAAGCTACCTCTTTTTTATGAAAGCTGCAGCCATGATGGGCAACGTCCTGCACGTTAGATTTCTGTCGCGTCAGTGAATTGCAGAATGTTTATCACTGATATGTATTTTAAAACATTCCAACACCGCCTCCACACCTATTAAAAGAGTCATAGAGTCATTTATGGCACAGAAGGTAGCCATTTGGCCCATCAAGGTCATGCTGGCTCTCCATGGAACTTTCCAGTCAATTCCACTCCCCAGTTCAATCCACGTGACCCTGTACGTTTATTTCCTTCAACAGGACAACACATTTCCTTCTGAAGTCATTGATTATCTCCACCTCCATCACCTTTACGGCAGCGAGTTCCAGATCATTGGCACTCGCTGCGTAAAACGTTCTTCCTCATATTCTCCCTACATCTCTTGCCCAAAAGCTTCACTCTGTGTCCCCCAGTCCTTGTGCCATTAGTTAATGGGAACAGGTTTTCCTTGTCTAACTTATCGAAGCCTGTCATAATCTTGTACACCTCTATTAAATCTCCCCTTAATCTCCTTTGCTCGAAGGAGCATAACCCCATCTTTTCCAACCTAACCCTGTAACTAAAATCCCCCATCCCTGGAACCATTCTGGTAGATCCCCTCTGCACCTTCTCAAGGAGCCTTGACCAGGTGTGACCCTTGAAAGTGTGGTGACCAGAACTGGACGCAATACTCCAGTTGGGGTCTAACCAGAGCTTTATAATGGTTTAGCATATATTTCCTGCTTTTGTACTCAATGCCTCTATTTATGAAGCTCAAGATCACATATGCTTTACGAACCACTCTCTCAATATGTCCTGCCACCTTCAAAGATCGATACACATGCACCCTCAAGTCCCTCTGTCCCAGAACACTCTTTAGAACTGTGGCATTAAGTATATTTTGCCTCTCCCTATTTCTTCTGCCAAGATGCATCGCCTCACACTTGTCAGTATTAAATTCCATCCGCCACCTCTCTGCCCATTCTGCTAGCCTATCTATGTCCTGTCGCCGGCAGTTCATATCATCCTCACTGTTTTCCACATCTCCAAGTTTGGTGCCATCGGCAAATTTTGAAATTCTACTCCGTATTCCAAGATCTAAGTCATTAATATATATCAAAAAAAGCAGTGGTCCCAGAACTGGCCCTTGGGGAACACCACTGTCTATCGTTCTCCAGTCTGAAAAGCGACCATTTACTATGACACTGTTTTCTGTCCTTAAGCCAATTTTTTATCCAATTAGACATTGACCATCCTGTTCCATCAGCCTCAATTTTGTTAACCAGCCTTTTACGTGGTACCTCATCAAACACTTTCTTAAAATGCATGTAAACAACATCCACCACATTCCCTTCATCATCCTTCTCTGTTATTTCATCAAAAAAATTAATTTGATTAGTCAAACATGATCTGCCTTTTACGAATCCATGCTGGCTATCCTTAATTCATTCAAACCTCTCCAAGTGCCTGTTCATATTTTCCCGATTATTGTTTTTGAAACCTTACCCACCACTGACGTTAAACTAACTGGCCTGTAGTTACTAGGACTGTCCTTACACGCTTTCTTGAATATGGGTGTCACATCTGCAACTCTCCGATCCTTTGGCTCCTTCCCTGTATCCAGGAAAGATTGGAAGGTTATGGAAAGCCCTTCCACTATCTCCACCCTCAACTTCCTTTAGCAACCTGCGATACAAGCCATCCGGACCAGGGGACTTATCTACTCTAAGCATAGTCAGCCTTTTTAGTACCTCCCCGCTTTAAATTTTTACCTTATTGTCACACCAACTTGCTTTGTTGAATGATAATTTTCTTCAATCCACTGACTCGAGATCTGAGTTCATATTTTTTGAAGAAATTTAAGAGAGAACAGATGAAGGATGACTTTGCTGGCAGCTTAGGATGGCCACCTAATTTGCAACACTGTATCCTACATTGCAAGGCCTGTGAGGTGGAAATGAAATGGCTGCGCATCCCAGCAAGAACCAAAACCCAGGAGGTTTAAGGGAGCTATCTGTTTAGCAAGCAGAGAAACACTGCTACCATATTTGAACCACTGGGAAACTGTCATGTGACAAGCCCCTCCCCATCTGTGGTTTTAAGCTTGTGTTTCTCGACAGCAGCAAGCAGAAGCTTTTGGACTCAGACACGGGGGCTGGTATTTTATATTGAGCGGACGGGAGCCGGACTCCGACGTAAATGTCGGTGCCAAACCCGCTTCCGCCCAGCCTGGGGATCCGTCCCATATTTTACAGATCCCCAGACTTTAATTGGCCCGAGGCGGGACTTCCACCCACTTGAGGGAGGAGGTCCCGCCTCAGTGAGCTGCCGGCCAATCAGCGGGCCAGCAGCTCTTTGTCTCAGCAGCACCATCGGGAGCAGTGGCCACTGCTGGGACTGCAGCGCAGCTGGCCAAGGAGGATACCAAGGAACCAGTATTGAAGGTAAGTTTGGGTTGCCTCACCAGGGGAATCGGTCATGCCCTAGTGATGCTAGGGTGGTCGTTTGGGGGGAGGGGGGATCTTGGATGCCGGGGTTGGGTTGGGAGGCGAGGGTGGCCCTCAATCGGACACCCTGTGCCCGATTACCATGCCCCCCCCCCACCCCCCGGGGTGAGGAAAGGCCGGCAGCTATAGCTGGGTGGCCTTTCACGTCCCCAGCACACCTGCTTGGCCACTTAATGATCTTGATTGGCCTCGGGCTGATGGGCCGTTCTCACCCCCTGCCCCCCTGCCGGACCTCTGTAAACTTGGTCGGAGGCGAAATCGGGGCGGTTAGGCCTCCTGGAGCCTGCCACTCAATTTTACGCCGCCCTCACGCCACCATCCGACCCGCTGGGGCGGTGTAAAATTCCGGCCGTGCAGACCCAAGTGAGGATCCACTTTTACTCTCACCGTTTCTACTAATATTTTGTCAAATTCCACTTCATTAGCGAACACTGATACAAAGTACTCATTAAGGATATTAGCCTTGCTCTGTGCCTGTAAACATATATTACCCTTTTTGTCCCTAATAGGCCCCACTCCACCTCTTATCAACCATTTACTATTTACATGCCAGTAGAAAATTTTTGGGTTCCCTTTTTTGTTGTCTGCCATTCTATTCTCATTTCTCTCTTTGTCAGTCTAATTTTCCTCTTCACCTCCCCTCTCAACTTATTGTATATCGCCTGGTTCTCACTTGAAGAATTCACCTGACATGCATCATACACCCTCTTTTGTTGTTTCATCATAATCTCCATCTCCCTTGTCATCCAAGGAAACCTGTTTTTGGTTCCCCTACATCACCTGTACCTGAAGCATCTCTTCCTCAAAAATAACCCATTGTTCCAATACAGCTCTTCCTGTCAGTATTTGGTTCCATTTTATCCTGGCTAGATCCCTTCTCATTGCGTTGAAATTAGCCCTCTTCCAATCTAGACACTCTACCTTATTTTGTTCCTTGCTTTTCTGCATTACTAGCCTAAATCTTATGATATGATGATCGCTCTTACCCAAGTGCTCCCTGACAGACACTTGGTACTTGGCCCACCTCATTTCCCAGCACCAGCTCCAGAAATGTCTCTTTTCTAGTTGGACTGAGGACATATTGATCAAGGAAGTTCTCCTGAACACATTTCAGAAATTTCTCTCACTCCTTCCCCTTTACTCCAAAATTATCTCAATCAATGTTTGGGTAATTAAAGTCCCTCGATATCACCACTCTATATTTCTTGCACATCTCTGTGATTTCCCTACCGATTTACTCCTCTATCTTTCTCTTTCACTATTTGGAGGCAGATAGAATACCAATACCCCTAGTAACATGATCATAGCCTTTTTTCTTCTCAACTCTAACCAAATGGATTTTATCCTTGCCTTTCAAGGACATCCTCCCTTTCCAACACTACAACGTCTTCCATAATCAGTACTGCCACCCCACCTCCTTTTTCTCCATCTCAATTTTTTCTGAACACTTTATATTCTTGTATATTAAGTGCCCAGTCCTCACCATTTGTAAGCCATTAAACTGTTATTGCAACTACATCATATTCCCATACTGCTACCAACCTTATTCACCACACTTTGTTCATTCACACACATGCATTGTAATCCTCTCTTTGCATTTCTCATAGTCCTTCTCTGTCCATTCCCATCTAATATGGAACTACTCCCCTCTCTAGTACTATCACTCTCACATTATGCACTTTATTCCTCTTTTCTACTTCTATATGCTGGCGCCCATCCCCTTGCCAACTTATTTTAAACCCTTCCCAACAACATTAGTGAATCTCCCCATGAGGACATTGGTCCCAGTCCTGTTGAGGTACAACCTGTCCCTTTAGAATAGGTGCCTTCTGTCGCAGACCTGTTTCCAATGCCCCAAGAAATTGAAGCCCTCCCTCCTGCACCATGCTTCAAGTCATGCATTGATCCTCCATATCTTCCTATTTCTACTCTTGCTAGCGCGTGAGACTGGGAGTAATCCAGAGATTACTACTTTTGAGGTCCTACTCTTTAACCTCCTCCTTAGCTCTGGAAAATCTGACTGTAGGACCTCAATACTTGCCCAACACCAACTCCACATCTATTAAAACCCATATAAACAGATTGTAAAAGCTTCTATAGCTATGTAAAAAGGAAGACACTAGTGAAAGTAAATGTGGGTCCCTGACAGCCAGGAGAAATTATAATGGGGAATAAGGAAATGCCAGTGGTATTAAATGAACACTTTTTGTATCTATTTTCCTGGTAGAAGACACGAAAACATTCTGGAAATAATGGGGAAACCAGGGTCTAGTGTGAATGAGGAACTTGGGAACATAGGAAAATAGGATCAGGCACAGGCCATTTTGCCCCTTGAGCCTGTTCTGCCATTCAATGTGATAACGTCTAATCTATGACATAACTCCATGTACCTGCCTTTGCCCCACATCCTTTAATGCCTTTAGTTCGCAAAAATCTATCAATCTCTGATTTAAAATTAATAGTTGATCTAGCATCAATTGTCATATGCAGAAGACAATTCCAAACTTCTACCACCCATTGGGTTGGATTGTTTTCCCCCGCCACTGGGAGTGGCGGCAGGTGAAAAAATAGCAGCCTGCATGTTTTCACGCCGTCATACCACCATGATCTTCTTGTATTCCCTCGAATTTAGAAGGTTGGGGATGATTTGATCAAAGTTTTCAAGATATTAAGGGGAACATATAGGGTAGTTGGAGAGAAACTATCTCTGGAGGTTGGGAAGTCTAGGAGACATAGCCTAAATGCCCCTTTTAAATGAGTTGAGGTTTTCTGCCTCTATTATACTTACAGACAGTGAGTTCGAGACCCCCACCACCCTGTGGGTGAAAAAACATTTCTTCATCTCCCTCTAATCTTCCTACCAATTGCTTTAAATCTATGCCCACTAGTCACTGACCTCTCTGCTAAGGTAAATAGGCCCTTCCCATCCACTCCATCCAGGCCCTTCACAATTTTGTACATCTCAATCAAATCTCCCCTCAGCCTCCTTTGTTCCAAAAGAACAACCCCAGCCTATGCAATATTTCCTTATAGCTGTATTTTTCTAGTCCTGGCAACGTCCTCATAAATTTCCTCTGTACCCTCTCCAGTGCAATTGCATCCTTTCTGTAATGAGGTGACCAGAACTGCACACAGTACTCAAGTTGTGGCCTAACCAATGATTTATATATTTCCAGCATAAACTCCCCGCTCTTATATTCTAACCTCGGCTAATAAAGGAAAGGATTCCATATGCCTTCTTAAACACCTTATTGACCTGTCCTGCTTCCTTCAGGGATCTGTGGACATTCACTCCAAGGTCCCGCACTTCCTCTACACCTTTCAATATTCTCCCATTAATTGTGTATTCCTTTGCCGTGCTTGACCTCCCCAAATGCATCACCTCACACTTCTCCAAGTTGAATTCCATTTGCCACTTTTCTGTCCACTTGACCAGTCCATTGCTATCTTCCTGCAGTCTACAGCTATCCTTCTCACTATCAATCACATGGCCAATTTTCATGTTGGCTGCAAACTTCTTGATTATGACCCCTACATTTACATACAAATTGTTAATATATCACAAAAATCAGGGGACTTAGTACTCAGCCCTGCAGAACACCACTGGAAATAGTTGCAAAAACACCCATCAACAATTACCCTTTATTTCCTGCCACTGAGCCAATTTTGTATCCAGCTTGCTATATTCTCCTGGATCCCATGCACTTTTTTTTAAACAGTCTGCCATGTGGGACCTTGTCGAAAGCCTTGCTAAAATCCAGGTAGACCACATCAACTGCACTACCCTCATCAATCCTCCTTGTTACTTCCTCAAAAAAGTTCAATCAAATTAGTCAGACCCAATCTTCCCTTAACAAATTCATGCTGACAATCCTTGATTAATCCATGCCTTTCTAAATGACAGTTTATCCTGTCTCGTAGAATTGATTCCAATAATTTGCCCATTACTGAGGTTAGGCTGACTGACCTGTAATTATTTGGTCTAACCCCCACTCACTTTTTATACACAGGTCCAAAGTTAGCAGTCCTCTGGCATCACACCTGTATCTAATGAGTATTGGAAAATGATGATCAGACCTTCTGCTAGTTTCTCCCTGACTTCTTTTAACAGCCTGTGGTAGATTTCATCTGGTCCTGGTGGTTTATCCACTTTCAAGGATGGTAATCCCATTAATACTTCCTCTCTCCCTGTGGTTATCACATCCAATTCTTCACACTCCTCCTCCTTAACTACAATATCTGCATCGTCCCCCTCTTTTATGAAGGCAGCCGCAAAGTATTCATTCCAAACCATACCAACATCTTCAGCCCTACACATAGGTTACCTTTTTGGTCTTTTATGGGCCCTACTGTTTTCTTAGTTATCCTCTCACTCAATGTATTGATAAAACATCTTTGGGTTCACCTTGATTTTGCTTGCCAATAATCTTTCATGCCCTCTCTTTGATTTCCTAATTTCCTTTTTGATTTCACCTCTCTGCTTTCTATACTCCTCTTGGCTTTCTGTAGTATTGCGTTCTCGGTGTCAGACATAAGCTTTCCTTTTCTGCCTTATCTTACCCTGTAGGCTCCTTGTCACCCAAGGGGCTCTAGATTTGGCCGTCCCACCCTTTTTCTTTGTGAGAATATGTTTACGCTGAACCCCTTGAATCTCCTTTTGACTGCCTCCCACTGCTCTGACACTGATTTACCTTCAAGTAGCTGTTTACAGCCCACTTTCACCAAATCACGCCTCAGTTTAGTAAAAATTGGCCTCGCCCCAATTCAGAACTCTGGTTTTATCCTTGTCCTTTTTCATAATTATGTTAAAACTAACTGAATTATGATCACTACCACCAAAATGCTCTCCCACTGCCACTCCTTCCTCCTGCCTAGCTTTATTTCCTAAAACTAAGTCTAAAACTGCTTCCTCTCTTGTTGTACTTGCTACATACTGGCCAAAAGGTTCTCCTGAATGTACCACAAGAATTCTGCTCCTTCAATTCCTTTCACACTAAAACTATCCCAGTTAATATTGGGGTAATTAAAATCCCCTACTATTACTGCCCTATTGTTTTTGCACCTTTCAGAGATTTGCCTAGATATTTGCTCTTCTACCTCAATCTGACTGTTTGGGGGTCTGTAGTACACTCTCAGCAGTCTGATTGCCTCTTTCTTGTTCTTTAGCTCAATCCATATGGCCTCATTTGATGATCCCTTTAACACATCATCCCTCCTCACAGCTGTAATTGTTTCTTTGACCAAAATTGACACGCCTCTACTTTTTTATCCCCCTCTCTATCGCATCTGAAAACCCTGTAGCCAGGAACATTGAGCTGCCATTCCTGTTCCTCCTCAAGCTATGTTTCTGTAATAGCTATCATATCATACTGCCATGTGTCTATCTGTGCCCTTGACTTGTCTGCTTTATTAGCTATACTCCTTGCATTGAATTAGATACCCTTGAGCACTGCCAAACTTTTTATTTTATTTTCTAACCTTTGTTTCCTCTGCCTTCCAGACTCATCCACTAATTTTCTGTCTTCCATTTTCATTTCTGATTTTGTCTGAACTGAGTCTACCCTCAGATCCCCATGCCACTGCCAAACTAGTTTAAACCCTTCCCAACAACACTAGGAAAATGTCCCACAAGGAACAACTGCTGGCTGTTCACCCTTCCCCCTCAGAGTGCTCTGCAGCCGTTCAGTGACATCCTTGACCCTGACACAAGGGAGGCAACACACGGGCTGAATTTTACCAGCCCCCTGACATCGGGGATCGTGGCGGGAGAGGCCCGCCATGAGCCTCGATGCCAGGAGGCCCTGCCCCATTTTACCGGCGCTGGCAAGGCCTCAGGGCGGACCCCTGCCGACCGGTGGAGGAGCCTTAATTTAAATATTTAAATAAATTATAATGAATGCATAAACACTTACCTTGTCCCAACAGCTGTCCCATGCCGATATTCCGGCGTAACACTGGTGCAGATGGGGGAGGAGTGGATTGTTTGGACGGGGGAGGAGCGGCAAAAACATACGCAATTGATTGAGGGGATGGTGGGAAGGGGTTGATGATTAAAGTAAAGAAGGTTCGGGGGGAAAGGTCGTGATCGAAAATCTACTTTTTTGGAGGGACAGGACAAATTATAAATTGATTATTCATTGGGGGGGTGGGAGAGGGGATTGGAAGTGTGAATAAAATTTTATTTTAAATTTTTGACAAACCTGGCCCTGAAGGGCTTGAAGCCCTTTAAAAATGGCGCCGGCGCCTGTGCAGTGGCGCCAGATGCCATTGCCGGGGATTGAGTGCCCGTCCCTGATGACACCATTGGGGGCGGGCAGTCCGCCCCCTCCATGTCAATGAGCCACTGCACGAAATATTGTGGCGGCTCCGCAACGCACATTTTTGAAGCTTGCCACCAGGAAAATAAAAATTCAGCCCACCATCCTGGATTCACGTCTGTGGCTACAGAAATGCCTGTCTGTTGCCACAGAAATGCCTGTCTGTTCCCCTGACTGTCGTATCTCATATCACTATAACTCTTCCAGTCTTCCTTGTGACCCCCATGCAGCTCAGCCACCGTGGTGCCATTGGCTTGGTTCTGACTGCACTCCCCAGCTGAACCATCACTTTCCTCAGTGTTCAGAAGTGAATACCTGTTTTAGAGGGAGACGCACTCAGCGGTCTCCTGCACTACCTTGTTGTTTCTTCTTGACTGTCTGGTGGTACCCATTCCCTCTCTCTCTGCATACTCATAAGCTACAAGGTTACCAAATCTATAAACCTGCTATCCACGAAGCTCTCATCCTCGTGATGTACTGCAGTGATGCCAGCTGCTACTCAAGTTCCGGAACCCGGAATACAAGCTGCTGCAACTAACGACACTTCCTGCACACATGGATCTTCAGGACCCAAGATGTGTCCTGGAGTTCCCACATAACACAGTATGTGCACACCCGAGGGTGGAGGAGCCTTGCCATTCCTTTATCTATTAGATAGCAACCTTGGTACTACAACTAAACACTGCAACTAATAAACCCTGCTACTACCAATACTAATAAGCCTTCCAATAGTAATAAACCTTAACAATAGTAATAATAACCTTACTACTGCTAATACTAAACTTTACCAATACTAATCTGCCTTACCACTATTAATATACCCTACCAATACTAAAACGTTACGAATAGTCGAAGAGACTTAGCTGTTGGCAGGAAAAAAGACAGAAGCGCAAGGACAGAGCCAACTGTGTAACAGCCCTGAGAACCAATTTTTTTGCAGCACCTGTGGAAGAGTCTGTCACTCTAGAATTGGCCTTTATAGCCACTCCAGGTGCTGCTTCACAAACCACTGACCACCTCCAGGTGCTTATCCATTGTCCCTCGAGACAAGGAGGCCAAAGAAGAAGAAGAAGAGAAGAAAGAAAGAAGAAGTAGTAATAGCCTCACCAATAGTAATAAATCTTATTTAAAAATAAAAGATAAGATTCAGCAGCTTTGCACATGTTGCTTGTTATTAATACTTAATATTTTTAACATTTTTAAACTCTCAGTTATTTAGACTAAGTCCCTAAGCAAATACTCATCAGCCAATCAACTGACCACTTTCCTGTGATATCACGGTTTGAATTTTTTTCTTCTTTTTCAAACTCTGGTGTGTAGAGGTTGTTATCTCCACGCAGGTCTGCCACTGCCCCAACCCCCTCCAGGTAAGTGAAGGGCCCGAGCCTGGGTCTTGCTTTATACTCTCTCCTGTAGTTGTCTCTATGCAGGTCCACCACTGACCCCGACTCCCTCCAGGTAAGTGAAGGCCCCGAGCCTGGGTCTTGCTTTATGCTCACTCTGGTAATTGTCTCCACGCAGGTCCGACGCTGCTCCCAGCTCCCTCCA
Organism: Heterodontus francisci; assembly: GCF_036365525.1. Taxonomy (NCBI): domain Eukaryota; kingdom Metazoa; phylum Chordata; class Chondrichthyes; order Heterodontiformes; family Heterodontidae; genus Heterodontus; species Heterodontus francisci. The sequence continues at coordinate 57,050,103 of NC_090381.1, read as the reverse complement.
TGTAAGTCCCTTAAGTCCCTGTACCGTTCACTTATAGCTCGGTTGTTAACTAAATCTGGCTCATTACTCATTGCTAACTTTAATATGCATGTCCCCTTGTTGACTCTAGGACTTATTGCTGCAGAAAACTATCCCGGACACACTCAAGAAATTCACAACTATCTGATGTGTGCTAGTCTGCTTATCCCAATCTATATGAAAGGTAAAATACTCCATTAAAACTACTTTGGCTTTGCCACATGTATGTCTAATCCTTGTATTTATACAAACTATCACATCAGAGCTGTACTGGGGCCTGTATTCAACTCGCACCACAGTCTGAAACCTTTTTATTACTTTATTCTACCCATAAAGTCTCCACTGCCTGCTTACCTCTCATTATACCCTCTCTTGCCATTGAATTGGTTACATTCTTAATTACTAAGGCTGCTCTCCCCCCACCTCTACCATTTTCCTTATCTTTCCTGTATACCTGGTATATTTAGTTCCCAGTCCTGACCTTCTTGCAGCCATGACTACTATGTCTTACTCTCCAGGTTGGATTTGCACCTGCAATTCACTCAACTTGATCCTTATACTCCATGTGTTTGTATAAAGAATGCTGATTTGGGCTACACACCCTAAACTGACCTTCTGCTCTAATGTTTTACTCACACATTTCTTATTCATCTCTCCTGGTTTAAATACTTTATATTTTTTAGTTTTCGTTTTACTTGTGGTGCTAAAAGCATAATTTCTTGTTGTTACTCTACTCTCTTCCCTTTCGTTTAGTTTTGAACTATTATTTATACTACCTTTTCCACCTGAGCCCTCTCTCCATCTTAACTATTTTTAAGTCTTTGTTATCACCCTATTTATCTTCCCACTAAGACCTTGGTCCCAGCTTGGTTCAGATGGAGCCTGTAATATTATTCGTTCCTTTGGTATTCGAACTATTGGAAGACTCACAGGATGGCAAGTAATATCTGAAGTAAACATGGGTTTTATTATACTTTAACTGGAGCATATTGTTACGACCAGGTGAGAAAGAGGTCTAGGGTTCCCTTTCAGCCTTCACCTGGTCTTACTATAACAGGGTTTTATTTTTTTAGCACACTGTGTTTTTAGCTCCCCCTTGGTGAATCCTTGTTCACTGCTTTCAAATTATAAGGAAAAAAAACAGGCACAAACAGGCTTTCTTAAAAGAAGAAAGATGAAATTTTATTAAACTTAAAGTTAAAACTCTAATTCGGTTAATGCCGACAGATACACACCACACCCAATGCTAGCATGCATACATGAGACACACATGCAAATAGAGACAGAAAAGAGCAGAAGAAAAATTAAAGTGGAAAGGTTTGAGGCAGTATCTGAAGAGTTGTTGTTACGATTCATCGAGCTCACTGTAGAGTCCTTTTGTAGGTAGGTTTTGCTTTTCGTTGGGGCCCAGTATTCATCTTAAACCTTGTTCACTGTAGGAGACTTTTGTCTCTTGGGGTTCATGTGTCTTCAGTGGGTTTCAGTTCTGTGAGAAAGAAATGGGAGCAGACAGCCAGACAGGAGGTCTTCTTCAGTCCAGGAGCATTCTGCTTTCTGCCAGTTCAAACACTATCTCTACCATTTAAAACTCTCAGTTCAAACTCTGCAACAGCCAGTTAGCCATGTGACAAACTGATCTGGCCACGTCGGTTTGTGCTTTGAATTGGAGCAGGGAGTGGTTCTTTTGTCTACAACCCTGTCTGTTAATGTGACTTTCCAGCCAGGGGTTTGGCAACCCCTTGTATCAGGCCTTTTCTTCTTCCCAGCAACAATTTGAAATTTGATGTCCATGTAGCGAAATTAATATGCCTCATTTTTGGCAGGTGGGGGCCTGCATGACAATATATATATAGTTACTGCAAAAGCTACATCTAAACACGTCTTGCTTTGTCAGGCTCCACCCTGGTTATTTGTGATACAATGTCCCTTACTCTGGTGATCTTCACTTACAGTTCCTTAAGGTATTCTGCTCTTAAGGTTGGCCCACAACATCCCCCTCTTAACCAAAGATAAAAGCATATGTACAATAAACAGTTGCAGTTTGGAATAACTATACATGATTAAACAAAAACATTATTTACATGTAAGCAAATTTAACACTCCCGAAATGTGGAGGAGGTTTGCTTATTTATCCCAATCTTATCATCGTGAACTTCTTGCCAGAACTGAGCTCGTCTTGATGAGACTCAGAGCTCTAGTTCACATGTTCTTCCACTGTGCTCATAGCCTCTATACGTTCATCTTCAAACTTTGTCTTTGAGTGTGTCCACGGTGCCACAGGGCTGTCACATGTAGTTGCTGCACATCTTTGGTTCCATCTGAGAGTCACACGATTGGGTATTTTACCTTGTACGATCTGGGCTCATCACATATTCTCACAACGTCTGCAGGACACCAAGTTCCCGACACATGCATGAGGCCCATTCACAGAGAAGACTCGGAGGGCGGAGTTCCAGACCGGTAAGTATAAAAATCTTACCTCGGGGATTCGCGGCCTACATTCTCGGAGAAGACTCGGAGGGCGGAGTTCCAGACCGGTAAGTATAAAAAACTTACCTCAGGGATTCGCAGCCTACATTCACGGAGAAGACTCGGAGGGCGGAGTTGCAGAACGGTACGTATAAAAAACCTACCTCGGGGATTCGCGGCCTACATTCACGGAGAAGACTCGGAGGGCGGAGTTCCAGACCGGTAAGTATAAAAAACTTACCTCGGGGATTTGCGGCCTACATTCACGGAGAAGACTTGGAGGGCAGAGTTCCAAACCGGTAAGTATAAAAAACTTACCTGTGGTAAAAAAAAAATGAAAAGTGACATCACAGGAAAGCTGTGAACTGATTTGCTGGTAGGGAATCTGTACTGAATTTGAAAATAAAACATTGGTAAAAATTGATTAAAACCCTTAATTAACTAATTAATAGGTAGAGTAACAAAACCAGAGAGAGGAGATTACTGCATTTAGTTAGCATTTAATATTTATAGTAGAAATCTAGCACTAGGGACCATATTGTTAATTATAACAATTTAGTAAGGATTTAATAAGTATTTATTTATTTTATATTAATTAACTAATTAGTGCTAGAAATGACAGTTAGAGGGGTGAAGTGCTTCACCTGTGAGATGTGGGAAGTCCGTGATGCTTCCAGCGTTCCGGACGACTACATCTGCAGGAAGTGTACCCAGTTGCAGCTCCTCACAGACCGCATGGATCGGTTGGAGCGGCAACTGGATGCACTTAGGAGCATGCAAGTGGCAGAAAGTGTCATAGACAGGAGTTTTAGAGAAGTGGTTACACCCAAGGTGCAGGCAGATAGATGGGTGACTGCGAGAAGGGGCAGGCAGTCAGTGCAGGAATCCCCTGTGGCTATTCCCCTCTCTAACAAGTATACCGTTTTGGATACTGTTGGGGGGGATGGCCTATCAAGGGAAACAGCAGCAGCCAGAGCAGTGGCACCACGACTGGCACTGTTGTTCAGCAGGGAGGGACAAAGCGCAGAAGAGCAATAGTTATAGGGGACTCTATAGTCAGGGGCACAGATAGGCGCTTCTGTGGACGTGAAAGAGACTCCAGGATGGGATGTTGCCTCCCCTGGTGCCAGGGTCAAGGATGTCTCTGAACGGACAGGGGGCATTCTGAAGGGGGAGGGTGAACAGCCAGAGGTTGTGGTACACATTGGTACCAACGACATAGGCAGGAAGAGTGATGAGGTCCTGCAGGGGGAGTTTAGGGAGTTAGGTAGAAAGTTAAAAAACAGGACCTCTAGGGTTGTAATCTCAGGATTACTCCCTGTGCCACGTGCCAGTGAGGCTAGAAATAGAAAGATAGTGCAGCTAAACACATGGCTGAACAGCTGCTGTAGAAGGGATGGTTTCAGATATCTGGACCATTGGGATCTCTTCAGGGACAGATGGGACCTGTACAAGAAGGACAGGTTGCATCTAAACTGGAGGGACACAAATATCCTGACTGCGAGGTTTGCTAGCGTCACTCGGGAGGGTTTAAACTAGTGTGGCAGGGGGGTGGGAACCAGAGCAGTAGGACAGCAAGTGAAATAAATGAAGGGGAACTAGTAAATAAGGCCAGTAAGACTAAGAGGAAGAGCAGGAAGGGAGATGTTGCATAGAACAGCGGGACTGGTGGTCTGAAGTGCATCTGTTTCAATGCAAGAAGTATAACAGGTAAGGCAGATGAACTTAGAGCTTGGATTAGTACTTGGAACTATCATGTTGTTGCTTTAACAGAGACTTGGTTGCGGGAAGGACAGGATTGGCAGCTAAATGTTCCAGGATTTAGAAGCTTCAGGCGGGATAGAGGGGGATGTAAAAGGGGTGGGGGAGTTGCATTACTGGTTAAGGAGAATATCACAGCTGTACTGCGGGAGGACGCCTCAGAGGGGTCATGCAGTGAGGCAATATGGGTCGAGCTCAGGAATAGGAAGGGTGCAGTCACGATGTTGGGGGTTTACTACAGGCCTCCCAACAGCCAGCGGGAGGTAGAGGAGCAGATATGTAGACAGATTTTGGAAAGATGTAAAGGTAATAGGGTTGTAGTGGTGGGTGATTTTAACTTCCCCTATATTGACTGGGACTCACTTAGTGCTAGGGGCTTGGATGGGGCAGAATTTGTAAGGAGCATCCAGGAGGGCTTCTTGAAACAATACGTAGATAGTCCAACTAGGGATGGGGCCGTACTGGACCTGGTATTGGGGAATGAGCCTGGCCAGGTGGTCGAAGTTTCAGTAGGGGAGGATTTCGGGAACAGTGGCCATAATTCCATAAGTTTTAAGGTACTTGTGGATAAGGATAAGAGTAGTCCTCGGGTGAAGGTGCTAAATTGGGTGAAGGCTAATTATAACAATATTAGGCAGGAACTGAAGAATTTAGATTGGGGGCGGCTGTTTGAGGGTAAATCAACATCTGACATGTGGGAGTCTTTCAAGCGTCAGTTGATTAGAATCCAAGACCAGCATGTTCCTGTGAGGAAGAAGGATAAGTTTGGCAAGTTTCGGGAACCTTGGATAACGCGGGATATTGTGAGCCTCGTCAAAAAGAAAAAGGAAGCATTCGTAAGGGCTGGAAGGCTAGGAACAGACGAATCCCTTGAGGAATATAAAGACAGTAGGAAGGAACTTAAGCAAGGAGTCAGGAGGGCTAAAAGGGATTATGAAAAGTCATTGGCAAACAGGATTAAGGAAAATCCCAAGACTTTTTATACGTATATAAAGAGCAAGAGGGTAACCAGGGAAAGGGTTGGCCCACTCAAGGACAGAGAAGGGAATCAATGTGTGGAGCCAGAGGAAATGGGCGAAGTACTAAATGAGTACTTTGCATCAGTATTCACCAAGGAGAAGGACTTGGTGGATGATGAGCCGAGGGAAGGGAGTGTTGATAGTCTCAGTCATCTCATTATCAAAAAGGAGGAGGTGTTGGATGTCTTGCAAAGCATTAAGGTAGATAACTCCCCAGGGCCTGATGGGATCCACCCCAGAATACTGAGGGAGGCAAGGGAAGAAATTGCTGGGGCCTTGACAGAAATCTTTGCATCCTCATTGGCTACAGGTGAGGTCCCAGAGGACTGGAGAATAGCCAATGTTGTTCCTTTGTTTAAGAAGGGTGGCAAGGATAATCCAGGAAATTATAGGCTGGCGAGCCTTACATCAGTGGTAGGGAAATTATTAGAGAGGATTCTTTGGGACAAGATTTACTCCCATTTGGAAACAAATGGACTTATTAGCGAGAGGCAGCATGGTTTTGTGAAGGGGAGGTCGTGTCTCACTAATTTGATTGAGTTTTTTGAGGAAGTGACGAAGATGATTGATGAAGGAAGGGCAGTGGATGTTATCTATATGGACTTCAGTAAAGCCTTTGACAAGGTCCCTCATGGCAGACTGATACAAAAGGTGAAGTCACATGGGATCAGAGGGGAGCTGGCAAAATGGATACAGAACTGGCTCGGTCATAGAAGACAGAGGGTAGCAGTGGAAGGGTGCTTTTCTGAATGGAGGGATGTGACTAGTGGTGTTCTGCAGGGATCAGTGCTGGGACCTTTGCTGTTTGTAGTATATATAAATGATTTGGAGGAAAATGTAGCTGGTCTGATTCGTAAGTTTGCAGACGACACAAAGGTTGGTGGAGTTGCGGACAGCGATGAGGATTGTCAGAGGATACAGCAGGATATAGATCGGTTGGAGACTTGGGCGGAGAAATGGCAGATGGAGTTTAATCCGGACAAATGTGAGGTAATGCATTTTGGAAGGTCTAATGCAGGTGGGAAGTATACAGTAAATGGCAGAACCCTTAGGTGTATTGACAGGCAGAGAGATCTGGGCGTACAGGTCCACAGGTCACTGAAAGTGGCAATGCAGGTGAATAAGGTAGTCAAGAAGGCATACGGCATGCTTGCCTTCATCAGTCGGGGCATAGAGTATAAAAATAGGCAAGTCATGCTGCAGCTGTACAGAACTTTAGTTAGGCCACACTGAGAATATTGCATGCAATTCTGGCCGCCACACTACCAGAAGGTTTTGGAGGCTTTGGAGATGGTACAGAGGAGGTTTACCAGGATGTTGCCTGGTCTGGAGGGCATTAGCTATGAGGAGAGGTTGGAAAAACTCGGATTGTTTTCACTGGAACGACGGAGGTGGAGGGGTGACATGATCGAGGTTTACAAAGTTATAAGCGGCACGGACAGAGTGGATACTCAGAAGCGTTTTCCCAGGGTTGAAGAGTCAGTTACTAGGAGACATAGGTTTAAGCTGAGAGGGACAATGTTTAGAGGGGATGTGCGAGGGTGGTGAGTGCCTGGAACTTGTTGCCGTGGGAGGTGGTGGAAGCAGGTACCACAGAGACGTTTAAGAGGCATCTTGACAACTACATGAATAGGATGGGAATAGAGGGATACGGACCCCGGAAGTGCAGAAGGTTTTAGTTTAGGCAGGCATCAAGATCGGCGCAGGTTTGGAGGGCCGAATGGCCTGTTCCTGTGCTGTACTGTTCTTTGTTCTTCTTTGTTCTTTGTTCAGTCCTACTTGCATTCGGGCTAATTCTGGTCCTGCGAGCCTGTCTTGCAATGCCTTGATCTTCCCTTGTTTAGAGAGAAGTATATCCTTTACTGTGGAAAAGATGATGTCTGGCCATCTTACCTGCCTTCTAAACATCAACTCTGCAGGCAATGGTAAGCCCATGTCCGATGGAGCAGCTCGAAGGTGCAGCATTGCAACCTTGAGATCTTGTCCAGTCTGCCTACACTTTAAATTATCGATTTCACAATCCGCACTATGCGTTCAGCCATGCCATTGGATATTGTAGCAATGATGTCACGTGATGGAATCGCCACCTGGCACACATGTCTCAGAATGGTTTTCCTGCATTTTGCAGCCCATTTCCGACACTCCTAATAGGCTGAACAGAGCACTGACCGTATCAGCAACCATTGCACCTGATGTATCTCGTAACTGCCTGATGATCGGAAACTTGGTGAAGTACTCCATAATAAGGAGGAAATCAACACCTTGAACTTGAAATAAATCTGTGCCAATCTTCTCTGATGGATGTGAAGGTGTTTCATGGGGGATCAAGGGTTGATTTGGCTGATAACTTTCACACGCCTCACTGGATTTCATCACCGTCTCAACATCAGTAGACTGTCTCTCTGGCAAGGCGTCTGTTATATTCTATTCCCAAATGCCCTTGATGCAGTTGGGCTAGGATGCAGAGCTTCGGGTATCAGGAATTGTTTGCCTTTGAAAATCACCCCCTGTGATATACCGAGCTTGTCTCAGTATGGCCAAAAACAGCATAGACTTTTGGTTACCTCCTGTATGGTGACAGGCCATCCTTCCACAATCACCTTCCACAATAATGATAGGGTAAGATCACGTACTGTCTCATCTCTCAGTCGGTTACATTTGTGGGGTCCAACATTCATGAGGTCAATCTTGAGGACATCCTCAATCCCAGTATCTACACCATGGACATGCAAATCCAGCGAGACATCTACATCTTTACTCACACTAGGCAACCTGCTTTGGATGTCCAATGTGACCATTTTGCTATCACAATCGTAGCCCTTCGCCTTCACCAAAAGTAGATGCAGCTGCAGAGGAGCGCTCATGAACAGTTTGCGTCATATGGTTTTAAGTGGCTTGCGGTCAGTCTCCACAGTAAAATGTTATCCGACCAAGTAGGTGTGAAACCTAGTGATACCAAAATTCAGAGCTAAGTTTTCACATTCGATGTTAGAATAATTGGATTGGGTTTGTGGCAAACTCTTGGATGCAAAGGCGATTGGCTTCCCTTCCTGCAGAATGCTGGTGCCTAATCCCTTGTGGGATGCGTCGACCTCGAGCATGGTCTCTTTGGTCAGGTCATAACACTGTAGCAAGTTGTCTTGACGTGACAGAGCTAACTTTAAAGACACAAACACCTGCTGGTAGACTTCCTGCCACAAGTAAGGGGTCTCTTTACACAGTAGTTCCCTAAGTGGTGCTGCTTGCTCAACAAAATTGGGGATGTACGGGGCTAAAATGTTGAACAGCCCTAGACAGCACTCTCGGTTTTCCCAGTCTTGAGGAGTTGGCATGGCTCTGACATCTTCAATCTCATTTGGGTCTGAGCATATTCGACCCAGAAAGGTTGATGTGCCCAAAGTTGACCTGGCACATCTTGCTATGAAATACAAGGTCCTTACGACGAGCAGCTAACATTAGCAAATGCAAGTTCCGGTCATGCTCGGCCTTGGTCTGCCCCATCACTGCAATATTGGCGGCTATACAGATACAGCCCAGGACATTTTCCCTCATCCTGACCTTGTACTGATGGAAAATATCTTGGCTGATGCACAGACCAAATAGTAACCATCTAAAACAGTATCTCCTGAATGGCATTCTAAAAGTTGTGAGTATTTGGGACTTCTTGGTTAAGTGGACAGACCAGTAGCCATGCTTCGCTTCAAGCGTTGAAAAATACTTAGCACCAGTAAATTTAGGATTCAACTCCTCCAGGGTCGTATTTTGTGCAGGCATTTCTTAAGGTTAAATTCAGTCACCGTGGGTCTAAGCAAATCCTGAGATTGCCGTCTTTCTTCAGCACACAGGTAATGGAGCTGCACCAATCAGAATGTTGGTGCACTCAGCGGATGACTCCGTTGAGCTCTATCTCATCCAACTCTACTTTAAGCTTCTCTTGAATGTGCACGCTGCACTTACTTGGCACATGGATAGTAGGAGCTGCATCCTCCCTCACATGCAATATGGGGCATCACCCTTGAAATTGCCGATTGCATCAAACAGGTCTGGGTAAAGTAGTTTCAGATCTCTAACTGACTCAGTACACTCCATGTTACAACCTTCCATACCTTTCGGTGCGGAGCTGACCTCATGTATTGTGATGATTCGTAAATCATGGCATACTGGGAGTCCTGCAACAGCTGGTCCAGTTGTGTCTACAATGTAAAACATTGTGCGAGTCATTCGGAGCTCCCATAGCTGCACACTAAGGTTATCATTCCAATGCACTTAATGGAGAACCATTGTAGGCAGTCAGCCTCGCTATGCTGGGATGCCCAAAGATTTCCATTTCTTTAAGCAGTTGTCCTTCAGAATACAGATGGGCAAAATATTTGTACTTGCTCCAGTGTCAATTTTTACTCTGAGCTTATTCTTGCCACTCTTCTGCAGACATACAATCCTGATCATGGTGAATGGCTCAGATTCTGTAATAACATTGACATGTTGATCCAAGTTAACTATGTGGAATGCTTGCCTGCTGTTCACACGAGTGCATTCTTCATCCATGCCCTCCTGGCAATCTGTGTCTCTGCTAACCTGATGTACCTGCTTGGGCTTTGATGTACCTGTTTGAACCTTGGTAACTATACCAGTTGTTGTAGCTCCCCAATGCTTGTAACTGTTGGCACCCAGCCATGATGGCTTCAACTTTCCTTCAATGATTGACCATGGTGTGCCCTTTCTTCTGTTCCAGCAGGTCTTTTTGAAAGCCCCCTAGTGGGGTAGATGTGATTACTAGCTTTATAAGCCATTCTGACAGTTTGATATCTATGAAGTCACAATATTGAGCTTTGTCTCAGGACCTTGCTGCAAGCTGGTCGATGGACTTGTCTTGCTTTAGCCAGCAGGTCATAAGCTCAAGCCTATGTACTTGGAAATTTACCTTCACTTTGAATTGCTATTCCAGGAATGTCCAGATCCTGCTAGGGTCCTTCTGATCCTCAGCTGGCAATCTTGATGTATTGATCCATTGCAAGCCTTCGTTGCCCAGTGCAATCTTAATTTTGGTAGCTTGTTTCTCTGGTTCACTCACTTCTTGATCCAGGAAACACAGCTCCATTTGCTGTCAGAACAGTTTAAATTCAGACGCTATATCCAATGCCTTCCAGTCTATAAATGGATATGTGTAAGCCATTGTCTTAATGATTTTTTTTTATATAAATACAGGCTTTTTCACAGGTTTTCTTTTTCACAGGTATAATTGTTTTTGTTTCAGTTTTAAGACAGGTTCACTTTTGCAGGCCTGCCCCTTTTAATATTGAGACTACATTGTCTTTTTTTAAACAGAGATTATAAGCCTTGAGCTCCTGTTCTTTAATTTAGTTCCTAATTCCTGATAGTCTCCAAACAGGACCTCTTGCCAACTCTTCCCAAGGTTGTTGGTCCCAACATGGATCACAACGATTGTGTCTTCCCTTCCCCCTCCAATATCTTTTCAAGCTGGTTTCAGACGTCCTTCACTCTGGCACCAGGTAGGCTGACAAAGGATACTGTCTGTCCCCCTAATTGTTGAATCCCTTACAACTATTGTGTTACACTTCCCCTCCTCCTTCTCCTCCCAGCATCCTACTCCAAGGTGCCATGCTCCATATTCTGGCTATCCTTCCGACAGTTTTTATCCTTGTCTGCATAGGTAGCAAATACATTGTACCTTTTGAATAGAATCAGTTTCCACAGATCCTCATTCCCTATCTCACCTGGGTTCCCCTTAATCTGCACACTATCAGGCATCCCAAACTCAATCTGAACCTGCATCACTCTGAGGTGTGCGTGAAGTCTGGAGCAAACTGTCTAGATACTGCTCCCTATCTCTTATACGTTGGAGTGTCTCCAGCTTAGACTCCAGCTCAATGACTGAACCAGAGAGATTCGAGATAGAGACATCTACTGCAAATGTGTTCACTCAGGACAGTCTCACTGGTCACATACTCCTATTTACTCCAGTATAGACAGACAACTGCTCTGTCATATCTTGGTCTAGATTATATAGATTATTTTACTTTTTTGTTTGTTGTAAGCTGTTTTTCCTGTGATTCTTTCTTAGAAACTGACCTCTGAAATTCTGAGATACTAAAATAACAAAAAGTTTACCAAATGCACTGGAAGTTATTTCTATCAATTTGAAACATAATGGTAACCCTACCATCAAGTCAATTTTAATAGTGAAAAACCAAATAATTTAATAAAACAAACTAACAATTTCCTGTTGCCCACCAATCCGCTCCCTCTGCGAGGGTGACTTTATTTCTAAATTTCTTTCTCAGTGTTCCGCCTTTAGCTCACACTCTGACATCCAGCTCTTTTACGTGTTGTCCTCTCATACTGTTTCCCCTCAGTCTCCTGCTCTTCAACTTAAAGGAATTAGTACTAGTAAAGAAATAGTACTCGAGAAATTAATTGAACTAAAATCTAGCAATTCCCTAGACCTGGGATTTTAGAAGAGGAGGCTAAAAAGAGATAGTGGTTGCATTGGTTTCGATCTTCTACAATTCCCTAGATTTTAGAATAGACACCCAGAGATTGGAACGTAGCAAACAAAACCACACTATTCAAGAAAGGAAGGAAGGAGAGAGTAAACAGGGAACTATAGGCCAGTTAGCCTGACATCAGTGACCAGGAAAATGCTACAACGTACTACTAGGGACATGGTAACAGGGCACTTAGAAAATCATAATATGATTGGGTAGAGTGAACACATATTTATGAGACAGAAATCATGTTTGAGAAATCAGATTTTTAAGGCTGCAATTAGCAGGATAGAGAAGGGGGAAACCATTTGAAGTAATGTATTGGGATTTTCCAAAAACATTTGATAAGGTGCCACACAAGAGGTTATTAGGTTTCATGGGATTTGGGGTAATATATCAGCATGGATTGAGGATTGGTTAATTGACAGAAAAGAGAATAGGAATACATGGGTCATTTTCAGGTTGGCAGTTGGTGGGGTAGCAGAAAAATCAGATGAAGGGACCAAATGTAATGTATCTGTTAGAAACTGTCAATATGCATTTTATATATATATATATTAATCTAGACTGCATATAGATTGGGTAAACCTAATGAGCACTAATGCTGTGGAGGATAAGTTTCTGCAGTGTGTTAGAGATAGTTTTCTAGAGCAGTATGTTGAGGAACCAACTAGAGAACAGGCTATTTTAGATCTAGTTTTATGTAATGTGAAAGGGCTGATAAATAATCTTGTTGTAAAAGAACCTTTAGGGATGAGTGACCATAATATGATAGAATTGTACATTATGTTTGTAGGTAGTTCAATCTGAAGCGAGGGTATTAGATTTGAACAAAGGAAATTATGAAGGTATGAGGGGCAAATTGGCTGAGGTGGATTGGGAAAATACATTAAAAGGTATGACATTACATAGGCAATGGATAGTCTTTAAAGAATTATTACATAGTTTACAGCAACTATACATTCCTTCAAGGGACAAAAACCCCAAAAGTCAGTCAACCGTGGCTGACAAAGTAAGTTAAGGGTTGTATAAGATTAAAAGAAAAGGCCTATAAAGTTGCCAGAAATAATAGTAAACCTGAGGATTGGGATGATTTCAGAATACAGCAAAGGAGGACCAAGAAACTGATAAAGAAAGGGAGAATAGAATATGAATGTAAACTAGCAAAAAACATAAAAACAGACTGTAAAAGCTTCTATAGGTATGTAAAAAGGAAACTTTCGGCTAAGACAAATGTGGGTCCATTACAGGCAGAGTCAGGAGAATTTCTAATGGGGAATAGAGGAATGGCAGACAAACTAAATGATTACTTTGTGTCTATCTTCACTGAGGAAAACACAGAAAATCTCCCAGAATTAGAGATCCAAGGGATTAGAGAGAATGAGGAATTGAAGGAAATTAGTATTCGTCAGACGGTTGTATTGGAGAAAATAATGGGACTGAAGGTTGATAAGTCACGGGACCTGATATTCTACATCCCAGAGTGTTGAAAGAGGTAACTATGGAGATAGTGGATGACATTGGTGATCATCTTCCAAAATTCTATAGATTCTGGAGCAGTTCCTGCAGATTGGAAGGTGACAAATGTCACCCCACTATTTAAGAAGGGAGGGAGAGAGAAAAAAAGGAACTACGGACCAGTTCTGCTTACATCAATAGTAGAGAAAATGCTAGAATCTATTCTAAAGGATGTGATAAATGGACACTTGGATAATAATGATCTGATTGGGCATAGTTAACATGGATTTATGAATGGGAAATCATCTTTGACGAACCTGTTGCCGTTTTTTGAGGATGTTACTAACAGAATTGATAAAGGGGAGTCGGTGGATGTAGTATACTTGGATTTACAGAGGCTTTTGATAAATTCCCCCACAGGAGGTTGGTTTGCAAAATTAAAGCACATGGGATACGAGGTAATATACTGGCATGGATTAAGGATTGGTTAACAAGCAGAAAGCAGAGAGTAAGAATAAATAGGTCATTCTCACACTGGCAGGCTGTGACTTGTGGGGTACCGCAAGGATCAGTACTTGGGCCCCAGCAGGTCACACTATATATCAACGATTTGGATGTGGAAACCAAATGTAATATTCCCAAGTTCGCTGATGACACAAAACTAGTTGGGAATGTGTGTTGTCAGGAAGATGCAAAGCGGCTTCAAGGGGATTTGGACAGACTCAGTGAGTGGGCAAGAACATGACAGATGGAATATAATGTGGAAAAATGTGAGATTATCCACTTTGGTAGGAGGAATAGATGTGCAGAGTATTTCTTAAATGGTAAGAGATTAGAAAGTGTAGATGTACAAAGTGACCTGGGTGTCCTCGTCAATAAGTCACTGAAAGCTAACATGCAGGTGCAGCAAGCAGTTAGGAAGGCTAATAGTATGTTAGCCTTTATTGCAAGAGGATTTGAGTACAGGAGTAGCGAAGTCTTGCTTCAATTGTATAGAACCTTGGTTCGACTGCACGTGGAGTACTGTGTACAGTTTTGGTACCCTTACCTTAGGAAGTATATTATTGCCATCGAGGGAGTACAATGAAGGTTCACTAGACTTGTTCCCAGGATGGCAGGACAGTCCTGTGAAGAGAGATTGGGGAAACTGGGCCTGTATTCTCTAGAGTTGCAATGAATGAGAGGTGATCTCATTGAAAACTACAAAATACTTAAAGGGGTAGACAGGGTAGATGTAGCTAAGATGTTTCCTCTGGCTGGGAAGTCTAGAACCTGGGGACACAATTTCAAAATAAGGGGGAATCCACTTAGGACCGAGATGAGGAGAAATTTCTTTACTCAGAGGGTTGTGAATCTTTGGAATTCTCTACCCTAGAGGGCTGTAGAAGCTCAGTCATTGAGTATGTTTAAAGCAGAGATTGACAGATTTCTAAATACCAATGACATAAGAGGATATGAGGATAGTGTAAGAAAAAGGCATTGAAGTGGATGATCAGCCATGATCATATTGAGTGGCAGAGCTGGCTCGATGGGCTGAATGGCCTACTCCTGCTCCTATGTTATATGTTCCTATCTACATATATTCAGCTTGAAATCGATAAAGGAATTGGTTAGTGCTGTAAGTTTCATTTTCCTGGAAACTGTTTAAAGTTTTGTTTCTCTAGGAACAAACCAGTAGAATGATTATTCTTCAATAATGGTGGCTGTAACTAGCCAGAAAAGGGGCCCATGATCAGACGAGGCCTAGTGGGAGATCAACTGGGCAGATACTTAAAAAAACACCCATACTACAAAGCTGTGTTAGGCTCTTTATTTAAGCCTTCCTAATTAAGATGCTTGCTGAAATATGTAATTAATGTGTGGAAGTAGAATAAGAATTACTTTAGTGAACAACCCTGTGGTTCAATAGTCTGATAAGAAATAAGAGCAGCTGGATTGAATGGCCATTTATGAATAGCTCATTAATAGGGCTTGCAAACATTCTTAAACATAAATAACTGTTAGTGGATCAGATACAAATAATGAAACTTCTGCAAGTTAGCTTTGAAGGCCGGAGATGAAATGTTTCCTGGAGGATACAACTGATCAGGGTGAAGAGTTAGAGTGAGATAAGGAAATGATGATGTAAGGCCTGATTGATCAATGACAGAATGTATGTGTGAATGCTCAAAGGCAGGTGGGTAATTTTAAAGGCGGGTTTTTCATGCCGAGGTTTTGACAAAGAACTCTATGTTTTATAGGGTATTTCATAATAAAGTAAACCTTTAAAGGGTCAAAAGGTCTTGACAATAATCCATTCAGGTCCTCCCCTGATAAAGGGTATAAAGTAAGAGACTTTGGGAGACCTCAGTACAGTCGGCGGTGAAGAGAAACTCCTAAGGGTAGATCCATGCTAACACTCTTGGGTAGTTGGAGAAGTTGTAAAGATGTGAGGCACAGAAAAAAGAGCAAAAAGAAGAGAAAGAGCTGTTTGTGTGTGCCAGCTGTTCTACCTGACCCAGATCAGTATTTGCTACTTGTCACAGTCGAGTGTTTTTGCTGTATAACTACTGTGTTAATTCTCATATTAAACTCTGATTAAACTCAACGTACCCGCCACATTGGTTGCAGTGTATCCTGATTGAAAGATTAAAATGACAACATATCCAAGTTTGCTGATGATACAAAGTTAGATGGCAAAGTAAGCTGTGAGGAGGACATAAAAAGACTGCAAAGGTATATAAACAGTTAAGTGAGTAGGCAAGAACATGGCAGATCGAATATAATGTGAAGTTATCCACTTTGGAAGAAAAAATAGAAAAGCAGAATTTTTTTTAGTGGTGAAAGATTGGGAAATGTTGATATTCAGAAGGACCTGATTGTCCTTGTATACAAATCACTGAAATTTAACATGCAGGTACAGCAAGCAATTAGGAAAGCAAATGGTATGTTAGCCTTTTTTACAAAGAGATTGGAATATGAGACGGAAGAAGTCTTATTACAATTATATAGGGTCTTGGTGAGACCATGCCTGGAGTACTGTGTGCATTTTTAGTCATCTTAAGTAAGAAGGATTTACTCGTTTAGAGTGCAACAACGATTCACCAGACTGATTCCTGGGATGAGGGGATCGTCCTTTGAGGAGAGATTGAATAGACTCAGCTTATATTCCTTCGAGTTAATAAGGATGAGAAGTGATCTCATTGAAACATAAAATTCTTTACAGGTTTGAGGGCTAGGTGCAGGAAGGATGTTATCCCATTCTAATGAGTCTAGAACTAGGGGACACAGTCTTGGAATAACGTGTTGACCATTTAGGACTGGGATGAGGAGAAATTTCCTCACTCAATGGGTTGTGAGTCTTTGGAATTCTCTGCCCGAGAGGGCTGCGGATGCTCAGTCATTGAATATATTCAAGGCTGAGATCGATAGATTTTTGGACTCTAAGAGAATCAAGGGCTATGGAGATAGTGTGGGGAGGTGGACTTGAGGTAGAAGATCAGCCATGATCTTGTTGAACAGCAGAGCAGGCTCAAAGGGCCATATGATCAACTGCTCCTATTTCTTATGTTCTTACATAGACTAATAGGAAGCTAAAAGTGATGTTACAAGCCAATAGCATATAGGTTTAACTGTGTTTGCAAAGATCCTGGCTACATCTCATTCTGGTACAAAGTGTTTAATTTCTATTTAATGTTTTAAAAAAAACAATTGCATGAGACATTGAGAAACTGGTCACATCAGCGATTATGAGGTCTAAATTAGATAGCCCCCAAAAACGGGCAGAGGATCGCAATGCACAAATAACCTGAACCCATGAAATGCAATGCAAGCAGCATGCCAACTTTATGTTTGTTCATTTGAATGATTACTGCATGCAGCCAACACTTAGCACACTGCTCATTGATTGCACGCAGGAGCAGAGGGCCAAAAATTGTAACTTCCTAACACCAGCTGAAGCTAACCTGCATCGTTTAAAAGGATCATTTATTGTGGTTGAAGTAAGTGCTGGCTGTTGTACAGGAAGTGAATCTGTCCTGGGAAACAGTGAAGAATGACACAACATGGGAGAGAACAGGCTCCAAGGTTTTTTGACACTACACTGGAGGTATTGGTGGATGAGGTTGAAATTAGACCCAGGTGGCCCTCCAAATACATGCTGAAAAGGCAATGGGAGCAGATAGCTGTGGAGGTCAATGCCAGGAGTCAGGCCCTGAGGTCCTGGATGCAGTGCTGTGACCTCACACAAGTGGTCATCTTCAAATGTCATATCCTACCACGTTCATTGCGCTTGCCATAATGCCCTCACCAAAATGGCATCTAGTGCAACTCACCCTTTAAATGTGCGCATGCCCTGGACACCGTTTTGGAGCTAAGGCCACTCGTAGTGCCCAAAAAACTGGGCACTAATAAACTCAATTTGTCGCCCTCTGGTTTTAAGGATTGCAAGTTAATTATGAGAGAGCAGTTATGCTAGTGGCAGCCCCTCATCCGCTGATGGAGTTTCCTACATGCCATTTCCCCACGTCCGCTCTCAGGGGACGTAATAGGGGTGAGCTGTGAAAAAGATGGCCTGTTGCCAAGATGCAGCCATGCATTTCGTAGGATG